>NC_057769.1:4464734-5064734 GCF_010389155.1 Erigeron canadensis | reverse complement strand
ACCTTCAAAATGTGATTGAAGACTGATTTTCTCAGAAGAAAAATAAAGTTGATTAACCTATCCAACCCAGTAAGCAAATTTGCCTTTAGCCATAATTTTCACCCATTTAACATGTTTTCAAATGAATAAAGTCAAACGATAAAATCCACCACTCTTCCTGTTTCGCTATCAAGGTCTAAAGAGAATATGTACTTCTATCACACGAGAAACATGCCTATAGTGATTTTAACTACCAACTTCACATACTCATGATTCACCTCCCTTCGGTCTCTGCTCAAAGCTAAACAAGAAAGACGGTACTTGACATGAACATCAACTGTCAAATGTTCAAATACCTATAGGATCATTAAGAAAAACAAAACTTGACATGAACATCGACCATCAAATGTTCAAACACTAATTACACCAAAAACCATCAAATGTTTAAACACTATAGGATCACATCAAGAACCACGGTACTTTGTCATGATTGTCAACTGCAAACCTTAAAATTACAAGATCCTCCAGAAAAACAGCATATGGATGCAACTTAATCACTTTTACTGTTTACAAGTATCAGATAGTACATAGCATGTTTAACATGAAGAGAACCAAAAATATCTTCTTAGATTACTAGTGACATCACCATTTACATCTTATCTCAATAGTAACACATATGGATGCAACTTAAACATTTTCACTGTTCTCAAGTATCAGATAGTACATATAGTTCATCTCTAGATTAGAAAAGAACCAAAAAAAGATATCTTCTTGGATTACTAGTGACAGCACCATTTACATCTTATCTCAATAGTATTTACAAGGACTAAAAAACATACCTACCCATTAATGATACAACATCTTACAAAGTTCTTTTCTCCAAAACTGGAACTGAAACTACACGTACGGGTCGTTAAAAATGATCAGGAATTATATAGATATCCAGCATGCCACTAAACTAAAGAACGGATTTACGTTTTGAATGTATGAAAGCCCAACTATGATACAAATTACAAAGCAGTCTGGTTTCCATAAAATTGTACCATGAAAAAATCTACTGCACAGGTGAATTCACCTTTTTGGATTCCTTTAGTTAGTCCTGGGGCTCTTCTGCAAAAACACAAATTAAGACAATCAGATTATTTTAATAAAAAACTAACCACCTACTTTTCAATTAATCCCTCATCGCTTACATTTTCCTGTCTCATTTAACCATATAACTTTTAGAAGTTGTCCCTTATTACCCAACTTGTAACCTTCTTTCTATGTATATAAGGTAGCAAAATTTAGCTTGTAAAATGATATTGATACAAGAATTTACTAAAACCACAGTTATATTATGTTCGATCAATCCAAACAATAGTCATTAAATCACTATAGAACCCAAATCGTGCTACATCACACTCGTAAGCTAAATTATGTCAGGTTATATATATAGGTTGACAGAATTTTGCGACCTTTTCAGGAATCTACAATGTTTAACAAACATGTTTTTAAAGTTTTATGGTTGAATAAAACATGGAGAAATAACTTATTTTATAAGGGACAACATGAAAGTAGGATGTTATTTTAGACTTCTGCATTAGAAAAACTAAGATAATTGCCATATAACTATTACATAATTATACTTTTGTGATAAAGGTTTGGTGTATCATTTAGCTTGACTAAAGAATATAGGAACCTCTGGTTTTGTTTGCAATATGAGGAGAAAAAAAAATACTATCTACCACAATCCACTTTCAAGCTGCTATCTTTATTGCCCCTATCTCGTCGATCTTTGAGCTCTTGTGCTGCAAAATGGACATGATAAGTTAATGGAAAAACGAAGATCCAATCGGTGAGAAATCACAAAAGAGCTCTTTAAATGCATCCCAATTACCTTACTTTTCTTCTGCTTGTGAATGTCATTGCTATCTTCGTTTCCATCATGCTTTCTTTTCTGAAACAATATAAAGGGACAACCCACACCGTTGATCACTAAACTAGAGTGGCAACTCTATACCAATTACGTTATATTAGGTTTTGGGGTTATGTTTTATCTCTAATGGGTCAAAGTAGTAAAATCATCCAAAGTGCATTTTAAAAGGAAAAAAATAAAAATCATCCCAAGTGTATTTTTAATGCATAAAACCTCCTGAATCAATATAGTCAAAAAACCTGACATACTAATCATAAGTCAAAATATTGAATGACAACATTTGGCATTTGCCCAAATCGAACCGTGCCAAAAGAATTATTAATTTTGACACTTTAACAAAATAGCTGAGATTCGTTATGGACTTATGTCTCAATAGTACATAATATCTTTGGTCACTCAAAGGAAAGCAAGGGTCCCTATCACCAACACTCTTTAGCAATCAACAAAGTACATCTCCAGAACCAAATAATATATATGCAACATTAATGCATACTTTAAACAAAATTTGTTACATAAAAGCACCATCTTGACCAAGAAGTTGATTTTATCTGAAAATGAGTTATGAATGTTAAAAGAGGTAGTCTTTGAAGACTGAATGCAGAATCTGTAAGACTGTTTAGTAAGTAAACTAATTAAAATAAAAAAACTAACACCCAATGTCGTCTTCCACAGGTTTTGGTCCCAATACACGACGATGTATGGGGGAGGTTAAGCCTTACCCCTACCTAAGGTAGACCGGTTGCTTCCAGAGTTCCAGGTTCTATCTAGGATAGAAAAGGACCTCCGGCCTTGCAAGGCATGAGGATAGAACCCTTAACAATCTGACTCTAGAAACAAGGGTATTAACCACTTCATCCAACCTTGCTGGTTTTTAGTAGTAAACTAATAAAAATAATAATTCCCATGAAATATAAGGACAAGTTAATCTTCCCCTTTACGGATTCTTCATGCTTGAGATTAATGTGTATGCTTTTAAAAAGCAAATGAGCTTAAGATGTGAAAAGCATCTAACCTTCTCATGGTGACTACTTTTATCCTTCTTTTTCTCCTTGTCCTTATCTTTACTTCGATCTTTATGTCGATGTTTGTGTTTCTTGTGCTCTTTGTCTTTATCCTTCTCTTTATCTTTATCTTTGTGCTTTTTATGTTTCTTTTCCTTGTCTTTTGATTCACTTCTAGATTTTCCAGCTATAGTAGGCATCCCCTTCTCAGACTATGACACAATAGAAAACATGTATATAGACCAGGATATTACAAAATCGTAGAAAGTAGAGGTGGCAGTTATGACTCATTTACTTATGACTCACTTTGACCAGGTAGCCAGATGGCCCACAGAAAGTAAAAAAAATAATCGAAATCTTACAGCTGGCAGGTCAACAGGTGCAGTCTCCCTCAGCTGAAAGGCTTCCGTAAGAACACTAAGGTCAAATGGTTGTATGCGTGTGTTTGTATCTCTAGAATGTGATGTGTTGTGAATGAGCTGATCTAACTGCATCCCTTCGCCTTTTCTGATTTCTGTGTCTCCAACAGCATGGTGAAGGTAATGTGTATCTGAAATTGACAAAGGAAGTGACTTCTTGCAGAAGAACTCGTAGTGGGGTAACAATTTATAGTAACTTATAAGATCCACAGCGCCTGTGAGTTCCCTTGGTCCTAAATTACAAAAAGCAATAATGCATAAGAAAAAGTATACAAAATCCAATAAGCAACCACTGTACACATGGACCTGATTTGGGTAGTATGTGGGTGCTTGATGTGCGTTACCAAAGTGATTATGTGTTGAAGGGAGTACACGTCTTTTAACTTGTGTACAATGAAGAAGGTAAGTAGTAATTTTGTCATAAACAATAAGAATCAGTTTAGAATGATTTTCTTTAATTTCAGTTTAAAATGGTTTTCTTATGGCTAGTATGAAAGCGATTATCCAAGACCGTAAAATAGGAATCAAATAAACGGTCTCGAATAATCACTTTCATACTGATATATAGGAATCATTCCTATATATCAGATAATCAGAAGCAGAATCCGTTTATCCAAACATTAAAATTGTTGGTTGCAACTTAGAGTATAGATAACCAGCTACAAAACGTAAATCCAAACACCTCCTTTGATGTGTGTTAGTCAAGGCATCCAGATGCAAAGAGAGAAGTTACAAACTCTGATGTCTGGATTGAGTAGAGTTCCTATTAAAGACATCTTATGCAACCTAGTAGTATTGTTTTTGTACATCGAATTCATCCGTTATATTATTATTTACCCAGCATAAAGTAACCAGAGTGGTTTTTTTATGTATGATTTCAACAGAATAAACCAAATAAGAAAACAATATCAGAAAATGTTGTACATAACCACAAAGCTTGATGGATATACTAAACTTTAAGCACAGAGAATAAAGTATTTGAACTTTGCAACTTACCTTTTCCAAACTTCTTACTTTCTGGATCCATCAATCAGTGTCACGTATGAGGATATACCATTATCATCCGATAATCTTCGGAAAGAATCACAAATAGCTTCCAATCCTAGATTCCTGGCCAAAATTGTTATGTCCCGACTTAGATTAATAAATAAGACACACAACCAAAACATATAGTAACATGTTCACACCAAATACATCTAAATTTTACAATAATTACATAACTTATACAAGTCTCCCAAGAGGACAAGACTTGTCAAAATGCAGCACGCGCTAAAAAGCATGAAAACAAAGAGAATACTATAAGAAGAGTTACAACTTATAGGTGTGTAAATTGTCTGGTTTGGTAAATTATCTTGGAAAACCTTATACTGTATATCAGCTAGGGCCAAGGGATACTAGTGGTTTGCCTAACTCCAGAACCCAACTTCCTTCATCTTGAACCCTCATTTTGAATTTGATTTTTTACCCCCCAAAGCTTACATTGTAACAAACTCAGGTCTTATAATAGTTATTCAATTTCATTAACACTATGCCATATTAATATGCGAGATTTTGACGATACATGGCAAAAATGGAACCGCCCTCTACAATGTGCGGTTATGTAACTTAGAAGATTCTCAAATAATATATCCTTTTCATATCAAGGTTACTCATTACACGCCCTGTATGTGTTGCCGTTATATATGTCACAAATGTAGTGAATCTAATATTAAAATTGTGGGTCAATCGTTACGACTAAGGCAGAAAGCAAAAAAAAAAGGGGAAAAACCATGAAAAAAAAACATTAAATTAAGACGAGACACGAGTTTCAATGTATACGGATTAAATCATTTAGTTTGGTACATTGTCCCAAACCCTAATACTGTATATCAAATACAAATACTACATCATACTGCCAGAGTTGGCAGACTCATTAATGGAAAATGGCTGAGAGTATGCTAAACTTTAATCAGGCATAACTTTTATCTAGCAAAGAGCTACGGCTATTCTGTTGTTTGAAAGATTTAATAATATATCATTCCCAATTTGAAAGTTAGTCCTCACACTTTGTGTATGTCTGTCCTTAGGTTCAACGTCACGAATGCAGAAAACTAAACCTAACATTAGAAATGTGTGTCAACTATCAACCATTACGACTAATCCCGAAAGCAAAAAATAATCAATCCATATATACATATAGGTTTTAGGTAAAATAAAACAACTATTAAAGTAAAACAAATAAAACAATAGGTTTTTCTTCAGTGATAATCACTGTGCATCATAAAAATCATCATACATCAATTGCTTTGTGAATCTTTGCGCATCAATTTAACCATGATCTAAGGGTCAAGATCTTGTCTTATTTGTTTTACTTTAATACTTGTTTTACAATACCCAACCCCCATATACATATAATATATATTTTATATATATACAGTACACACATTACTCATTTCCTCATGTCCTCATCACAAAGGCACAAAATAAATAGTAACCTACAGTTTTCCCAATTTCCCAATATAGAAAGAAAAACAACCTATAAACAGAAATATCACAAACAACAAATTTCCAAATCTTATGATCTATCAACTTAATAACACCTCCTAAAAAAGTCAAAATCATATTCATTTTGACTACCAGTTAACTTAAAAACCCTAAACTTAATTTTTTATAATTTCAATCCAAAATTTCAAATTTTACAAATTAACATCAAAAAAACTAATTTTAAAACATACCCACATCAGATTTAGGGACTTCATACAATAAAGTTTCAAACTTTATTTGATTTTTTAGCATAGGAATGAATCTTTGATAGTTTTAGTAGATGTGAAGTAATGGGTGCTGTTGTACTAGTTGAATGATGAAAAGGGGTTAAAAATTACCTGATTCGGAAGATGTTGAGCTTGAATTTTGAGCTAATTTTTGAGGTAAATTATGAGATTTGTGTTTGTGTTTGTATGTGTGTGTGTGTGTGTGTGTGTGTGTTTTTTCGTGGTTTTGGTGTCTTAGCTGAAAATGAAAATGAAAATGCAAATGGAAATGAAAATGAAAATGAACCCTAAAAAAAGGTTGAAAAGGATATTGTGTTTTCTGTAATAAAGGAAGGGACTAAATATATATATATAGTCACATGACTAACACTCAAAAGAGGCCTAAATTTTGTTGAGCTAATTAGAGGCGTAATTTGGTATGGACATCAGAAGTGTTCAATTCGAGTCGATTATGTTAGCCAACATAAAATATTTTATTGATTAGAATATTTTGATGTTAGGGTTTGCTAAATACAACGCTTAGGGCTGTGTTTAAGGTGCATAAATTGTTTGTATATTTATCATGAAAATCAGGGGGCGGACTTTTAATATGAAAAGTACAAGTTTTTTTTATGCACGTTAAATACAGCCCTTAATGCTGTATTTAGCATTTTCCTTTGATGTTTTCATAAACAATTTCAAACTTAAAAATCACTTAAAATAAATATAAAAAATGTTAAATGTAGCCATAGGGCTTTACTTAACTTAGATAAATAAAATGTATGTTTTAACATCAAAAATCACTTAGATTAAAATCCGTAAAAGATGTGTTTAGCAAAAACCAATAAATTTATTGATCAATTATGAAATAAATATAGAAATAATTCTAACAATATTTAGTTATTCTGAATTTTATCATCTCCCTTTACAACCCAATCTAACGTATTATTCATTTAAAAAAATCTTATATGAGCTTATCTCAATTAAATTCATTTTTACACCCTCATTAATAACTCAATCAACTATATCTATTAAACAAATAAATGTTTTATATTTACAATTAAGCATATCAAAAATAAATATTGTTTTATGTTTGATGGTTGGTTGTTTGTATAATTCTTTTGAATAGGTATACATATATAAATATTGTATATATTTTTTAGGATATTTGTATTGAGAAGGATCACATCTAGAGATCTGGGTATTGTTAGAGATTTCAATTCTCATCCTCATCCCCGAGTTCCAATTGTAATCCCCATTTCCGTCTCCATCCCCGTCGAGGATATAAATTAAATCCTCGTACCCGTCTCTATCGGGGATCGGGGATCCCCGTCGGGTATCGGGGATATTTTTTTAAATAAACATAAATTTATTGTAGCATAAGATAAGTAGTAGAAAGTCTATTTCGAGCTTTTCTTTTTGTATATAAACTAATATCTATTCTAAATAAATTATAAATAAAATATAACACATAAAAAGTATTAAAAAAAACTGTAAACTTAAAATATATAGAAAAACTTAAAGTAATTCTAATAAATATATAGAGTGTTTTCGGGTTCAAGTATGGGGATCAGAGATTTACGGTTTCACATCCCCAGTCCCCCATCCCCATCAAGGAATAAAACTCCATCCCCATACCCGTCCTCATCCCGGTCAACTTGGTGATTCCCCGACCAAATCGGGTTTGAGTATCGAATTTCCCATCAGATACGAGTATTTTTGCCATCCCTAATCAAAAATACTTATATAATTAAAATAAATGATATCACATATTTAAAAAATGATATGTAATTGAAAAATGATCACTAAGATGTTACTATTTATGGCAATAAATAGAAGTTTATTGATAAAAAGGTAAAAAGTTTAAAAATCATTGGTATTTTGGTGAAGTTATCCAAAAAAAAATTTACTTTCCAAGTATAAAATGATATATATATTTCTTATATTTTGATTTTTGACGCAAGCAAGCAAACCCAGAATTCTGTTGTGAACCAAATCGGAAACATCCGCCCTCAAAATTATACTCACAACACCACCGTCTTCCACCGGCGTTCAAACGAACTCCGCCGTCACTTTTCCGGTGACTCTCCCATCTTCACCGATTCATCAACCATATATTAGTAAAAGGTACAGCTTTCGTTGATCTCCTAATCCCCTATACAAAACCCATATCTTAATTTTGTTTATAAAACCCTAATTTTACGTGCTTTATTGAATTCTTATTTATTTATTATAAATTAAATTCACCATTAGGCTTGTATTCATTGTTTTAGCATCTTTATCATATAAAAATATGAACTTTAGTAGTTATATAAATATTTGTTAAAAAATTTGTGTTGGTGATCATATATAGGGTTGCGTGTTTGGAAATGTATTCAACTATACCCTAATATATATATATATATATATATAATAGGATGTAGCAAATTTTTGGCCTTAGAACAGCTTAAGTTAATTTGCTTATGTTGTATCATAACACAATGTAGGAGATAGTGTGCTTATCAACTTATGATGTATCGTAAGTCGTAACACGAAGATTTCTTAAAAAGCCGCCAAGGGATGAGGGTTTTTCTTTTTTGGATAATGTGGCAACTAACAACATATAAAGCTGAATACATGTCCAAGCACTTGTCCTTAAGAAATTGTCTTCTAGTTGGTTGTGAAGGCGGTGGCATTTGGAAAGTATATGGTTTTAAAATTTTAATCCCATTTAGAGTTAAGGATAAACTCGTTTCAAGAAAAAAAAAGTACCTTGGTGAAGGTGGACATTGATTGGACCACCAGGTGAACTTGATTTACATCTACCTTGTACATGTGGTTTGACCCAACGGGGTTACCTGAATATTAACTTTTTTGGGTATATATATAACTAAGGTGTTTTTTTGTGAGACCATGGTATAGTTTTATTGATAAAATTTTACCTATAGCTATTAACTTACTAGTTTTTTTATACAGGAACAAAGTAAAGTGATATGAAATACGGATTAAACTTAAGAGGACCTTCCTCCCAACAAAAGAAGCAACCTGTCAAACTTCCTCGCCCTTCTGCGCTTGGGTTTGGTGACGACGATGATGATGATGTTGAGAGAGAGATTTCTCGACAGGCTGGCAAGAACAAGGCTCTTAAGGATGTAAGTCAGCCATGAAAATGTAATATTTTTTTCCGTAGGGGTATATGTTTTATCTTCAACGGGTCAAATAAACATGTACCAAAAAGGAAACGGATCAAAGCTGGCTGAATTGTATTGTTAATGCATACAACCTAGTACTGAAAGTTCAACTGTTATTGTAACTATATTATCTTCTATAATCATATTTAACACAAATTGTCTAAAAGTTATTTAAAGCATTGACCAGTATGGACCAAACCATACCGGAAAGTATATTGACCTTTTACCCAGAAGCCCCATTTTACCATCCTTACTTTCACGAGTCTCCGTTTCTTATCATTTGTGTATGTTGTTTTGTCTAGGTAGAGGAGCAACATAAGAAAGCCTTAGAGGAGGATCCGTCGGTATTTGATTATGATGGTGTATATGATGAGATGAAGGAGAAAGCAGTTCGTCCTGTAGCACAAGATAGACAGGAAAGGAAGGTATCATATATATTTTCACTACTAAAGTACTTATGAGTGTTTTAGCTATCATATATTGATGTGAACCTTCTATGTTGGAAGTTTTTCTACCATTTTGTTTAGTTTAATTGAATATATCCGATATGTAATTATTAAAACATAGTGGAAGGTTGATCCTTATACTTTTGAAGGGGTTGATTGGGTTCCCCCTCCCCTCGTCCCAAATAGGTCAATTTGGGGTTGGAGTCTGAGGTATCCTAAGCCCTGATCCGTATAAAGCCATGTGTATTGATTGATCAACAAAGGGTTACAATAAGCCCAATATAAAGAGCCTGATATTAAACATAGCTACATAAGTACCCTCTGTTTAGAACAAGTATAAACCAAAGACAAATACTTAGTCTAACATTTTTATTGCATTACATCATCTAGATTATTGTTGTTACTGGCTTATGCAATCATAATTAAAACATTAGTTCTTAATTTAAAAGATTTGACAAAATACTTTTGTTGTATCTTCTTGGCCTGGAGGCGCTGGATTATCCATGGTAACAATGACACGGTCTGACCCATTATCCAAACTGTACGATGCTGAATTTTGTCACTTTTAGTGCTGATATTGATAAATGCAGTATAAATATATGAAGCCTTTTTCTATTGCTAACTGTATGAACCCTTGTTACAGCCAAGGTATATTCAAGCATTGATTGATAAAGCAAAAGAGCGTGAGCGAGAACATGAGATAATATATGAGAGAAAGCTTGTCAAAGAGAGGACTAAAGACGACCACCTTTTTGGGGACAAGGACAAGTTTGTGACTAGTGCTTACAAAAGGAAACTCGCAGAGCAAGCAAAATGGTTAGAGGAAGAACGTTTGCGTCAACTTCGGGAGGAGAAAGAAGATGTAAGTTGCACTTTCCTTTCGGCATACTCGTGCTATTATCCTTTAGTTTAATGCAATGCGTATGTATTGATGTCTGTGATACCTAAGTTTTATCAAGTTTTTTCCTTGGATGAATGATTCTGGTCGACTTGGATAATGTTGTTATTTTACTGTTTCAAATCAATTAAAATAAGCCAAGTTATGTAAAAAGGAGACGAGTCAAGTGTTGAAAGTCATGCAAAGTGTGCTTTTAGTGCATATAATCTTCTTGATTGTTGCATCAAATTAAGTTACATTATGTGTTGCCGTGTCATAGTTTTTATAAGTATATTTATCACAATGTATACATATAAATGTAGTCGCAAAAGGTGTTCTGCATCAACCCCAATCCATCTTATTTTGAGTTCTACTAAAAATCAGTGTTCAAATCTGTTACCAAACCTGCCCACGCATAGTGGCATGTTATATGCATAGCTATTTAGTAGTTATAGACATAAGCTAGCTTCAATCTTCTGGTTTAATTTTTCTTTAGTTTGCAAAATGTTGACTAAAAGTTGGGTTTATATGCATTTGATAGTGCAAGCAAGTTTCCTTATTTTGAAGGATGTTTTTTCACCATTTACCTTCAAGGCAAGGCTATATAATATCATCTTCAGTTTTACAAACTAAAGTGATTTTTTTGTGCGGATTGTGTTTTGTGATGGTGGTGACTTTAAAATCGTTAGTAATCAGCCTGTAGTAGTTAGGGATAGTTCATTTGCATTTACTATTGATAATTAATTACCTTTTGTGTATTCTCCGAATCTGATTATTTTGGTCAAAAAAGTTCAGTTTATGTTTCTTATGTGCTGGAAACTGTATTCTCCTGATTGAATTTGTGACCAAATTTACATTTTGATGTAACAGGTCACTAAAAAGGGTGGTGATATGACCGATTTCTACTTCAGCTTGTCAAAAAATGTCGCCTTTGGAGCACCAGATGGTGAGTCAACAAAACCCAACAAGCACAGAGAAGAGTCAAAGATTCACAAGCCAGAAGGAAATGTACCATCAAAAATGGAGTCAACGAGTGCTCCAGAAATAAATCAGGGTGAAACATCTGCGGCATCCATGGAAAAATCTGATATCGTTGAAGCAAAACCTATTCCTGATACTCGTAAACAAGAAGTGTCTAATGATCCCCCAAAGCAAGAATCTGGAACCGGAGGTGTGGTTGCTCAATCTCCAACAGATCATCATAAAAGAAATCAGGATGCTTTGGCTGCTGCTAAAGAACGGTTTCTCGCGCGAAAGAAGACAAAGGTTGTTGGTTAAACCGTTAATGTAATGCTATACCAGGAGAATGTGGTTTTGAAGCTGAAGATTTTTAGATGGTGTCATATTGTTAATTTCTATATATGGTTGAACGGAGGCAATTCATCTTTGTACACCTATGTTTGGTTCTCTTATATATAAATCTGATTTTCTCAAACTATTTTCGTTGTGCTTGTGTAGTATACAGTGATCAAGAATGAAAAGTTCCCCCTGTCTTAAAAACTTAAAACCTGTTGAATACGACTCCTAGCTGGTCGTTGGTTCTCCATTAGTGGCCTAGAGGTCACTTTTTTTGTTTTTCATTCTGTTCTCTTCTAAGCTCCATGTCTTCTCGTTCCACTAGTGAGTACTAGTTCATTTCAATTTTTCCATTTTTATTATGTGTACAACTCATTTCTTGGACCCTTCCATTCTGTGCAACATTGATACTTTTAGCCCCTTCAAGTCATCTCCATCCTGTGCAACCTTGATATCCTGCCCTTGCTTTATGTTTGACACATCTCAATTGTGGACTTGCTTTTCACAAGTCCACTGGCATTTATATTCCATGAAAGCAAGTATCTTAGGCAGTGTCTCTAAACAAACATAATGATTCTTAGAATGATTTGCCGTGTCGACTTGAAATATTGTCGACGTTTATTCTAAGTTTCTAATGTATTTCTTTTTGCTTGTCCAGTGGTTTGCTACCTCTATTTCCATTCGGGTCTTTCTTAATCCATGTTAGGGACCTCTATGCATCCTCGTGTTATAGTGGCTCGTTAACTTCACCAATTAAACGAGTTCAGATCACGAAATACAATAATTATGACTGACGTCATCAACTCATAACATTAATCGGTTTGATTCATTAATCAGAATTTTGTGGATTTAAGTCTCACTTGAGAGTAGAGACTCTAGGCATATATAACACGAGGTGTTTACAATTCTAAGTTTTGTAACCTGAAAGAAATATAACTGCCAGAACTAGAATTGTTCTAACTTCCTCAAGATCTTGTCTGTAGATAGAATTGGTACTCAAAAGTTAGAAGGTGCTTAGTTCACAAACTTGTGCAACATGATATAACAACAATAATGAGAGTGATACAATAAGGGGACTTGTGCAAATAATATATTCCAATGAATATATGTCTGAAGGAACAAGATATTTTACAAATATCAGAGAATGTCAAATTCTTATTGTAAAGGAATTAAATGGGACCCATCCAGTTATATCAGAAAAAAATGAAACCTAACAGACTAACAGGATAAAGAATCAAGCCGAACTCCATTCCATCTTAATGTACACACATCCAAATGGGGTGTGCCTCGAGCACCAAATTCAAGAGAAATAGAAACCACCATGTGCTTTTTATAGCAACAGTTCGCTGGCAATCTTTGTCGATATGTGTGTAGCCGTGTAGGTAATAATGCTTATTGAAGTTACCTTCCCACATTCAATCTCTAGGCATGGATCGTTGTGGTGTCACCAGGTGTTGCCTGAAACTTTCATAGGCTGCAATACAGAATGTTTCTCTAAAAATGTAAGTATATGCTCATAGCATCACAACGAACGCATGATATCCATATAAGTAGAAGCTTTGAGTTATCTAAACACAAAAGCAGAGGCTCCAGCAAATCGGTAGCATGCCTCTAATATGACAAAACAATGTCAAGACCTTAACCTATCATGTACAAAAGTAATCAAAAGCTAATTAATATCCAATAGGAATGACAATAGAACTATATCTGCCTAAGAAGTTACGAAGCAACACAGCCAACACAACAAGTAAAATGATTTGTATGTATTTTAATCGAATTTGTGAAGGTTATCAGAGTCTTAACCATACATCGCAAAATGGGTTGATTTGGTTGGATGGAGCAGGGTCAAAACATCAAAATAGTTTAACTTCTGGGTTGGGACAGCCCCATATAGTTTAATTTCTTTCTGTTCTCGAATTTTACAAATTATTAATGTTCATATTATAAAAATAAACCTATATTATTACAAAACTTTGACTGAATAAGTGAGAAACTCTCGCACCCTGCCACCCTTTGTCATGGTACGGACTTGAACCCACAATAACTTGGTTTAACAGGGACCTTCTATACATTTTGATACTGCTAACCCAAAGGCCTATTGGTCACTATAGATACTATTACACTCTTTTGAAATAAAATGACACAAGAGGCTTTGTTCATTCAAACTGGGCTTATCTAATTTTAATCAATTTGACCTATTATAGCCAACACTACCCAAAACATACCATTATCAATAAATGGGTTAAACTAATGGTCTTCGCTACCCTAAGTTTTATAGACCCAACAAAAGCACAAACCTGAACCAACTATGCATCTATGCTGGTAGTCGCTATATCTGAACAGACACAGACAAAGTTGTGAACAGGGTCCATTCAAAAACCAGAACCCTGAATGAATCCAGAATCTATCTTAATCCACCTCTAACAACAATAAAGAACAGGGCCAGAGTAAAAATTAAATTTGGTTTCAGAAGAAGCAAGTTTTACTCCTGTTTTCACAAATTAAAAAAATTAGCAACAAACTGTGCAGTTATTATGCATGCAGTATCCTCATAAAATCCTATCATGAATGGAAGTTACATACTTTTTGATGGCCGTACACCCGTCAGAAACATCTTTGTTGGAATGAAATGATTACGTAAAACTCCCTCAGTTCCATTCTGTATGTCTACAAATATAAAAATTACAATTTAAGCTATGTGTAATTAATAAAATCTTTTATCAATAAAATGTTTTCTTCATCCTTGAATTTTAATCACACTTTGGCTCGAAATTTATAGTAATGTTACTCCTAATAAATGAAAGGTATTATAAGGAAAAGAAGGAAAAGCTACATGTCTTATTGGTAAAGTGGACAATCATCAAATTGGGATGGAAGGAGTACATTTTAGATTCAAAATTTCTAAAATCTCTGTATTGAAAGTTATGTGCTCATTAACTAGAAAAAGCTTTTCATGGCATAAAATTCTGATTAAAGGCACACAGCAAACTAGTAAAACTTGAAAACTAAGAAACTACAGAAGTAGAGGCTAGAACTAGGCTAGAACTGAAAGAATACATTGTCCTTTGACATATATGAAAAATATTATCACCTGCACCTTAGATAAATAGAAATGAATCCATCTAAATTTTATCGAGCCGGATCTCCCTATCTGGAAAATCCCCACTTCATCCAAGTTGAAAAACAATGCTTTGATAAATGTTCTGGTAAATCAACCTGCAAAGTTTCAGAGCGATAAAAAATTATATGTTAGGGAATCTGGTATGATAATACAATAAAAACTAATAACGATAACTATCTCTGTCCCAATAAAAGGGTAAGCACTTGAGTTCTGAGTTTCATTAACCTCAAAACTGACCAAGTTACTTGTCTTTTACTTATAAGTTAACCCGCCGGGTATTTTTAAGCTACACAATCTTGAAATTTTAAATTATTAAAACTATAATATGGACAAAAAAACAGTATTCATCTATTCTTGAAGATCAAGATTATAATAACAATAAAATGGACAAAAGGGTTTGCGAGTTAACCAAAGCTGACCTAGCCTGTGTCGACCAGGACTAAAACAAATTAGTTTCAACAGAAACCAATTTTGACCCATTTCCTACCTGGCCACTCTTGCTACTCTAATTTAACAAAAATCGAGGCTCAATGCACTTACACTACTCCATGAAGTAGAATATCCATCAGTAGAGAGTAACCAATAACTAGGCTTGGATTGACGATCCATCTTATCATACAAGAAATCTAAATCCAAAAGATCATCATCATTGCTGTCATCAAGGGTGGAACTTTTTCTTCTTTTCTTTCTATGATTTCGTTTCTTCTTGCGTTTCGAGCTTGAAGAGAGCCTACCATCTGATTCCGAGTCACTGTCATCTGGTAAACCATTATGATGCAACAATTCATGCTTGCCCGAGTGACGAAAACTTACTCCGTTGCTGCTAAACAAAGATTCCCAAGCTTCAGGAGGCCCATATTCCTCTGTCAAGAAGTAATGTAAAGCCCAAGAGTGCAACGCTAATAATTTTATCGAAGATGTGCTCTTTTTATTGGAACATTGTTTAATTAGAGGGACTAAACCATCAGGATTTGCTGGCATTTTAAATATCTTTTGCACAATATCCTTGATTTGTAACTTTTCATCCTTGTGTTCGTCGTCTTGTAGAAGTTGCACTACTTGGCGCCCTCGATTTATAACTGCATTCAATAGAAGTAGTTCATCCATTGAATCTGAACCACTGTATCTTGAAAGTATGACCTCCAAATACTGACACCTGTCGCCAAAAACTTTAGGTTTGATGTCCAGGTTGAGTGATTCTTGAAGCAAATCCAGAAAAAAACAGAGTTCCCGCTCGGTAAGAGCAATTAGAAGGTGGCAACATAAGGATGAGAACGCTTCTTCCATTAGGAACTCGTTGATGACTTTCCATATCTCCTCCATATCTTCTTTGTACATTAATTTCACAAACCTATTTACGAAAAATTTCATATCCAAACACAAAATGTCACCATCTTCTAATGTGTTGGCAAACTCATGAGATGACCAAAACTCTGGCACATTTTCAAGAAAATTTTCAACTGTTTGTTCTACATCAAGATCGAGGAAGTAATGAGGCTTCGTTGCCACCATGGCAGGGGATTGCCCGTGCTTGCCTTTCCATTCAAGCTCCTCCCAACAGATGTCACGATTCACAAAGGCAAACTGGGATAAAGCTTTTGCCCCTTTTCTATGCTCCATATCACTAGTGCCAGAAAAATTAGAGAACCAATGCAAAATACGTCTTGGATTTCCTATATGATTAACAATTAGCACACGTTAGTCCAAAACTTGCATCAGATCTGTGGTAGAAACCTTAATGTACTACCAACAGGAAAATATTAATCAGATAAAAAGTACACAAAAATAAGAGCGGAAAATGACTAGGTTACCTCTAAAGAAATCCTCTAGCATGTGGCTTTTCTTAGCTAGAATAGACCCTGCCTTTCTTGGCTGTTTCTGAAAAATCATCTGCAAAAGCTGAGCTGCTAGGTCCTTCTTCTGTGAACTGGTTTGCAATAGGTTCATAAATAGCTCACGTTGTTGCCGGCTAGATAAAGAACTTATCCCTGAAATATCATTGCAAAGCCAAAACCGTGCCTCTGATCGACTTTGAGATGCAATCAATATGCGCATTATACCCTCTAGGTCATTCAAGAGAGATACTCTCTGTTTAAAAGAATCATCATCTCCATCGAAACTCCAGTCTGGTTCAGAAAGAAACAAATGGACCATTATGCCAGTCGTTTGGCAGATTTACCTATGCAACCACCTATAACAGATGAATGAATCATAATCAATGCACCATAAATGTGAAACATACATCAGATTAGATTAGTAAGACAGAAGTATGATTTATAATCCATTTAAAGCTGTATAAAACAAGGACTAAATACTAAAGCAGCTAGCAGATTATATAAGCAAAACCGTATGCATTATCAAACATTATTTGACAAACAGAAAACAGTTAACTAAAATAAGAGCAAATTGCCAAAAAAGGGTGTATACTAATTTACACCTCCTATCAAAAGGAGTGGTTCTTCAACGTCTGTCAAAAAAGAAGTGTAAATTCAATTCTTGCCAAGAAAGAAGTAAAAGTTCAATTCATATTAGTCATATTATATAACCATAAGAGACTTTTCCCTTTTAGGTGACACCAATCATAGAATGAAGCATCACCTTTTTAGTCATATCACCAGCTAAAAATTGACACATCACCACCTACTGCAATCAACTGCCATGCCGCGATGAAGTCTTTTAAACTTTTTTTAGGAAAAGTTGTCAAGAAATGACCCAAAAGGCCAAAACTATCGGTCGGCACAAGTACTAATGCTAGCGTATCAGATAAAGTATTTACCCTCAAAGGTTTTAAGATATAAATCGCCGTTACCTCATCTTTAGTCATATCAATGTTACCAAACACTCTCTCTTCCCTTTCTCACCCTACCGCGCGCTACAACTGGAAACCGCCACAAACGTACTTTTAAGACTATAGGTAGATTCTTATCAAAAGATGAACTCTATTTTAGTCCCTAACTCTAACAACAATTGAACTTTCCCTACTATATATGTCAAAGTACCAAAAGTTCCAAATTTTTTTCGTTGAAGCGTCTCGAATTTCGGTCACCAATACTATTCAATTATTCATATTCCAAAGTGTGAAATTAAGTGTCTTTATGTTACCCTCTTTGGAAAATTTACTCACTAAAATATTATAGCAGATATATATACATACAACCTATACATACAGTTGAAAGACAAACACTAAAATCATATATTACTAAATGACTGGAGGGCAATACATATATATATACATATATATAGAAAGAGAAAGAGAGATGTGACGTACCTGCAATTCGAGAGCGGTGTCGTACTGTCGTCGCCGGAGATTATTTGAACGGTAGACGAGTGTTCGATTTCGAGCCCTAGTTCTGATTTTGACTTTTTTTTTTAGTTAAACTTAAGTTGTTTGACCATGTGTTTGTGTTTAAAGAAAAGGAATCATTTCTTTTAATTAATTTATCAATATCATGTATTAAAAGCTTATATAGTATATTTTAAAAATTGTATAATATGGTAAATTAATTAAAATAGATGGTACGGATATCATTTCCTTCAAAGAAAAAGTAAAGGATATATAAACCAAAGTAAAAATTGTACAAAAAAAAAAATTTCATTTGGGATTTTAGGGTTTATTAAATATGTACTCGAAGTTTATCATTTTCTTCCAAATTTTATTTATTTATTTATTTTTTTAACAATTGGTGGGAAAGTCGTTCTATCAAGCCGAGTAATGACATCTAAATAGTTAGTATGCTCAGGGTTTGAGAGGCCTTACATCGCTGGTATCCCCAAAGGGGGCCCATTTTTACGCTAAGAAGGTAAATACCCGAGATCAATGGGGAATACAAGATTCGATCCCATGACCTCTAAGTCAACATCCCTTCCCGCCAAGATAATTATACTAATATTCACTTTCTTTTTTTTACAAAATTAAAAAGTTCAAATTTCTTAGTCTAGTTTTATTTATACTAGACGTATGTCTGTGCGATATGGTGACGATGGTGCTAACGATGACGGTGTGATAACGGTGACGATGGTTAATGATAGTGATGGTGGTAGTGATGGAGAGAGAGAGAGAGAGTAGAGGCTCAGGGAGGATGTATGTTCTAGGGTTAGTATTAAGATATGTTTTAGGAAGAGTTACACACATTGTTAGGATTCTAAAAGAGAAAATTGTGAAAAATGTTGAAAAGAGTAATCAGGATTATTTTGAGGATAATGAAAAAAATGCTTAATTTCTAAAAATCTAGATCCACTTACTTTGTACGGGACTAGATGGATGTCTGCACATTACCGCTAAACAGTAATGGTTTTGGGAATTTATGGTTGCGGTGATAATGGACTGCGGTGATTGATGATGTTGGGTGGTTATGGTGAGATATGTATGTTTGTGTATGCGTGTTTAGTGTGGGCAGAGGAGAAGAAAGGAGAAATGAGTAGTGTGTAAAGTTTTGTTTGTGTACAAGGGTATTTTGGATAGGAAAAAGAATGCTGAATTAAGAACTATCGGTTGTATTATAAGGGAGTATAGATAAATTGTAGATAGATATTTATACTAAGTTTATTTATAACTAAGTTGAGCTTAAATAATATAATCATTATGAAGATTTTCTAGATAAGTTAATATACTTTATACAATAAATTTTTGATAGGTCAATTATAAGGATAACTTATTGGATATTGGATAATCTGAGTTTAAGACAATCATCTTTTATTAATATTAGGATTAGGACTAGCGATTTTATGAGTTTAAGACAATAGTCTTCTATAGAATGCTTTCATGAAGTTACCTACCATAGCTCCCGACGGTATCCTGCCATGTCGACTATCGCATACATGTTGGGTTTTCAGCTGCGAGGTTAAAAGATGTTTTAAAACTTTTTCTAGTGTTGTCGTTCGGATGAAAGGATGAAACCCCAAAAAACTTGAAGAATAAAGTAAATAGAGAATGTATATGAAATAAACAAGCGACAGAGTTTTTAGGGGCCGTTTGGTTCGCAGAATGTTTTTGAAGTAATTAGAATCTGTCAATGTAATTGAAATTTAAAGGAATTGGAATCTGAAAGTTTAAAAAACTAGATTGTGTTTGGTTGACAGAATCTAATGAAATTCGGTTAAAAGATTTTTTTACAAAATATATGAAACGACCAAAATAACCTTTTGATATACGTTTATAAATAATCAAGATATTAACAGATATAATGTTTATAAATAATCAATGTATTAACAGATATGACATTATCACATGTATATATATCAATTTTAGAAACATTGGCAATTATTAGACATAAAATATTATGAAATAGTGGGTTTTTCAATAAAGATGATTTTGCCCTCTCTTGGGAATATGCCGTCGCCGGTGGCCCAAAAATCCCAATCCCAAAAATCCATTACTATTATATTCTACACACTCATCCTATTTTCTACATACGGTTAAATCTTTTGTTCCAACATAAGCAGCATCGTCAACCTGATTTTACAAGCAACAGCGGTAGCCCGGAGTTCAATAGCAGTGGCACCCAGAGTTCACTAGCAACAACGGTAGCCGACAACCAGAGTTCACTAGCAGCATCGACAACCGGAGTTTACAAGCAACGGCAGCCAGACATCCAATCAGATTTCAAAAGGGTAGACTTTTTTATTTTTGTAAAAGGGCTTTTTGGTAAATATGAATGAAATCCTTGGAATGTATAAACATTCCATCAAGTTTGTGAAAATTCCAAATTCCATGTTTTAAGGAATTTGAAGGAACTTTTGAGATTCTAATTCCTTTCATTTTCCAACCAAACAAGAGATGGAATGGATTTTAGATTCCAATTCCTAAGAATTTCAACAAATTCCGGCGAACCAAACACCCGTGCTTTGCAACCATTAATTAAATATACGAGTACAATTTAAAGATTTAAGCACCTTCAGAATAATAATCAGTGGTGAAACTTGTTTTTAGTCACCAATTGAGACTCGATAGGAAGCTTAGCTTTTAAACCAAAATGACAAATGAAAAAGCAAACTAATTACAAGACGAAGTTTAAGAGCAAGAACGAACGTGTACGGATGCATAGACATGTGATCCGGATAGGGTTTTAAAAACGATTTCAAACTTCAATCACCAACACCAAAATATATCAACTTAGGCAAGAAAACGATCTTGCACTGATGACCATTTCAACATATCTAGATGACAAGTCACTTAGAAATTATACATATAGATATATAATAGCGGATAAACTAGCAAATTATCAGAAGATTGCAAATAGACAACAAAATTAACAAAATCTATGAAGAACCAGATTTCATGTCGTTAACAAAACTACCAAGATTTGAAATGCAATCAAACAAGTTCAACATAACATTAACATTCCTCGAGATGCTAAAGATGGTTCCGGTATCTGATTCTTCTAAATGAAAATATAAGAAAACAAACTTTAGTCTTTTCGACCTAAACATACCAAAAAACCACAACCAATCAGCCGTTTCTTACTCATCATCTTCATCTGAATCATCATCATTGGCTCCAGCAGCAGCATTCAAAGCATTTAATCTCTCAATAAGCTTTTGCTTCCTCTCATCATAGGTGAGCTTCTTCAGGTTGTATCTACAATAATTTAGAAAAAGCAAACCAATTTAACTCTGTAAAAAGATCAATATTTTCAGTGAACTAATTTAACTACTTATATTATCTGCATACTGCCATAGAGATAACAATGCACAAAAACAAGCTTTTGCCAATTACCCAGCAGACACCAACCGACCAACCCAACTTGCCCATCTCTATTTTATGGTTCGGAATAAATTGATTAAAAAACACTGAGAGAAAAATAAGGTACCGCTTGTGTTCCTTGGGAGGCTGCTTCTCGGTTTTCTTGGGGCTTGGGTCAGCACGAATTGCAGCATGAACCTTCTTGTAAAGCTCTTCAAGGTTACCTGCCTCAACTCCAGCCTTGATGTACTCAGCAAAGTGAGTCTGGTACTTCTCTGGCTCATCTTCCATTAAGGTCTAAATCCCACAGAAAAAAATTTTAGAAGGTAATTAAATCGACAATCTCAACTCAAATGTATCAAACCATAGAAAAACAATAGTTTAGAATGCCCAAATGAATGAACTCACATTCATGTATGCAGCAACATGCCCACCATAGATGTACTTGCGATGGACATCAGCATCAAGGCTCTTACTGTCCTTACTGTATCCAGCAAACCGTTTATCACTGTGAGGGATATCAAGTCCACCATCCAGAGCTCCCTACATCATTTCCCACGATAAATTGTATTAAATATATAATTTCCACTAAATGTGACAAATTCCAAAAAAGTTCTTAAAAGGGTCATGTCAAAACAACTGAAATCAAGATTTAAGGTACCTTAAGAGCACCAAAGACACGGTTTCCAGTAGTTGTTCGAAGAAGACCAACATCAAGAAGGGCACGGAATGGCCTTCTGCTTTCAGCTGGTTCAACAGAGAAGTCTTCTCCAGTTGCCTGTAAATTACAACAAATCCATCAAAAACAATTACACATGTGAAAAGCCAACTAAGAAAAAAAACAACATTATTCGGTAGTTTACCATACCTCAACATTTCCCTGGTAGTCATCATCCATTTCAAGCTTTTTCAAAACTCGACGAGCCAAAAGAAGACCAGTGCAATAAGCTAAAATCACAATAAAATGGTTTTCTTAGCATACCTTCTAAAGCACCATGAGATATACAACGAGATTATGGGAAAAGAATTATTACAAAAAAACAAACCTGCAGCATAGTTAGTTAGCCCAACTTTGAGACCGTATCGCGGGAGCTCATGAGCATAAGCAGAAGCAAGAACCATGTCCCCAGCAATGGTTGCAGATATGATTTGGGCAGTAATATCCTTGTTGGTCTGTTAGCAACATTAGAATAAATAAACAATCAAGAAATTGAAAACGCAGATAAAACAGATTATCAACAAACAGTAAAGCATAAAAAAACGCTTACAAATCGGACAACATATCGGAACTTGGGGGTGTTGTACTTGTTCTTGTCCTGGTTGATGAGTCGAATTCTGGCACGGTAATCAGTCTTGCCCTCTGACCAATCAACAAAAAAAACAATAATAAGTTATTACATGACATTTTGTCATCGAAGTTCTGATGTTCACAATTACCATTCTTGCAAAATGGGGTAGTACATGATATAATATATTCTCATATATAAAAGGTAATACATAATTTGTTATACCTCTCCTTCTCTTGAACTTAACTTGAAACCTCTTGAAGTAAGATCTAGACTTCTGGGCTTTGACAAATGCCTTCAAAAACAAATATAAACATATAAATATTTAAAAAAGCTCAACAAAGAATAGACGAAATTGACATCTCGAACTTAAAAAACTGATATCTTTCACATATCAATATGAGATAGCAGGACATCAACCAAAAACTTGAGATTTCAATCTCATTATAAAGAGTTTGTAAATATATATGTTGACTAGATGTAAAATAAAAAACTACCCTGTTAACAAGAAAAACTTCAAATAAATTTCGGAAAAACACACTGATAACCTTCATAAGCATAACACCAAAAAATTATATAAATATAACAAATGCATGTTCTAATCTCGTTAGAGACCATTTGTAGATATATGCTGGGTATGTGTAAATAAATTGGCCTTTACAAATAAAAAGAAATTAAAAATACAATAATTCCAGAAAAACATCCTTAAAACTTCATAACCATAATAGAAAAAACATTATTATATTCAATATGTATCTATCTATATCTATATCTATATATTCAATAAAACCTCATATTTTACTGTCTTATCAGTGAAAACATATACACATACAAGGCAAAAATGACATCATAAACGCATCTAGTTAAAGCAAAAAAATAAAAAAATACAGTTCATCCACACAATTTTATATAACTATTTTAAATAATGTTACAGATCTAAGCAGTTCACTTATCTTCAACATAATCAAACAAATGAAAACCCAGAAAATAAAACATACTTTTCTTACATATACATATATACAAATAAATACAGAAACAAACATCATTTAACAATATTAAAAAACTATGAAAATAACTTTAGCATCATTGCAAAAACAGCTAAAAACACAAAACAGTAAAAATAGAATATAACAATCAGTAAATATTATGATGATTTATGAACAAAAAAAAAGATGGAAAAAAAGAAAGAAGGAGAGTGTGTACCATCTTCAAAATCTGTGATGAGGCTGCGGGGAGGAAAATGGAGAGTATAGAGGGAAGAGGCAGTGATGTTTGTATGTAAAGTGTTAGATATAGCATAAAACCCTAGTGGGGTTTCTTCATGGGCTTTATTTGGGCTTTTGTTCTTTTTTTTAGTTGGACTGTGTGTTTGTAAGAAGGAGACTCTGCTCGGCCCATTAGTAGCTTATTTGATAGGTTGCTACTTGCTAACTTATACGAGTACTACTATTTGTTTATTTTGGCTTAATATTTGTAAATTTAAAAAGTTATAGTTGAGTAATAAGTATCCTTCTAAAAATTTTCCTAATAACCTTTTTAATAGCATATCTACATGACAAGTTTACTTCACTAATTCTCACTCAATCTCATCCATTAACGTTGCCAACCATCACTATCATATTGTTAAGAAAATTTTTATGAGAATTAATCATTTTTCAAAAATTAATATTGCCTATATACTTGCGTAATGCAACGGCATCAAATGTAACAATCCATGCTTTACACAGTTGTACATTGTGCAATAAAATGTGAATTTTTGTTGTAGATTACTAAAATATGTTGTAGATTTATCACTCTCCATCTATAAAACTATATTTCTAGTATTATCCCCTTTCATATGATAAATTCCTTTTTAACTCGTCTATATAAAAGAGACTCAAAATAAATATTTTATTATGTTACGTAATTAAGTAATTTAGTTAATACACATATTATGGACTCTTTTATTATTATTTTTGGGTATTCAAAGTGATACAAGGGAACTTTATAAAGTCACAAACAAGGTGTAGAAGAATTTTAAATTTTTTGTTGTCACGGTTTAGCTAGTGGGCGACCACCTTCTACCTTTTTCACCAATTGATCACACTAATGTTTCCATACAATGAAGCCAGATGAAGTCATACGTTTTACAGTATCATAATTCATTTTTTTTTCTTCATCTTTGAACTTTAGATTATTATTTACGTCACATTATTTGTTTTTTAAAAAGTTAGACTACTACACTGATTTCATGACAACAAACAATTATCGGGATTACATAAAGGGGAAATGATGGGTATAGAGATTGTACCCAATGTTAGGTACAATAGTATACAAAATTTTTAAAAGATGTTACTGACTTTTATAAACTTACAATAATGCCCTCTGAATTTTAACGAACCTAAACTATGTAACTACCCTTATCCCTTACACAAAAGTTTGATTTTCTCCATAATTTAAGCCTTACCGGGTGATTATATCTACACTTTTACAGTGTTTAACACAAAGTTCAAAATAAAGCATCTACAAGCAAAAGTCGAAAAAATTATAATTTCACAATTATCATGCTAGCTTCGCGTTACATAGTTTTTTGACGTGTTATTATTTTTAGTCTTGAAATACCAAAATATACAAAATAAATATGAGTGTGTTAAATTATAAAAAATAAATATCTATACTGGCAAAGCATTTCAAAATTTGAGTGTGTTAAATTAGCTTCACTCATGTTTTTAATCTATCTACTTGGTTGTCATTTTTGATTAATCAATATCTATATTGAATTAAATATTTGAATTAAATATGAACAAAAACATAAAAAAAATTTAATTAAATTTACCAACTATGCTTGCAACTTTAATTGGGACATGACCAATGCAAAGATACTTGGAGGATTATAATTAGTTTATAGGAATATGGTACGTATATAGGTCACCCTTTTAGGGTTTTAGGGGTAGATTTCTTACAAGCTAGACGGCCAAAGCTACTATCTAACATAGGTTGAGAAGTATTTGTTATCATATATGGGGTCAATGGACCTTATGCCTTCTACCCAATTACTACCTATATGTATGTCATCCATTGGTACCTTTCTTATTTGCGCTTATAATTTGCTTTGAAAGGGTAAAGGGAGTTGTTGTACACGTCACTCTTAATTATTGCTCAAGTCTCACATGCTAGGCTCTATGCATGTGCCTATGTTTATTATGATTTTACGTTGCTCTTTAATATATTCAAATGAGTTCTTATATGTTATATTTTGTTAGATATGTTGAAAGGTATGTCATGTACTCATGTTGTATGTTTCTGTTACTCTAATCTTTTTTAATGTAGTCATGGAATACTCAACAGTCAGGTGTGAAGAGTTACCTTTCCACTATTATTTCCCCGTTTGGCCGGAGATCCTTATGGAAGAGTCTTTTTAACTTTAAGTAAAGATTAAACTTTCTATATCTTACTTTCCAATATCTCGCTTTGATAAGGATTGAGTACTATTGTTGTTGATTGCAACTTTAATTAAGGGAAGGTATGTAACCAAATTGAAAACCCAATGGGTACTACTACTTAAAGACATGAAGAAATCAATTTCTAATTTCTACATAATAGATGCATACATTATCACGTAGAAATAACTATAAATATAAGTTTATAAGTGTTTTTTTCCTTAAATCGAGCAAGGAGATTCGTCAGCAAGCCAGTCTTGATCACATTTTTTCTTCATTCTTTGCATGTCAATAAACGTTACATTTTACAAACCCTACATATATACTCACATGAAGAGCAACATTGTATATTTGATCATCAAAAACTTAAATGTCTCAAGCTCATGTGTCTTATAGGTAATCGAATACATTTTCAGTTAATCACGAAAATCTGTTCTGTTTATTTTCTATTCATTGTGATTTTAATGTTGTGTGAAACTTGGTCTATATGTTTATTTATGATGGAATCAATAGATACGTTGTACATTTAAATTATTGAATTGTGTAGATATATGTAGAATATATATATAGTTTATTTTGTGTTCATGTTTGTTCACTAATATTTTGATTTTGATGTATCTAGTGTTATTGGAAAGTATACGATTGAATGTAGTAACTGCTTATGCTAACGTATACGTACGTGTTCATTTGTTTCCTTTCCAATAGTTGCGGCTCATGTGGTTACCCATTGAACCTATCATCCTCAAATACGACGTCAGAAACAACTTCTCAAAATCGTGAATCTGTTAAGAAAGGCTCCCTCTCCTTCCAATCCATTGACCCAAGTCGATTTACTCAAATAGATGAGGTATCTTGCCTTCCAATATCTTTGGGTCGTAATGGGTCAAAGACCAAGCTTATGTGCCGCCACTGTGGTGTTCTTATTGGATATGGTTATAAGGAGGGACATGCTCAATGTGTTTTTGATTCACGGGTCGGGTCTGACCCATCTTATTGGAAAAAGATTGCAGTGAAGATTGATGCATTAAAACCTTCTGATGTTGAAATTGATAGTAAAAATGGAAGTAGCTAATATTAAAGATGGTTTTTATGCCATACTGCACCTTATATTGAAATGTAAATATTTTAGATCTATAAGTTATGTTGTTATAGTAATCAAGTTTGTTATGGTTTGTTTCTTGTTTAGATTTCAATACATATAAACTTTGAATCTATATGTTCAAATCTTAGTGTGACTCTCTCTTCATTGCCTAATATAGTGGCATCTAGATTGATATCTTTGTTTAGTTTTTTAGCAGCTTCAGGGAATTTATTGTTATTTCCGTGTTCATATATGGCTTAAATGTAGTTTCTTAACAAGGATATACACATTCCTTTGATTACTTTTGGTAAGTTAACGTTGTCTGCAGTTGCTGGAAATTAAAACTAGTCTAAGTTGTTTGAATGTTATCTCTTGAAAAATTTGTTACGTGATATCAACTAATTATTTACATTACCAACGGTAATAGAACGTATTGATATACTGATACTCGTACAAATGCCAAAAAGATAAGAAAGGGTTACCGAGTCTTTGGCTGCCACCGGTGTGGTGGCCAACACATGAGAGCTAAATGGTGTAAAACAACTAACTTAGATTTGGAATGTCACAAATATAAGATGTTATTATGTTAATCATCATAGCAAAATTATCAAAACATAAAAGCCCGAGTGTTATACGAGTATATGATTTCAGATCACAATCTTGACATAATTAGTTGCAAAATTATTCAATATACCACCCCATGAAGTATTGTGCAAGCTGAGAAGACGCTTGTTATTTCTTAAAAACCACCCTTTGGCCCCACCATTCAGATAGACGGTTAGCATATTTGGATCTAATCATCTTAATGGGGGGAAAACTATAGACATCCACGGAAAGACAAACTAATAAAAATTTGGCACGACAATGAATCCTTTGACGTTGTCAAGCAACGAGATTTCTGCAAAGGGTAGGTTGCAGGATGTGGGCACCTTGTGAGGTATGATTGACATAAAGCATACAACATTCTCAGAATGCATAGCAACTCACATGACCAAATGAAATGAAAGACAACTACTAAAGTACATTGTACATACATCGTCGTACAAAGATATAATTCTAAGCCGGTTTTTAAAACAAAGGACATCCTCATCAACCAATATACATTGCTGACATAAAAAAAAAAGTGACATATCATTAACATTCTTTCATAGCGTTTCTAAGAATGCTTTTGTGATCTGAATTCTTCTGGAACCTTTTTCATCTTTCTGTTGGAGAACAAAACTTTTCTTGGTAGTCATCTCTTGCCTGCCTGCGGATTTCATTCGACTAAATATACACACTAGTCTAGGCCAGTGACACAGTTCACAAGTCCGGCGTTATGCCAGTATAAGCATCCCAAGCGAAGATAGACTGGTTGCACTCCAATTCTGCCAATCTCAATGTTGTGCTAACGGTTAATAATGAAAACACGTTTTCAACTGGTTGAAGGCAAAGCGCAATTAGCATATCAAATTTGACACTGGGATTTGTCAAAATACCATGAGAGTCAAATCACAAAAGGATTTGAAGACCATTGTCTCTAGTAAAATATAGCAACTATGTATAGAGCATTAAATGTTTACATCAATCATAAAACACATCCAAGAGACTCTAATTTTTAAAAAATGACCAAAACTCACAAGCTTAAGTACCAAAATTGATGGACAAAAGAAAAGGAGACAACACTACTCTCTACACAGACAATGGTTGATTACACTTCCCGGTTTTGAAAAATTCAGTTGCTTCCCCACACACCATCCCATGAACCCTTGGGGGGCTCTATGTAATTTTGAGGACCATGTGGTCCGTTAGGTCCAGGGGGTTGGATCTTTTTAGGCCTGGTTCTAACACCAAGAAGTCGAAATACAAATCTAGCCAACTCTCCATATAACATTCCAGAGCGATCAAACAACTGCACATAGATATGAACAAAAGGTTAATGACTCATTTGAAAATAAATCAAGAAATTCATAAAAAACAATTGTGATGGAAAGTTTATTAGAGTTATATTTTTGTTAACAGATCAAATGGGTAACATATAAGTTTAGATAAAAAAAGGAAGGATGTCAAACAGTTTAGACTTTAGAGACACCAAAACTCTCCTTTATTGAGGCAGGGCAGCCACAACCTTTTAAATTTCTTTCTTTTAAAACTTAGATGGTAATTCAACTTGACAGCCATCTGTAATGATAGCAATGCAACAGATACTTACATAACTAAAACAATGATACGCAATACATGATTACATGCAATCAGCCACAACCTTCTAATACCCAGGCCATTTGGACCTACTACCCAACCCACACAATCAGACCATATTACCAACTATAAATATGAGTATTACTTAGTGAGTTAGGAGTAAAGCATAATAACATCAAATACCTGGAGAAGGGCAGACATAAACATGTGAAATGCTTGAGTGTTCTGGTCTATCAGCATTGCTACTCGACTAAAGAAAGTTACAACTCCATGCATCTGAAAACAGAAATCAGATGATTAGTCATTTTGCTAACACAAGTCTGGAGTCGTTGTGGGCCAACGTATCTAAATGAACATAAGACGTGATACCTTTAACCCACTCATGAGCAAATGGGTTAACTTGGGTGGTAATATATCTCCAAGAATGGGTAAAGTTAACGGAAACAGGTTGAACGGGCTCAAAAGCTGCTCAAAGTGTATTCCAGACGAGTACAACCTTTATATCATTAATTCAAAAAAGTAGATGATTATTACTTGTACTATTGGTCAACGTTTTTCGAGATGACTTAAAGTTTACCCATTTGAGCCTATTTCGACCAGTTACCAAAATCTCCTTCCCCTTTTGACACCTCTAATTTTAACCAATCATAGTGTGTTCAACAAGAAGACAAGACGACTAATGAACAGAATGGTAGACTTACCACGCGCATCAAGGAGATCCAAAATCCAGGAGGAGATGAAGGGGCGCCAAATGGATTATTTGGATCCTGATCACCATAAGGACCACCAATTCCCATACCATACCCACCCATCGGGGTACCTAAAGTATTGTTATACATTCCTCCTCCACCATACATGCCACCCGTACCTCCATAAAGGCCACCATAACCTCCTCCATACATGTTGCTTCCATATAAACCAGTGTTATAGGATCCTGTTGCCCCTAATCCGCCATAAGAACCATAAGTTCCCGCCCCATATCCAGAATTATAATTTAAACCGCTACCATAACCTGCACCTGCTTCAAGAAGAGCAAATAAATATAACAATTCAATCAAAAACTTCATATAAGTTGGTATATTTTCAGAAAGAATGAGATAATCAATCACAAAACATCCATGCATGTCTATGAAGAAAATTCTCGCAAATTTGCTAACATACCACTAACGATTTAATTGTTATTTAGAACCATATTAACAAACCTCATTATCAACAACCTAGAGGTCACAATTAGAATCTAAGTTGTATTTTTTTCTCCGACAGTTCAAACGGGTCAAAGTGTTACAAGTAAGCTAAAATGGAAACAAATCAAATGAGACGAAACCGACTGTTCTCAAATGCAAGATGTAAATAGATGATTGCTTTATGAACCAAATACGATCTGATTCTTTGGAAGGAAGATTGGTCAAATATATGGCATAGGGTGGTATTACTAGTAACAAAAATCCTTGGTCTTAGAACATGAATATTAAGATCTTTTTAAAAAATGTACTACAAATATATACCTCCATATGTGTTCTGCTGCATCCATGGCCTAGGAGGGACAGGCCTCCCAAGTGCATTTACGTTAACCGCTGATGCATCATTTGAAGGCACGATTTCGCCGGGCCTTGCTGTTCCGGAAGCCTCGACTACATCACTCGTGCTACCAAGAGATGAAGGTTTAAAAGGAGCAGGCCCTGATGACGTTCCAGCTCGTTCCCATGGTTTTGGAGGTGGACTACTACCTGAATCCACAAAAACACAAAATCTAAACATCAATATCATATATTGGTTTGTAACCGAACAAAACAACATACGACCGAAAAAACTTTAAAGTAAAAGCACCCAAATTTTAATGTAGTTACGTCGAATCAGTGTGATCAATTTGATCCTGCTCTATTTACTTAGAATTATCCCTCTGAAAATTCATTTTCGGTTTCGCCGAATTAAATAACTAACCATATAAATACTTGTTTGTACATTTTTCTTAATCTATATCTATAATTACATTTATATACACACACATACATAACTAAGCTTATAAATATGATCACAAAAACAACATCATTTTAACATTCCAAATAATAATTAGTAAATTTGCAATATGTATAAATATCGTTGTTATCTATGAATAATAATAATAATAAGATCAAGATTGATCAATAACATAAGTTATTATTTATTAAATATCCAAATAATAGACCCCAGAACGTTCGTGTCACGGGATGGCTATCCGTCACATCCATTCGGGCAGGCGGTCACTAGCGACCAATCCACGGAGTCAGGGACCACAGGGAGGGAAAACCCACCGATTTAACCCCTACAGAAGGCTCGACATTAAATTGGAGGTAAAACCTCGCCTGTCGAACCTGGTCTCCCAGGATCCAAGCATCGCAGGACTTCAGAATGCCGATGGGGTTTTAACCCATTCGCAATAGAACCCATAATACAAAATCATCAAGATTTTTAGCAAGTACTCGTAATAAAGTATTACAAAAAAAGAAAAACAGTAGATGGTGAAACCTGAATTTTGATTATTATTATTCGCCATTGAAGGTTTGACCGACGAAACCCACCAACGGAGATTAAGGAAAGAAAGGTCAAAAGCTTCAAAGTAGCGATGATGACGATGAAATCATGAATATTTGTTACATCAATTTTCACGTGTTATTAAATTATATATTTTGGTTGTTAGAGCATAAGCAGCATATCAAGTATTCAAGTCTTCGCTAAATAATACTAATAAAAAAAAAGTATACATCTCATTTTAAAAACACAATTAAATATATGCCTTAAGTGAAGTTTTTAATGTATAAATACAATGTCTTTAAAACATATTTTGGACATATATATAATTATATCTTTAAAATAAGACATATATGAAAATCTCCTTAAAAAAACAAACCTTCTAAAAATTAGCTTAAAAATCCTCCTAAAATATAAGAAGTGAGATGTGGTATCCGCTAATTCTCTTTCCTAATTTTGCCCCCTGATTTTTACATGTTATCATCCAATAGTTAAGAGAATTTTCTAGGCTATTTTGTTAAAAAGATTAATCGTCTCAAAAAAAAAAACTAAACAAAAGTTTCTTAAATATAGTTTTTAATTAAAAAAAAAAGAATGTTAAATTTTTTTTAATGATTCAAAAAATTTCAACTTATTCATAAAAATATTTTCACTCCAATGAGATTAAGCTTATACAGAACTTTGTAAAAACCTCCATTGAAGTACGGGTACAATCTATTTTATGAGAATGAAAAAATTAGTTTGATCAAGTGTTTGGTTTTGTTTTTTTTGCTTATTATTGTCTTTATGTCTGGTTATTAATTTTCATTTTAAAATAGACAAAATTAAAAGCGACATTCAAAAATTTTATTTTTATTCCAATAAAAAAAATCTATCAATTTTATAGCTTGAGATTAAAAGATATAGAGTTACTTGTTGTGAGATTGGAGGTTTTTTTTTCCTAAACATTCAGTGAAGATATAACGTTATGAAAATCTTACTGTATAATAGTGAAACTTTACACTATATACATTTGATGTGCTTTTACACACAAGTCATGTCCAATTTGTATGGTTTGAGTCTCACGAATTTGATGATTTTACCAAATCTAGATGGCATCAGAGTATCACAACTGGACGAGGTGGCCAAAAGATTACAGGTTTTAGATGTTGTCGACAAAATGTGTGTTAGGATACATGTGAAAGTACGAAGTTTCTACAATGGTAAACTTTAACATCATTCATAGCTATTGCATGTTTCATATAAATTGCAGTATATAGTTTATAATAATTGATAATTAGAGAATTTAATCATGGAAATGGTAAATTTTGTTATCGTATTCTATGTTATTTTTTTCGATAGAAAAGAAAAGGATAAATGTCATAAAAAGGTACTCAACTTTTACCCATTTTGCAATCAAGGTATACTTCTTTTTATCTTTTAATTTAAGGATGTAATTTTATTTTTCTAGACTAAAAAAGGACTCTTTAACCCATACTATAAGTAACCAGTTTAAAGGGTGTTCAACTAACAATATTTTCTTTCATATCAATCCATCAGCATACCGAACCCAAATGTTTTTCTTTCATAGTTTCATTCCCAATATCTGAGTACTTTTTCTTTTACCATCCTTGACTATTATATTCACTATCTCTATCCATTACCATCACCAAAATCTAAATTCTTGAGAAAAGTCTATACTTGTAAGGAACCACCGTCGTAACTGTCTAAAAAAACCATTAAAGGCTTGAAGTCGTTGAAGACCGCAACTGCTAAATTAGGTAATTGGGGATTACCTATGATTCTATAAATATCCCTTTTTAGTTAAAAGAAAAAAGTAAATATTTTAAATTGTAAAATAAAAGAAAGCATACCTAATTGAAAAATAGGTAAAAGTTAAATACCTTTTTATGCCATTTGCTCAAAATAAAAAGTAGCTAACTTGCATCTTATTTGAAAATTTTGAGTTTAGGGTTTTTTTTATGAAGACTAAACTTATGCTCGCGCAATGCAACGGCGGTGGGGTAGTGATGGCGGAGGTGACGGTGGCGGGGGCGACACTGAGGACGGTAATAAGGGCGACGATGGTGGTGAATATAAAAGTAATTATTGTTGAAGGTGGTATTGTAGTTATTTTAAGTGTTGGAAGATCTATACCTTAAATTATTTCATTAAGGGTATTATAGGTATATCATATGAAGATGTTTAAATCTTTATATATAATAAAGAAAAATTGTCTTCTAAAACTATTTTTAGAAAAAAGTATTATGTGGCATGTCTATATTTTTCTTCAAAAATGTTTTATTTATGATTTCATATGTCAGATTTAATATTATAATATTTTTAAAGACAAATAGCTAGCTCACTAAATGCGCATTTTAAATTCTTACTTTTTGATTGTAATTTTTTTTAATGTTTTGTTAAAGTAATAAATACTAATACATAAAAATTATGTTAGCCAATTTAGTATCTTCAAACCAACTTATGATATATCAATTAAAAAAATTACATATATTTTTTCACTTTTTTTTTATTTTAAAATTTTAGTTAGTGTACGGGTTAAACCCGAGATGATTAGCTAGTTAGTGAATAAAGGAGAAATGTATAGTTGGTTTTTTCAAAGGCAAAAAATTTAAGGAAAAAAAGATGATAATTTGTTTATTAGATAGCATAGATAAAATACTCTATTTGTTTAGATAATTAAGTTTTGGTTATTCATACTTTTTTTTAGAGTTAATTTCGATTCAGACGTGCTGGAGACAATTTTAACTAGCGATTTGCTAGACTTCCAACCCCCTCCTCATAGAAAATACCTTGAGATGAGAAACCCAAGACTCACCAACCAACCGCTGCCACCTAGAATCACCACCATCCACCGTCACCCTGATAATTAAAATCAAAATTTAGAAAAGAAAAAAAAGTTGGTTGGCATGTTTGAACTATAATTTGTTTGATTGGTTGTGTTTTGAATGTCATGAATTTGAGTAAATGATTTTGTTCGTGGTTTAGATTTGGATTCAAAGTAGAGTTTTTATTAGGTATCATCGGATAATAAATGTCTAGTCGGAAAATTCCATCGGTAGAAATGATAGGAGAAGATGATCGGAAAAGAAAGAATGGAAGAATAAATTTATTTGTATGATTTTCATTTTTCGTCCCTCAAGTAGCTATTTTTTTCACTTTTCGTCCCTCAAGTAGCTATTTTTTCACTTTTCGTCCCTCGGTGTAAGGTGAAATGATATTAGTGCCCTCACGTGTCTAGCACGTGCGTACGTTAACGGCCATTTTTTAACGCGGTAAGGAGAAATGACGATTATTGAAAAATTGGCCAACTTTAGGATCAAAATTATAATTTTTAAAGTTTGAGGATCAAAAGTGAAAAACATGCCAACTTTAGGGATGAAAAATGTAATTTACTCTAATTAAAATTCAGTTAAAAAATCATCCACTGCCCACATACATGCATCAAATCAAGATCCAAAACCAAAACGGCCAAACCCCACCACCGCCTACAATTATCTCACACAATATTTCTCATCACTCTGCAATAAAAAACACCTACTATTTCTTCCCCATTTCACTACTTTTTTTTTTTTTCTTTCTCTTCTTTCCTCAAATATGAGTACCTCATAAAACTAAACAAGCCAACCCCATATTTCATTTCAGTACTCAATTATAAATTCTTTAATTAATCAGCTCAAAATTACTCAAGGAAACAAATAAAGTTTGAATCTTTATCGTGTTTCTTGATTTCTTATGGCAAACCCATCTGCAAATAACACTAACGGCAATGGTTCTGCTGCCACCGCGGCCAACGGTGGTAGCTCTGCCGTGCCGGAGAATTCCCCGACGGGTCCTTCTGAACGTGCTTTAAAACACCCCATTGGTCTCTCTTTTGAGTGGACTCGTGATGAACAGTCTTTGCTTGAAGAATTGCTCACCAAGTAAGTTGCTTTTTCAATTTATCTTTGTTACATTTATTTGATATATTGTTATGTAAGTAATAGCTATAATAGTTATTCTATGTATAGAATTTGTAGGTATGTTTTTTTTTTCTAAAAAATTTATACATGTTAACTAAGATTTAGAATTGGAGTTTGTGTATTTGTGGGTATGCTGGTGTATTTGTTGAAGAATCTTGAGTTTTTGTATAATTATTGGGTGAAGTACTTGAAAATGTATCAAGTATAGCTGTATACAGGCTATGGTTGGAACACAATTTTCTAGAATTTACTAGCTTAACTAAACCATAATCCAACCATTACCAAGTGGTCTAGTGGGTTGGATCACAAGAGGTCTCAAGTTTGAATCCCGCCCTAGGTAAATATCATAGGGTTGGCCGGGTAATGGTTGGAACCGGCCACTAACAAAAGAAACCCCAGTTAGGCTGCTACTTTTGAGTCAAAAATGACTCGCCATCCCCGGATAACCTAAGTTGGGAAAACCTCTTTGGTTTATATTACCAGCGACTGGATGTATGTATCTTTTTAAAATTGCGTGCTTTGTGATTATGACATGGGCATGTGCTTCATTTCATAGCCATTCCTATAGGTGGCAAAATGGGAGAGAGGGGGGGAGGGTGTCAGGTGGATTACGGCATGGGTAATTGGTCATTACAAGTAAATGTCCATACTCGTTGGGTCGGGATCGCATTGGGTTGACCTAAGATACTTTAATATCCGATACTTACAGTGGTTTTAGTTCTTTACTTGAATAACTAATCCCTTGAATACCGTTTCAATCCATTTGACCAATATACTTTTTTATTTTTGAAAATTTTGACCCATGTGGGCATTTACATTTTTCTTCTAGTTGCTTTTGAGTTTTGACCCATTTGATTATATCTTTCTTCTTCATAGTTTTTTTGACCCATTTGATTTGTTATAGATATTTAAATACACCACATTTATAAGCATGCAACTGGTCAAAATGAGTAGTCTTCAAGACGACTTGGTCACGGTCAGGTTTGGTTAAAATAGATACTTTAGTATCCAAAACTTTTAGTAGTTATATATTTGTTCAAATAATGTAATTTCTTGAGTGAAGTAGTGTAGGAGGTTGTAGCCTTGTAGGTTGTATGCAATAGAATAACCTTTGGATGACTTTCAATACATTTTTGGTCACGGTCAGGTTTGGTTGACAACAGATACTTTAGTATCCAAAACTTTTAGTAGTTATATATTTGTTTAAATATGTAAATTCTCGAGTGAAGTAGTGTAGGAGCTTGTAGGTTGTATGCAATAGAATAATCTTTGCATGACTTTTAATACATTTTCTTCTATCCATTTTTGTGTTTTAATTTTACCCATTTGAGTTGTTAGAGATAGAGCACAACTCAAATCGATCCGTTTATAAGTAACTAGGTGATGTAGCTACCACTAGTCTTTATAGTTCGTCAAATATTGTTTAGTTATTAACTTATTATCCATCACGCACCGATTGTGTTTATTATAGCGGATGTTCTTCTATGCAGATATGCCTCAGATAAGCCGGTAATGCGTTTTGCAAAAATTGCAGAGCAGTTGCAAGACAAAACAGTAAGGGATGTGGCACTACGTACTAGATGGATGACTGTATGATCTCTATTCTCCTTGGCCGCAGGCTGCTTTCTTCTTATTTATTACGTTACATGATAAATTTAAAGACTCTTTTTTGTTTTTTTTTGGACTCACAATTTCATTATAGAACTATTTTTTGGTCCTCAATACTTTTGCTATGAAAGTTATTTCGTCTAATATAATTGCAAATTATTATAATTTAAATATATTTATCTGACAGCTTAGGAATTTGTATGCATACACGTACAAGTTGGGTGACTTTCGACTTACTTGACTGATTCCTCTTATACCTAAGCTATATAAACCGAATTTGACTCATTCACAAGGAAACGGATCGAAATTTCCACGTTTACACTGCCATAACAAAACACTGGAAATCTCTTTAAGTGCATGCATACTTCTATGTAGGTCCATATTTTAAAGTAGATATGCGGAGTCTATTTATACTATTTTCCCTGAGTCATGTTTTAATAGATGTTGCTCCAAAGTTTAAACATAAATGGTAACATATGCATTCTTGAAAGTTGAGGCACCGAATAATTCTTCAGATTGCCTTCCAAATATTGAACTTTACGGAATTCGTGTGGATAGTACTAGGGGTGCTTGGATATTCATTTAAGATAACTGGGGTATTATCTACACATCTCTAGCTTTGCTTATTTGATTCTTTAAGATACAATAATCACTTTCAAAAAGTACATCTAAATACTCCTGATTTCTTATTATTTTGTCTCTTATCTGTATCTTTGATTGCTTTTCCAGAAAAAGGAAAATGGTAAGCGAAGGAAAGACAATAGTAATTCATCCAGGAGGCATAAAGATAAAAAGGTATACCTTTTCATTTATCTTTTTTGTCAGTGACATTTGATATTATGTAGATGCAAGAATAGTGCTTCTCATCTCAATGTTTTTTTCTTCATAATTAAATTTCATTTAAAAAAAAGATGCAATATTTTAGATCTGTTTATGTGCATGTCTTAAATGCAATAACTTTTGGAACTATAATTATCAGAGGAGGTAATTTAGGTCCGTTTATGGGTAAACGAGTCAATTTGGGTTTTACAGTTTTTATTGTTTTACTTTACCTGTGACAGGTAAAATGGGTACACTTTTTAGCGAAGTTCTTTAAAATGAAATCAGGTTGTATGGGTTAAAATTTAAAAGTCACCCAAAGTGGATTCACCACTCATAAAACCTCTTAAACCGCCTTATTTAAAAATTAGACCATCACTGTAACACAATAGGTCTTGTAAAATCAGATTTATTACAATAGTATTTATACAAAATCAATAACACAAGAATAGCACTTGAAGCTTGACCCCCCACCTCACCCCACCCACTTTACATCATTATTGATCGTTCATCTTCTTTCGTTTTTTATGTACAGGAAAAAGTTGCCGATCAACAGGCGAAACCATCTTCGAATACTGCAAATCGTTCCAATGGTCCTCAATACGCTCAACCATCGACCTCCATCGACAGTGATGATGGTATTTCTTACAAAGGTTGGTTTATAGTTTTGTATTTGTTATTAACAATCTTTCTGTAAACTAATCCTTGCTGAAGAAATGAGATTCATGTTGGTTATGCTCATAAATATATAAACTTGGATGTTTCTTGAGATAGAGATTTCTTCTTCTTGGTGCATCTCATTTCTATCTGCGGTATGTCGTTGTGTATGTTATGTTTAGTTTTAAATAAAAAAGTTTTTGGTGTTGCAGATATTGGTGGTGCATCAGGTCAGCTTCTTGAACAGAATGCCCAGGCCTTGGATCAAATTTTGGCAAATTTTTCTACTTTCAAGGTAATTAGATACACATCTATCAAATTTCCATGCTGTCTGTCAACTAGAGATGACACTTTCAACCCATTTACATATGTTTTCATGCTATTTATTAACAAGTTGAAAGTTGCTCAAAGTGTATTTTAATGCATAAAACGTCATAAATCATCTCACTTAAAAAGTTAATATATTATAAAAAGAATCTGATTCGTTCTAAATCATATTTGAGTCGCTGATTACTACAAGTTATAATTTTTTGGACCAATAATGTTTGCAAGGAAATGTCACCCGTTTACATACGTACCGAAATTACCTAATACTCCCCATGCCCAATTCAACTTGTTATCCAACCTGCCGTATTGCCATCTCCACTAGTAACACTCGCTCAGTGTCACGAGTGGGTAGAAATATCGGTATGCCGTATGCCCCTAATAACGTTCACTTTCTCTCATGGTGCAGGTGCAGGAGAACATCCATCTTTTTTCTCAAACAAGAAATAACATTCTTGCAATCATGAATGAGTGAGTTATAGTTGTTTTTTTTTTTTCTTGTGGCTTCAAGTCTCCTTTTTTTATCTTTTTAATCCACAAAATACAAGACCAACTTTCTGTTAGATGTACTTATCTTTGAAATGATATATAAGTCCTAGTTATTTAAACTAGTTGATTGACTATTTCTGGTTGCAGCTTAACTGACATGCCGGAAATGATGAAGCAGATGCCGCCTCTACCCGTGAAGCTTAACGACGAGCTCGCCAGTTCTATACTTCCCTAGTTGTCTATACGAATGAATTTCGAATCTTTCCTTTTCACATATAAACGAATAAACCTTTTTCCATCCAGATAGAGCTATATCGATCGTGGTTTAGGTTCTTCTAGATAACCTGGAAGCAGCAGATCACCCTATGATGAATCATGCCGTGTTGGTACTTGGTAGAGTACATGTTAGTTTGCTTTTCAGTTTTACTGTGTTTCTTTTCTTTTGGGTTAAGTCTGAGATTGTAAATATGTGTTTAGGTCTGTTGGTTAGTCCTTGTAAATATGACAAGTTGAGTTAATTCAAGATTTGTTATGGTGCAATAACTGCATGTATATGTTCTCCTAGAGCCACCGATGTTTACGCATGTTCTGGGCAATATCGTATGGGTGAGCGAAACTAGGTCCAAGCATTAAAATTTCATCTACCAAACTAGAGCAGAATTGCATAGCGAGCTGAGTTTATGACTTTATGTATATATTCTTACGAACACAAAATTACACTTCCCCACTTTATGGGCACAGAAGCATCCATTGTAGTTCGAAATATGGACTGTTAACCTATAATTACAAAAAACGCTTGAAGTATACACAAAAGTTGTTAAAATCTATGCTAGCCTGTAAACACTCGAGTCGCAAATGGTAGTTATGGTACTACCCTCTCATATTACTCGTATTAAAGAAAAAAGAGTAAATTATAAAAATTGTCCCCGTTCTCTTTGTTTCTTGCATCTTTTATCTCTCCCGAGTAAAAATAGTACCGTACAAATCACCCTTAACGTCCCTCACGTGCACGTGAGGGCATATTAGTCACTTCCCTTCACCCCTTCTTTCTTTTTTTTTTTCTTCCCAGAGTTTTAAAGCAACATAATCGAGTGTGATTGTATGGAACAATTGTAATAGGGTTTATTACCTATAAATACAAACTATTTATTTTCTTATGTTTTTGTGTGACAATTTACTTTTTGTTGGTCTTTTAAAACAACCGGCTCTTATTTTTTGTCCGTTTTGTTTACAACCGGTTAGAAAATTAGGCTCCATTAAATTGTTAACGTGGCTAAGGGAAGTGCTAACTGACACATGCTGGCACTTGAATGTTGATGGCAATGTTTTTCTTTGACTCGACCCAAACATTTAAATTCTGAGGGTCGTCACTGAAAGCAATACGTTGACCAAAACATAACATGACATATTTTAGATGAAACACAATGATTAACAAAACCGGCGCCATTTGACTACTTATAACTAGATTAATACCCGGTCGGTGACCGGGTTACCCGTAAAGAACATATTTGACCCGTCAAACCCACTTGAGTATTTGACCCAAAGCCAACTCGATACAGATTGACCCGATTGACAACCATAACAATTTGGACTGTTAACACTCGACTCATTCCAAAACCATAACTGGAGCCCTCACAAAGATAACCAAGTTAGGGTTGTGAATTTTCGAACCGCCAACCCACTAACCTTATTTTTCGGGTTAGGTTGCGGTTGACCTATTGGGTTAACAGGTCGACCCTCCAATGTAAAAATATTTTTAAGTTTAGATAATATTGTTTTAACAGGCGGACCCATCAACCAACCCATTTGACTTGAAATCAACTCACCACCTTAAGTCACCAACCCGTTAACCCACCAGCCTATTTGACCCGACAACCCAAAACTCGACCTACTAACCCGCCAAACCAATTTTTTTTCAAGTTGATAAGTTGGTTTGGGTTGACATGTTGTAGGCAAAAGTTGAAAATTCTGACCTAAAATTTTTAATGGGTTGGGTCAGGGTCACAGGTTTTTTACCCATCAACATGCCAACTCGAACTCATTGACAGCTTTACTAACAATAGCCGTTATTTACATATCTACATACCTTTTATAAACCACAAAAAAATTGATTTGATATTTTTATATGAAATTTAAAATAAGTTGGGCCTGTGAACTCGCCAACCTATGTATTAGTCCGGTCGACTCGGGTCGACCGGAGTCGGGTCCAGGTTGAAGTGTCTGATCTTAAATTTCAACCCGCCCTAGTTTAATATCCGGTCGTTATTACATAATAACATGTACATATAACAAACATTGCAAAAAATATACGTCTTATCATATACCAAAAATGATGTTTAGTATGAAATCGATCATACATTTAAGATAATCTTCAAACACTTGTACAATTTCAAATATAGTATATATAGAATGGGTTTAATATACATAAAGAGGGTTTATGACCTTTTATAGTTTAAAAATATTATTATTGAAAAAAAATTATAATTATAATTTGAAAAACATTTACCATAAATAGTTTTAATAAATATTAACTATTGTGTATGTATAGGGGTCATATACATTACTCCACTAAAATGTTGTAAATGTATAATTAAGTTGTTTATAGACAATAGCCAGACTATAAATAATTGACTCAACTTAAAACCCGACTTAAAACTATAAGAGATTTTCAACCCATTAACCTACCAACATGATTTATTGGATCGGTCCAGGTTGAGTTTTCAAGTTGTTAAGTCGACCCACCAATCAAAATTTTAAGTTTGTTAATGATATTATTGATAGTTTTTTGTAAGTTCAATGAGTTGTTTAAGAGAAACATATTTTTTTGTTAATGAACATCTAGTTATATAATATTTGAAAGTAGTCAAAATATTGTATTACTTGGGTTATTCTATTCAATCCTTTTTACAAAACACTTCATGACAATAATAAGATAAAGTTTGTTAATGAATTAGGGCAAACAACTCTTCAACTCTCGATAGCCGATTTCACTAAAATGTGAAATGTCGCGAGGATGGAGTATAAACAAAAACAACTTTATAAATGTTTTAGAAACACACGTACCATTATATTAAGTCAATTTCACTAAAGTGTAAAATGCCACGAGGATAAAGTTTAAACAAAAACAACTTAATAAATATTTTAGAAACACATGTACCGTATTATTTGATTAAAGGCTTTTTAATTAATTTTATAATCTTAAAACATAAAAGAATGTATCTAATATTAGTTCATTTAATGTTTATTTTAGTGGGGGAAAATAAATAAACATTTTTGATAAATAAACACTATATATAAATTGATAAATTTATTAGCTACAAACAAAATATAATTTGCTTTTTAATTTTTTTTAATATACAGATGTATTACAGAAATATAAGTTTATGAATGTATTTCTAACTCATTAAGAATTTGAATCTATTTTTTTAAATAATTTTTCTTTAAAATCAGTTGTTACTAAATATAAAAATGACATTTAATAGTTTCTAAATATAATCCAACCAATCAGAATACAAGAAAATAAACTCTCAGCCAATCAGAAGCGAGATAATTCATTCTTTTTTTCTTTCTGCTATACCGGCAATATATATACATATAATTGCTATTTAAATTCTATTTAAAACCGAAACGGAGATTCGACAAATCTTTTATACTCCTATTGTTTTATGACTTTATATATCTATTAATGAACACTATCACACTAAATCAGAAAGTCAAAAATGGATGGTCTGCCGACGTTGGTATATTGTTGTTCATTCATATATCCCATTAATTTTCTCTAAGGTGATACCTCATATTGACCACCATTTATCTCAATACATACATGATTTGTCAACACATGGTTACTTATATTTATGACCCCACTTTTTTGTGTAGTAGTTTTACACCTAGATTCCAACTGTACGTTTAACACCAACCAGATTAATACCCGGTCGTTGACCGGATTATAAACAACATAAGTATATGAAACACGTTTCACACATGTTCATTAAATTTAAATAAAATAGTAAATGTACATAGTTGAAAGACATAACAGCGTTATGTAAATAATGACATTTAATTGCTTAACGAAGATAAAAAAAAAAAAAGAAGTAAGGAGGAGTTTATCGACACCGCATCCTATATCCTTTAATTAAGATATGACATTCACTTACTTTTTCTTTTTTTTGAAAGGTGAATTTCGCTGAAAACTTTGTGTCGCGATTCGACAGCGAGAGGTCTAGCATACGTTGTCTTAACCGGATGCGCGCTAGAGAGCTCCCTCGAAATAGAATTGCCTATTTCAAATACCCGATGGGGGGAAAACCCCTAATAATTCGCCCGAAGGCACGACGATTAATAGGAGTAAACCCTGCCCCTTCACTTACTTAGCTATGTATTCTTACCTCTCAACCACAGACCCGCCATCCCACCAACCTAATTCAATGGGATCCCAGGTTGGTCATTTGGTTAACATACTAATAGGTTGTCTCGTCAATAGATTTTACCTGAAACCAGCCGTTCAACCATCAAACTTCTCAATCTACCCACCCATTTGACGTATACGACCCTAAATGAACCTGTTCAACGTGAACTAACCCAACAATTCATTGACCTGAAACCAACCTAATACACCAACCTGCCTATCCATTTGACTTGTTCACCCAAAACCAACTCATCGACCGGATAACCTATTCTTATTTAGGTGTTGGGTTCAGGTGAGCGGGGTATGGGTATTTTTAACCTGTCAACAGGTAATCGAAACTCAAATTAATTTCCAATCAAATAAAACGCCCATTAAAACTTTACCATAATTTTTCATCGCTACCATCACACCGTTGCCGCCGCCACCATGCCACTGCAATTACCATCAATTTCATCTTTTACATCAACTACCTTTAGCTGATTTACTACACCACAATCATTACCGCCACCAACACCACGATCACCCGGCGTCGTCACCACCGTTGCGGCCACCACCCCCACTACCCGTCGCCGGCAACACTACATCGTTGACACTATCACCATCGTCGCGACAACGTATGGGCATACATATAGTAATATGGAATGAAAAGTATACCATAAAAATACATTTAATATCTAATCTATTTGTATATACAGTTTGTATCTAATATTTTATAACACCGGAAATTTTTTTATTAAGATGAAATCTGGAATAACAAAACTAAAAACTTACATAATGGTAAAATTCTATATAAGTAATGACGATTGACTGAATCAAGATGAAATTTTCGTTTTAACATTATAAATACTATCACAACATCAAAAATACAAAATAACTATTCAATTGAATATTCAGTTGGAATAAAAGTCATGTTTTAAGTTTAATATGACTTTACATATTTACATAAATGATTCTTACTTAAATTATTTTTTTACCAGCGGAAAAACTTTTAGTTAGAATTTTAATTATCAATATATAAAGTTAATCTAATAGTATTAAATACCATCATAGTAGTTGCCGTAGAAAACAAAAATAGAGTTAAATGATTACCATAATTAGTAAGAAAATAAGGTTGACTTTAATTTGGATGGCCTAAATTTAAAGGATTATGATTTTAAATGGTTAGGATTAAAAGTTCAATTTAATTTTTTCTCTCTGCTCTACCGGCAATATATATATATGTATATATAATTTTATTTATCGGTGGCGGCAACGGGTGGTGCTGGTGGGGGTGATAGTAACGATGTGGTTATTAATCTAAAAGTGATTGATGTAAATGGTAGTGTAATTTTTTTTATGGTTAGGGGATATATCTTTTGTAAATAACTTTATTAAGAGTATTATAAAAACATTAGGTGGAAATATTTAAATTAATGAATAAAGAAGATATATAGTTTGGATAAATATGGGTGGAAAATTTTTAAGGATATATTAGGTAGATTTAGTGTGTGAGTTAAGAATGTGTTGAAAATTAAGGGTATTTTTAGTATTTTAAAGGTAGAGAGTTAAAAAGAAATGATGGTAATTTGTTTATTAATATAGTATAGATTGAACTTCATAAAGTTGAACCCAATTACTTATGAATAATTATTGTCTCAATATATAACCACATGTAACAGTATAAAACGATAACCAATATTCATAACACTATAAGGGTGAACGGAGCGCATAGGCAGGAGATAGGTACCGGATCGGTATCGGTTTGAACACCGCCCCGTCTAACCGGTACCGGTGGGGTGGGGTGGGAAATGGGGAGCGTGGTGCCGGTTTTGCTGCCGATTATTGACCGTTAAATGTGACTGTTGCGTGAGCTTTTTCCTTTTTTAGCTGCCATTGTATATACATATATATATTTATATAGGAGAGCCTTATTTTGAGAATTCATCTTTTCGTTTGAACCATAAGGACTCTTAAATTATGTATTGGATAACATATTTTTTTTGTTCATTCACATGTGAAACATTATAAAAATACATGTTGTAGAAGAAAGTTTTTTTCAAAACCTTACATATACCATTTGTTAACATGTGGACGAAAACGTGAGCATATTCATTCACAAGTTCACAAAAGACTATTTTGAAGGTTTTTTAAAAAAGTTTCTTCTACAACATACTTTTTTTATATCATTTCACATGTGAATGACCAAAAAAATCATATGAACAAATATATTATTTAAAAGTTCTCATTGTTCTTACAAAAAAAGTGGTTCTCAAAATAAGAAAACTCTCTCTCTCTCTCTATATATATATATATATATATATTTGCAGGTGGGTATGGCAAAGAAGAAGACAGCCTCATCTATACATCGATCTATATATATATAATTAATTCATATTTACATTTTATACCCTGGAGTTTAAGTTATTAATAATATTGGTTAAAAGTTATTTATATTTTGTTTTTTTTACATTATATTATTATAACTATTATTATTATTATTATTTTAAATTAGTTTTAAACTTAACGATCTTCAGATGGATCTCATTGACCATATTCATCGCACATTCATCTCGGGCATTGATCGCTAGTTTATTTATGTATTGTATTGTCGTTTCGTTTAATATTGTAGTTTTGTGTTTTATTTTGTTGTTTTATTTAATATTGTATTAGTTTTAATTTATTAAATAAAATATTTTAGTTTTTAAAAATAAATAGAAATGAAATTAAATAGAAAAGGGTGGTGAGAGGAGGGGAGAGGTGGCAAGGTGCTCCTAGCATTAGAGGAGGGAAAGGGAGGAGAAGAAAAATCGGGGAGGAGAGCAGAGGAGTGAGGAAGCCCTCCCCCACCCTAACAACGTTACAAAGCATCGTCCTGAGTTGAAATCATCATCAATCAAAACATACTTTAGCTTATGATCCATTTGCTGAGATTCATTAATTACTTCAATAAAAGAACCGTTAATCTAAAAACTAAATGAAATTACAACATTGGAATTTGGAATGATACCTTTTTCTCTTTTATTAAAATCTTTATTAACTAGATTAATACCCGGTCGGTGACCGGGTTACCAAAGTAAATTTAAAACGCTTTCTTAAAAATAAAATTTATTATGACATCAAGCATAATGTTAAAATAAAATCTTTTATTGTACACTTTTCAATATAACATATATAGATTCAGGTTATTATATATTAAGATTGTCATTACTTGAGCTTACGTGAAATTTGACTTAAAACAAACTTGGAAAACTGGGTTAAAGTTGTGAAATCTCCACCGTTTAACTTGATTTTTTTGGGTCGGGGTCAGGTTGACTTATTGGGTTAAAGGGTCAACACGAAACCGAGTATATCGAAATTTTTCTACACGGAAACTATATGCCCCCTATATCGCAAAAAACAATTCGGGGGGTCGGGCTCCCCCTCCCGCCCCTATTAAGTTGCGCCCATGTATATTTTATTTGGTCGACTCATTAACTCACTTGATCAGACATCTCACAACCCATTTGACCTGAAATCAACCCGCCAACCCATATGACATGAGATCAGCCCACCAACCCCTTTAACGCGCCAACCTACCAACCTATGTGACCTGAAATGAACCCACCAAACCATCTAACTCACAAACCCGAACTTTTTTTTGGTTAGTGGTTCGGTTCGGGTTGATGGGTTGGCAGGTTTTGGTTGAGATATCTAAGTCGATTTTCATATCAAGTCAGTTTCGGGTTGGGTATTTCAACCCACTAACCCGAACCTGAGTACTTCAACCCGCTAACCCGTTAGCCTAACCCTGTTATAACTATATTATAGTTATACTTATGTATCTTAGTTATTGTTCTATACAAAGTTATTTACCCGTGCATTGAATAATTAAAAGTCAACGATTGATGAAGTGGACCGTTTTCACCTAACTGTTTTCACAAATACACTTAGATAAGCTTATGAATAATAACTTAAACATCTTTTTGTGGGTTGAGTTTTTAAAGAGTTTTTAATCCAATAACTTAAACATCCATGCCTGCAATATCCTTCACCATACGCTCCAAAATGTCATAACCTTCATTTGGAGTGATCTTGCTAAAACTTCCACCGAAAGCATACCCCATCTCTCTTTTGGAACCCTTATTCAATCCATCAAAGAATAGTTCAACATACTTCTCCTTAGTCAACTCATGTCCCGAACAATTTCTTAACATCTCCTTGAATCGGATCCATGCATCAACAACATCTTCCCCATCTTCTTGCACAAAGGACCTTATCAAGTTCTCCAATTGTCTTTGAGTTCTAACCGAATAAAACTCTCCAATAAAAGCCTCTTTGAGTTGATCCCAAGTAGTGATTGAATTCTCGGGAAGATCATTGAACCAATCTTCGGCATCTCCGGTGAGAGTGATAGGAAAAGTTTCAAGTTTGACTGCACTCATTTGGTTTTGTCCATATTGATAAAGCCTAGCTAACTTCTCAAACCTCTCCAAATGCTTATAAGGATCCCATTTCTTCTTACCATCAAATTTTTGCTCTTCAATGCTCTTAAGATGGTTGGGCTTCAAGTTGAAATTTTGATCAACACCCGGTGGTCTAATGGCGGAACCACGAGCCGTAGGAATGGTTCGGGTTCGGTCACCATACCGGATGTCGTTTGGATCTCTTGGTGGATTGTCACCCATTTCTTCTTTCACAAGTGCAAGCCCAAAGAATTCCTCTAGATAGAAGCCTTCTTCGTCCGAATCCGGTGGTGCTGTGAAGTTAATCCTGCGTCTAGGTGGGGTTTTCAATGGACTAAAAAGCAGTCTCCCCGAAGAACGCAAAATATCAACTATTAAAGAATCCTGCAAAACACAACTAACACCACACGTCAAATGCACCTGTGATAATTCAAGAAAACAAATCTAAACTAATAAAGCAAATAACTCCCTCACGCGTGAGGAAGGATCAAACCACTAAATTCACAACTAAATCGGCACACATTCCCCGGCAGCGGCGCCAAAAACTTGATGTGCAAAATCGAGCTTTAAATTTATAAAACTAAAACTACCCAAAAACTCACTACTACGCACTCACGGGCAGTGGACCCGATCGTTTGTAATATAGTTAAGAGATAAGTCTGAGTTCGTTCTCAGGGATTGGAAATGATTAGTTGCTTATGAAATGGTTTGGAAAACGGGTGTTGCTTCGAAAATCCTCTTGACAAATAAAGTAAATGGGTTTGCAAAATAATTGCATAAATTTAAAAGAACACTTCAGACAATATAATTAAAACTCATCCACCTTGACTTCCCTCGACTTCAAATATGATTGCATTTAATGAAGAACAAATTCCCAAGAGTTTAAAGATAATCGTGACAAGATTAAGCTACTCACGTGGTACCACCAACCGTGAACAAATTATCGAATCACCTAACTATAAGTCGAATTACCCAAGCTGGTACCACCAAAACTAAGACAATTATTCTAACAATCAGTTTTATTGACTATCAAATTATCAATTGACCCTATGTGACAATAGCGTGGTACCACCAACTGATATCAATCACGTTGACAAAATTAATCTTTTCTTAAAATGATATTCACTATCATACCATGAACTAGTGATAATTACTTATAGACAAGTAACCGTTTTAAAATCACATACACATTCAACTGGTACCACCAACGAAGAATCATATGCAACCAATATCAAAATTAATTAATGAAAAGAGTTAACATCATCAAGATCACAGAACAACGATAATTAAATAAAACCTTTTTTAATTAAAAAAAAAGTATTGCAATCACATTATCCGTCTAGTTTCATCAAGGTGGATGATTAAACGTTTAGCCACTCATGATCAATTCACAATAATAAATAAAATAGAAGAGAAACATGATGTACCAATCGTTCGAAGAAAATAAAATGCAAGACAATAAGTAGATACGATCTAGATGGGTGCCCGTGAATCTTCAACGAATCCGCCTAAGAAATAATCTTGATTGGAGGAAGAAGAACCCTTGTAGAACAGCTCCTAGAAAGATTTTTTGATAATAATTTTTGACCTAGGGTTTTCTATTTATACTCCTCCAAAATCTGGGCAGAAACAAGGCAAGTCTGATTCTCCCGTGCACCCACTGCGGCGCAGTGGCTTGTGTGACCACCACTGCGGTGCAGTATGAATCTACGGCCTCCTTTCTTCCTTTCTTGACTGCGGCGCAGTCATTCACTTACGACCCCCACTGCGGCGCAATGGGGCAATCTTCATTTGTTTCCGAGGATATTGGCCGTGGCGCAGTGGGCTACGTGCATCCCTACTGCGGCGCAGTCATTGCTTGTACAAAACCATCTAATTTCGATCTCGATTACTTGCCAAACTCCGTCGTTTCTTTCACTCAAATCAACTCTCATCATCATAACGTACTTCCTGGCCAATAATCATCCGAAAATGTACCAAATGAACGCGTATCCTGTTTAGAGCCTGTAAACACTAACAAACACCATAAATGCGTCAAATGCATACAAAAACGACTTAAAACATATAATAAAATGGCCAATAACGATGTGGGTAATGGGTATAAATTAGTCACATCAGTGCTTTATAAATATATGTGCATCAATTCTATCATGGTCAAATAGTCAAGATCTTGTCATATTTATTTTGCTTTAATACTTGTTTTATCATAAACAACCTCTAAATTTACAAATCAAAATATGTTTATGGTAAAAAATTTATAATGAGTACATAAAATGAGAAAAATTGCAATTGAAAAGTCAACATAAACTTTATAACTTTTGACAACATTTTTCATACATTCATCACGCACCATTTCTAAGACATGTGTGATAAATTGAGGTTCCATGTATGTGATTGCCAATTTTTAAATTTAATCTCCAAATATAGACAACATAAAAATGCTTTTCGGTTGTAATAGGGGAGGTGATCCCTACACATCAATTATTGTCCATACACAACATTTATATTAAACTAGACTATTTTAATTCTATTTTTAATTTTAGTATTTTACCCTCTTATTTTACCTTTAAAATTACAATCATGTCTTTCAAAATAAAACCCTGTAGGTTATTTTCCACCCCACATGTTTCTCATTCCCGACAAATCTATTTGCAGGATTGGTTAATATCACAGAGAGTTAGAGACATATGTAATCTTTGTGATTCAATGACCTTTATTTTTATGTTTTACCTATTTTGTGTAGTATAATATATACTTATTTCCACACATGATGAATAATATGTTATGTTCCACGGTGAATAAATAAATTGTTTACCTACTTTCTTGGTTATTAGCCAAGTTATTTTTTTTTTCTTTTCGAACTTAATTAGACGAGAATTTGTTTTAGATTATTTAATCACTTTGGTTTTTTTTGGGATAAGTTTGAGACTTGAATTGAGTTTTCAAATTGTTATATGTGCAGTGTAATTTGGAATAAGTTTTTAGCTCTTTCTGACTTATAGCATCAATGAGATGGACAACATTATGTCAAGAATATGGGTTGGTGGTATCTGAATATTGTATTGTACGTAGCTATATATATATATATATATATATATATATATATATATATATATATGTTTTATAAAAATAGGCACGTAAAAAACTATAAGTTATGGATGGGAGAATTGAATAGACAATTAGATCACCTCTCTTATTTTATTGTAGCTATATAGGCGAGCCAGTTTTGTTAGTTGTTACGGTAAGGTGGTTTCAAGCTTTATAAGTGGGTTTTGGTGTTAAAGTAGAGTGAGGGGAAAACAAAAAGGTCAAACATAAAAATTAAACATAAGGGTAAAATAGTCTTATTAAACATAAATGTTGTGCATGAACAATAATTGTTGTGGAGAGATCATCTCTCTTGTAATAGAGGTCTATAATTAATAATAGCATTAAAAGTTACCGTTTCCATGTCTATAATAGTCATAGTTGACTTTCATTTTTAACGATCAAGATTGACTTGAGTTTTCATTTCAACGGCTAAGATCAAAAAATAATTTTATTTTTTTCTGTCTGCTCTATCAGCAATATATATATAATTTGTAGGTATGAAAATTTCACAATTAAATTAAAACCTCATTTGATTATAGAAAAAATTGTTAAATGCAACCCTTAATTAGGATTGTAGTTAACGTGTTTTAAAAATCTTACCTTCTATATCAAAAACTTGTCTTAGTAATTCAATGAAATCCAAATATAGTACAAGTAATTCATTAAAGCTACTTATTTATTCACTTACACTATGTTCTTGAGTTTTATTTTAAAAGAAAAGAATTGAAGTGATGTGATAAGAAGAGAAGAAATATTATCTTTCCAAATCATCCCAAATATGGGAGAAAGATTTTCAAACAAAAACACCTAAAAAATTATTCTAAATTATATCACTTCATTTCATTTCCATCTTATTCTTTTCTTTTCTTACTTAAAAAAATCTTAATAACACCGTGTTAATGACTGTCACTTAAGTTACCCTAAATCTCTACGTATGTAGATTAGACTCCTATAAGATATTCCTTGCATTTTGCTTTGAGCTAAATTTAATGTTACTGGTCGTTTTGCACTTTTGCATGTAACCCTAAGGTGGCCTAGTAGTTATTGCTTTAACATTTTTATAAGAGTTCGTAGATTTGTTAATGGGATGACCAGCAATTAGGTAAGAATTCAAAAACAACCATAAACGTCTTTTTGAAATTTCGAGTCAAGAAAATTTATCTTTTCCGAAAATACCTTATGGAAAATGCTAAACAAAGCCCTAAAAAAATTGTACATTTTTATATTAAAAGTCAACCCCTGAATTTTATGGTAAATGTACAACTAATTAATACATCTTAACGAAAATCTTTAGAGCTTTTAGCAAAACTATATTATTATTAGTGTTTTATTTTTTTTTACGAGAAATAGTAGGTTCAAAACGTACTCAAAAAATGGTAAGAAATAGTCATGAAATACTCTGGTTATTCATCCAAATTAAGAAAAACACTAATTTACCATTTGGAGTCTTGCATGTACTAAATTTAGAAGTGGTTGCTATATCGATCCCCGCCTTAACTTACATATACACCCAAACATGCTGCTTTTAAGAATTTAAGTGCCCTAAAGGGTATTATATTTGTGGGTTACCGGGTTAAATTGTTTTAGTTAAAGTACATTAAATTGTTATACATTTACTATAAAATTTAAGGCTGAACTTTTAATATGAAAGGTACAATTTTATTATGCAAGTTAAATGCTAAGTGCATTCTTAAAGGTTGCATTTAACCTTTTCCAATATTAAAAATTTGTATTTTCAGATACATGCTTTTCTCCCTATTTGTAAACCCCGCAAGCAGAGACTTTGACAAACAAGAAACATATTGTCCAGTTGGCATGAATACTCTCATTTCACTTTCTCCTTCCATTATCACTACCATCCCTCTCCATAGTTGATTATCTCACACAAAATTCGGTATGTTTGTATATCATGTCTATATGACAATTAGCACTGTTTTGAAGTTCTTTTATAACTTTTGTTTAAAGTACATAATGTGATAATGGTCCTATTGTATCTGAATTGGTTATCGGTTTTTATATTTGGATGAATATGTATATAAAAAAAAAGCTATAAACTCTAATTTGCTTATTAACCATTGAACGAATCTAAGGCTACTATATCAAGAAAAGTTGATATGGTGGGCAACATGATTAATGATTAACTATCATTTTACCCGCGCAATGCAACGATGGTGATGGTGGCGGCGGCGGTTGGTAGTGGTGATGGCGTGATGGGTGGCGGCGGTGTGGTTATTATTGTAAAAATAATTAATGTAAAAGGGGTTGTATAGTTATTTTAAAAGTTGATGAGTCTATGTTGTAAATTGGAGTATTTCATTATCTCTATATCTACTACATTATAAAACATTTGTTGTCAAGATTTTTTCAATTTTAACTAAGTGAAAACCTCAAAATACCTCTATCACTTATTCGTAAATTGTAATACCCTTAAAAGAAATTTCAACCACTCATTTTTTATCTCTCACCTCAAATCTCGATCACTTATTTTTTTCTCTTCTCCATAAATCATTTTATTCCTCTAATTCATTCAAAATCTATTATCTCAAAAACTGTACATCGATAAATTATAAAAACTATATGAGTGTTCTTAAAATTTCATGCTCTTTCATAAGAGATGTCATTCGATATATTTTATAGTCACTCTATGACCTATCACCTCCTATGATATCATACTCTATGACCCATCACCCTCGCCATCTCACCGCCGCAACGCGCAGATACTTTGTCTCGTATTATAAGTATTTTAAGTGAAAATGTTTAAATTAATGAATAAAAGAGAGACTTTTAACTAATTCATTAAGGGTAGAATGGTAATTTTACATGAAGAGGAGGTTGATTTTTAAAAAAAAATCAAGGAGGTTGATTTTTAATATAAAATGTGTAATTTTTTTTATGTACATTAAAAACGCTGCATTTATTTAACATTTTTCAAACTTTTTATCACTCAATATAACAATTAGTTAGGCTTATTGAAAACATTCTATTTGTTTTGATTTTTAAATCTGGGTTTGTGTTTGAGTTTTAGAAGGAAAAGAGGAAGAGATCATGCTGAAATGACGAATCTGCCCTTCACTTAACGGACCTAATAGACGGCTGTTAGTCATAAAGTGAAAATTGAAAAAATTGACAAGGTTTTTTCTGTAATTAATTCACTTAAAGACCATAATTGAAAATTATGTTAACTTGAAGGAGCAAAAATATAAATTTTGTCAAGCGGTTATATTTATTTAACTTGACTCTGATCAACAAAATGGAATTTAATAAAGAAAAAATATCACCTATCAATTAAGCGTATGTCCTATTGGAAATCCGGCGAATTAAAATGGACGAATTCAGCATGTTAACGAAGGATTTTAATTTCCGGCAACAAGGAAAACTCGCTCCGATGAAATCGCCGTCGTCTTCATCATCAAATTCCGACGGAAAATATACACATAACGACGCCGTTTTTGGCAAACCTACTACAAAATTCACAAACAGCACAAACTCTAAATCCACACCGTCTATTTCGGATTTCAGTTACGATTCATTTTTCAGTAATAAAGAAGATACAATAAGTAAACGTCATGTTTCGAATTCGAATTCGAATTCACCGTTTTATGATAAACCGGTATATGATGATGATATGTTTAAACCGGTTTCTTCTTCGGTATCGAATAAGAGAAGTGATGATTTTAATGTATTTTTCGGTAGTCCGGAAAAGGCGGAACCGGTTATCCGGAGACCGAGTGGGTTAGATGATTTGATACCGGAATTTGGAAGTCCTGTGTCTAGTAGCAGGTATTATGTTATGATACGTTATACTATGCGTTAAGTTTAATATATGTATCCGACTTTTTTTTTTTTGTAAGAACCGTGTGAACTCTCAAAATAAGGAAAGTCTATACAAAAGGAAAGATGTATTCGGTGTCTTTTAGTGATTGAAAAAATAACACAGTAAGTTATAAGTATTGAAAGTATATGGTTTACTTTTTTTTATGAACAACGAGTTAGTAGTTAGCATTCCAGACACCATAGTGACATCCAATTGGGCAATATACGAAGCTCGAACCACGCATGCCCGAGATGAAACCCTGGACTTTCAACCCCCCCTTAGTGGAATATCCTAGTGGAATGCCCAAGGTCTAAGACCTTACCGATGGACCACAAAAAATAATTAATATGAAGGAACAGTAGAATGTTTAACATTGATATAATGGAGTGAGTTGAATTGATACAGTTGATATGAACTTGAGGAAGGGATTGAAAGGATCAGCAAGAACAGATGAATTGGAAATGTAATTTGTCTATTAAAATGAGATTGTACATTACATAAGATGCACAAAAAAACTAAAGAAGGGTAAAAAGGTAAAAGCGTGGTGTGTCATTTGGGATGATTTGTTGGTGTAGTAGGATGATCTTAGTAGACAATGATATTGCATTACATATGTAGAGGAAACTTGACAAATAACTTCGACTTTTGTGTGAGTTGGCATCGGCACCGGGATCTATAAATTTACCTAGCTGCCAAGGAGAGCTATTTCCGGCAATTGGGCTAGTAAATATTTTTCAGGTTGTGTAAGTAGTGTTGAGATATTTACTGTGAACTTAAATCCATCAAGGCTTACGCTTACCTAGCCACTTCTAAGCAATCTTGTAATGTGATATAGCTTGATAATTGAGAAATGAACAGCCATGCTTCACATATAAATAAAATAATAAATATATACCAGTTAGGCAGTTACTGGCTTATGCTCTTTACTTTGGATACGTATGCTGATGAATGCATGGGACCTATGGATTTGTGAGTTTTCTTTTTTTGGAAATGTTGATTTGTGTATTAAGTGAGGTCGCAAAACCCTCTTGCTTACATTTTATGTTCATATATGAAACGTGTATGCTCGTCATGCTTCACTCTGTTCACTCTGCCACAGACTTCTCAACTGTAAAATTCTGAACCCCTTATGTAAAGAGTTAGTATAGAATAAGGTAACTTCTAAATACTGTAATAATGTGGTAGCAATACATATGTCCTGGAACCATATGTTTACGGAACAAACAACGCAATGCGGTTGATTGCCACTACGTTCATGAGTAGATGGCAAAAACACTTATTGTGAACCTTTGTGTTTCAAGTTCTGAGGCAATTCGAATGTTTCAGGATCTTTAGATGAGTCTTTTATGTGACAAGTTGGGCATGTCTAATGTATATGCTCTAAACTACTAAGATACTGATTTGTTTTAGGATCTTTACTTTCCTGTTGAATATCCTTATAATGTATACCTATGTTATCTGGGTACATATTGTTTCCAGATGTGACCATCTGTAACATTCTTTGTTTTGCTATTAAACTTCTGGATTATTGTTGTTTTTGTTTGTGTATACTTTAGCATAGTAGACAAGCATGTCAATGTAGTTTTTCCAGTTACCTTCTTGTGCAGTTATATCCATTAATTGCATAATTATGCTCTCACAGTTATACCCGTTGCATTACTTTTAATGTAGCTTAACCATATTAACTAATTTGATGGATAAAATGTTAATCATTTTAACCAATATTGATGATTTATGGTAGCTAATTAGGATCTTAATCAAGCAGAAAGGATGTGATTGATGATGAATTTTGTTGCAGTTTATAACTGAAAAACTAAGAAAGAACACTGGCATGTTTTTGTGTTTTTCTATTTTCAATTGTATGAGCAGCCTAACATATTGGTGAGGGTATTAATAATATGGGCTGGAATATGACATTCATCATCATGCTCTTTTAACAGATGGAGTTCGGACCTAAGGTCTACATCAACTAGAAAATCTAGTGCAGCAGATGACCCCTTTGTGGTTTTAGAATCTATGTCAACCCCTGTTGCTTCATCCCAGGCTCTCTTCACAGATCCACTTGAAGAGATCACCAAAATTAGTAAATCCCAGAGCACAAAACCTGGAGCATCATCACCAAGTAGAGAGCCAATGGACGAATCTTTGTTTGCATACCCTGAGAGGCAACCACAGGTGCCTTTTGATGATCTCCAAGACTCTCATCAGTCCGTCTTTGACATGCCACCTGTTTATAGGGATTCCCGTAGATCTTTTAATCAAGCTACCTCCACAGCTTCACATACTGAGACAATCTCTCAGGTGGAAACTTCTCCCAAATTAGATGAGTATGTGCAGCATGCTGATGACATATGGCTCACTGTGTCAGAAATCCCTCTGTCCACGCCTGTTACTAGGGCCCCACCACCTTCAAGACCCCCTCCTTCAATACCAAGACGTACTAAAAGTTCTGAAAGAAGTTCATATGCTTCAAGTACCAGAACATTTGATAATGATTTCTCTTCATTATCCAGTTCTGTGAAATACTCTCAAAATGAAAATGCTTCTAGAAATAAAGAACCTGTGCAAGTAGATAGGGATGAACACACTATGGATGAGGAGATAACACGACAACAAGAGAGGGAAGAGGAAAGAAGGTTTGAGACAGAGAGGATAAGGGAGATTGACAGGGAGAAAGCCAGACAAGCTGTAGAGAGGGCTAATAGGGAAGTTCGTGAACGAGCAGCCTCTGAAGCTCGCTTAAAGGCTGAGAGGGCCGCTGTTCAGAGAGCACAGACTGAGGCTCGTGAAAGGGCTTCTATTGAGGCTAGAGAAAGAGCAGAACGAGCCGCTGCAGAAGCCAAGGAACGGGCTGCAGCAGAAAAAGCTGCTGCGGAAGCCAAGGAGAAAGAAGCAAAGGAGAAAGCTGCTGTTGCAAAGTCCCAAGCAGAAGCAAGGCGTAGAGCAGAACGTGCTGTTGTAGAAAAGGTCACTGCCGAGGCTCGAGAAAGAGCCGCTTCAGAAGCTCGAGAGAGAGCTGCTGCAGAAGCTCGAGAGAAAGCGGCTGCAGAAGCTCAAGAGAGAGCCGCTGCAGAAGCTCAAGAAAGGGCTGCTGCTACCGCCAAGATGAACCAACGAAAGAATGATAATGACTTTGATTCTTTTTTTACCATGGATTCCCGACCAAGCATTGTGCCAAAAGCAAGGGCAACAACAACTGTGAGTAGCAATTAGTGCATCTTATAAAATAATAAAAAGGAAAGTGTGCGGGCAGTTCTAATCGGGTAATTAATTATACACTGTTGAAAGTTCGGGCTGACCAAAAACACTTTTTTGTCCAAAGTTAAGTAACTGTATATCTATTACCCCTTAGAAAAGCATTTACCACGTTTTACAATAAGTTTAATAATATATATAGACAGGGGATGTATGTTCTAAGCTAATGTTGGACAAAATGGCCGTTATATTTTCATATTTAATGAAAAGTGGATTCATCCCACAGCTCATGTGTAAAAAATGAAATGGAATGCAAACATTATTGGTAATACTCTTACATACTGAAGAGTTGATGCTAAATTATTAATTATCAACTCAACCACCAAAAAAATAAACTTTAAATCTTGATAACAAATTATTCATTTTAGCAATTCAATACAAAAGCTGACGAATTTTCCTCTTGAAGGCTAAATTATGTGCTGCCGCATCACGCAGACACTATTTTAGTATTAAATAAAGAGTGTCAAATTGATTGCAGAATAACAATAATCTTAATTTTATAAAATGATGCGGGAGATCTTTATGCATTATGAGTACACTTGGCCATTCAACTCATTTGACTTGTTAACTTTAAAGCAGTTTCTTTTATTCATACGTTCGAGATGGTAAACATTACCTGACCTGAATTGATGCTTCCGTAAGTTTTTGGGCTGAATTGGCCACCTCATGTGGATCCCGCCTATATTCTTACCTCTCCTTCTCTCTTAGTTTCTCTATGTATCACCATCTTGTTATGAGGATCGTTAGGAGGATAAAGTAGAAGAACATATCATTACTCATTTTATGTTACAGCTTTATCTTGGGAATTTAATTGGTTATCTACTGTCTGACCTCAAATGCAGGACTCTGCAACTGATCAAGCTCCTGATGTCAGAAAAGCATCTTCCACCACCAATTTTGATGATCTTAGCTCAATTTTTGGAGGTAAATTTTCGTTGAAGGTCTTTTGAGATAATCCTGTAACTACTTCCGCCACATATGTTACTCACTAGTGTCTTCTTATTTTAAAAAGTACCTTCCTCTGCTGAAGAATTCCAAAATGTTGAAGCGGAAACCGAGGAAAGACGCAGGGCTAGGTCGGAAAGACAGCAACGCACTCAGGAGCGTACGGTATGTGATTTTGAACAGAATGATTATATGATTCATATGTCAGTATGAACAGCATTTTCTGAAGTTGATAATCTCTTGTACATGATTATAAATCTGATTGTTTGAGGTTTTCATATAGGCTAAAGCTCTAGCAGAAAAAAATCAACGAGATCTGCAAGTTCAGAAGGAACAGGAAGAAAGACATGTGAGTACCTTATTGGCATCTACCTTTTTGTTTCATCTTTGTTCCAAAATCTAGATTGTCCACCTTTAATAAATAGAAACATGATTTTTCATTGCTTAATTTGGATGTAAGGGCGTTACTTTTTCTGGTATTTGTGAACTGGTTTAATTGATTTTCAGCAAGTTCTGTCTCGTTTCATTGAGTAGTGTTCTTTCCTTTGGAATGTACCTTGTATCTTTCCAATTCATGCTTGTGTATGATAGAAAGCATGTTTAGATACAACGTCTTCCCATAGAGTAAGATTATATGTATTTATGTGGATATGGCAGCTTTAATGGATTGATTAACAGGCTACGCGGTTGTCATTATTGGCTTCACGAGGTACAATAAAATGGATAGTTTAGAAGGGAACACGTGAACTTGGTCGAGCAGATCATACAGATCAATAGCCACTGAGATGGCGAGCCATTTTTTGACTCTAATGTAGGCTTTTTTTTCCGTGGTCAGTTCCAACCATTTCCATGGCCACCCCAAGTTATTTTGTCTAGGGTGATTCGAAGCAGAGACCTCTTATGAGGAAAAAACACTCACTACCCTATGATTTTACTCTAAAGTGTATCTTTAATGCATAAAACCTCCGGTATCACTTGTTCATTGTATAAGATTAGTAATCATATATGACACATTGATTGTTTATGCCAAGCTCTGAATTTTTTGGCCACAAGTGTTTCATGTCAACTCTGCTCAACCCCGAACATGCCTCGCCTGTATCTAAGTTTTTTGTCTTGACTTGTTACACAACCTGCCATTTTGCCACCTCTACATCTATGGCTTTCCAAGGTGGGGCATACAAGAGTTTTTGGTCATGCGAGGTAAGAACTTGAGAGTTCATAAATTGTTTTAGGTTTTCCATCTTCTGCCTAAGAGCAAGCAAATTGCCAGCCTTGGGTCATTGACATGTCTTGATTTGTGTGGGTTGTTGTCTATATATTGTTGATACTCTGTTTAACATGATGTTCTTTAGGCCTAAGTTAGATAAGGAAGGATAGATTCAGGCCTTTTGGTGTTTTTATGTAACTGATTTACAATTAGATTGTTAAGTGATGGTTTTGGTATGCTTGTATAGATTACGTATACTGATTAAACAAGTGATGATCATAGGAGAGTGTGTCCATTAGCAGACTGAAAACTTGGTGAGCCAGCTTATATTTCATATATAGGCTGCAATCTTGTTAGTTGGCTGATGGATACTGTTGGACTGTTGGTTACTTCATTTAATAATCAGGTTCTATGTATATCTCTATCTAAGCCCTATCATGTTCTGTATCTGACTTTGGTCTGTTGTTGTCTCAGAGGGTTTCTGCTACTTTGGATGTCGAAATCAAGCGTTGGGCTGCAGGGAAGGAAGGAAATCTTCGTGCAATGTTATCAACCTTACAATATGTATATCTCATTATCTGACATATATCTTAAGTTTTTTTGTATGATTTAAGGATTCCAAATATCTGTATTGGCAATGGTCCATAATGGTCTTTGGCATAGTCGATTATATTGGATAGAGAAGGCCATGGGCAGGTCGGACGTGCTGGGTTGGCTTACAAATGATTTTTCATATATAAGTATACCATTACTTTTATTTCAGAAATTTTTTGTTGCATTTTCATATAAATTCTTAGAGAAACAAATAGTTATATGTAGGTCGGTTAAAAATTAACACCCCTATGTTGGAATATATCAACATGGTCTTTTCAATAACTAGGCCCCTATAAGCGAAATGGATAGTTTGGTTGGGTCTTTGGGGGTGGGGGGAATTGTCTTATCAGTCAGACACAATGACTTTTACTGCTGGTTCTAGTAGGGCAAGTTAAGGTTTTAATTATTGCATGGTGAGTAACATCTAATGCTTAATGGTCCGGCAATCAACAGCTCTATTAATTTGTGTTTTGACATTCGTTAAGATTTTGTTATGGTCTCATCCTCTTCTCAATGGATTTTCAGGTTCTTTGGACTGAATGTGGTTGGCAACCTATTTCCTTGACTGATTTGATTACTGGTGCCAGTGTGAAAAAGGCATACAGAAAGGCTACTCTGTGTATCCATCCTGATAAAGTGCAACAAAAGGGAGCTAATCTTCAACAGAAATATGTGGCTGAAAAGGTTTTTGACCTCCTTAAGGTACCTGCTTATTTTTTGAAACTTGATGAACATGCGAAATTGTGGCAAAATCTCGTCCCTGGAGTCAACTGATTTGTGTTTTTACATATGGTACTTACATCTCCTTCGGGTTATCTTTTGTCTTCAGTGGGTCAAGTTTGGGGGGTGGGGGGCTCAAAGCGATTGGGTAGAACGGGTTGAAAGGTATATTTTAATGCATGCCCCGAAAAGACTAAATTATTATAGACATAGTATAATGTTTGCAAAATCTGTGCCATGCTAATTATTTATAAAGTTGGACAAAAGGTGTTTACCTAATCTGACACATACCAAAAAGTTACCGATTTTCACCTGTTACCTAAGCATCCCACCCAGTCACACACCATGTTGCCACCTCTAGCCCTCTAGGTTGTTAACTGTACATCGCAGTAAGACTGTAAAAGGGTATTTGCACAATTAGTATAGAATCATTTAACTAAATGTAGAAGATACTATAGTCAATTAATTCCACATTTATCCTATTAATCAGTTTTCATGCAGCAACAGCATGGTTCTCCAAATCTGTTTAAATTGGTCATAATTAAATTGAAGCACTCTCAGCGTTTTTACATGCTAATTGTTGCAACTTCAAGAGAGAATAGTCTGTTTAATATCACATCCAGTTATAATCCCCCTTTCTAAGATAGATCACGTAGTACAACTATCGCATTCCAAACATTCGCTTTTCACGAAAATCTTTGTGTTTTGATGAATTGACCTTGTCATAATTTTTGCGGTTGATTGATATTATGACAGGAAGCTTGGAACAAGTTCAATTCTGAGGAGCTTTTTTAATCCTCCAATAAAATGACTACATTTTTCTGTAAAGAGATGCATTGGTTGTTCAAATACTGGATACAAAAGCACATCTTCCCATCTCAATTCGGTTGAGCAAAATGTAATGCAGACCTTTTCAGGTGTGCACATAGACTGTACAATACGTGTGGGTTGCATATCGTCGTATGCAAAAGGTGGTGTGGTCTCTCTGCCTTTTTGCCTCTCGTTTTCATCTATTTGGCATCTCTTCTGCGATTCTGGTGTTTTTCTACGGAAATAGAAGGGTAGGAAATTGTAATGGGTTTCAGGGTATATCTGTTCCATCTGTTTCTAATTTTGTATAGTTATTTTCTCTTGATCCTATTCTTTTATTCATTGGCGGTTTCTATTTTCAAACAGCATTGTTCTTGTGTCCCTTTTTTTTCCCTATGTGCTTCTTAATTCTTATGCTGATATTTGATTGTAATCCAGCGCTGTTTTGACACCCATGGCTGGATTATGTGATAGTTTATGTTACTGTGTATCAGATTTTCACTTTTTATGAAAAGATAATTAGTACTTAAATTACCTAATTCTGTAGGATGATTTTGTTATCTTATGTGTTATTTGATTTGAGTTGGCTAATGTGTCGCAACTTACAAGTCATATCAAGATGGCAAAAAGGGTGGGATGAATAACGTCTTTTTCGCCCATTTTTTAATTATAAAATTGGTATTAATAAAGAATTTAACTTCTGAAAAATTGTAAACATTACTCTTACTATCATTTGTGATAGTAATTTATATAGTTTCCATCATCTTATGTGATAGTTTCCAATTTGCGCTTCGAACATTAATTTCCATCATAAGCAGACAAATAGAATCTGGAAACAATAATGTATTTTTCATTTGTAACTTAACCATAATAAGATCATTTGTAAAGGTTAAGGGAGTTGGTATTGGATGCATTATGGACGCATTATGGATGTGGCACCGCCACTCCACACCGTCGCCAACAGTCCACCATGAGTGGTGGTATGAAAATGAGTGGTCACACCACGCGGTCGACCATCCATTTGTTGCATGCATATCGAGGAGCCAACGGTTGGATTTTGAATATTTGGAGCCGTTTGCTTCTCTTTTTTTTTCTCTTTTACCTTTTCACCTTTCCTATATATACTACACTACATATTTACGCACACAACTCTCTAATTTTAAAAACTTTACCTTCAAATACAAATCTCATTTTACCACAATCTACCTTCTTCATGGCTAACAATCCAATGAATCTTCGTGATGTTAAAATGGCGATCCAAGTCCACTTCAATTACGACCCCAGACACCGCACTGGAATAAACAACGTCATTTAGAACGTGTCTGAAAATAAGGCGGCTTACCAAGCCCAAATCGACTGATTAGCGGCTCCTAATCGGGTTCTTAACCGCAACGAAAGTGGGTATCTCGTGTATCTTCGTCAGAAGATGGATTGGCTTAATCAAGTTATTTTTCAGCTTACCACCGCCTCTACGACTTTGACATCCACGCTAGACCACAGGGTGTTCTGACAAGGCAGTGTCGGTGATGGTGAGGATGCACCTTACTACTCTGACCCGGGGGAGTACGTATCTCCTCCATCTGGCGACGTTGTCGGGTCACCTGAACCATACCGCTACATTCATCGTAACAACGGCGATAGTAATGTGGACTCGGACTATTCCGAGTGTTAGTATTTATGTATTTTAAAATTATTATGTTAGTTATGTTTTTATTTATTATGTAATGTTTTCGTAATGTTTTTTAAGTATTATGTATGTTTTAATTTTATTTATTACGTAATGTTTTTAATTTAATGAAAATTTAATGTTTAAATAAAATTAAAATTGTAGTGAGTGGTCGGATGCCAATGAAATTTGGATGAGTGGTGGAGTTGATGTGACATAATATGATTGGTTAGAAGTGAATAGTGAAAAAGGAAGTGGGAGGTGTGTTGCTATCCCCTAAGTGAAAGAAAGGTGAAATGAGATGACATGGCGGGTGAAGGATGGTGAAATCTTTAAACTCACTCAGTAACTTCAATCGGTGATACATCATTGGCTTATTGCTTCTAATTGTTTTGTATCCTTTGTACTTTCACTCATATTATCTATAGTTCTCTATTATACTTTATATTATACTATTATATAAAGATTGTACACTCTTGTTGAAAAAAAGAGTTGCGAAATGACTATTTTATCCTTAATAAATTAATTTACATCATGAGTCCTTTATCTTCTAAAGTATTTACACCACCTCCTTCACATTATTCGCATTTACATCAACTTGCACCACTCAACACCGTCACCACCATTAATAGTCGTCTCCATCTCCACCCGTTGCCGACAACATCAGAACGCTGTCACGACCACCGCCGCCGCATTGCGCGAGTACCATGCTAGTATCATATATCCATATGCGGTTGTAGTGGTTAATGTAAGTGTTTGACAAACAATAGGTTTTATATATATACTAAATATATTGTGTTTTTATTTAAATTATTAAAGTGAGGTTTAAATGGTTGGTGAATGGTTAAAGAGAAAAAAAAAATAAAGGAGGTGAGAAAGTAATGTTAACGTGGCAGGAAAAAATATAGGTAAGAGAAGTATACGGTTACGAATATTCTAAGGTCTTTTTATATGTAGTTTTTTCACTTTTATTGGTTTTAATTGCATTATATGAGAAGAAAAAAAAAAGATTGATGATGATGATGATGATGATTAGGATCGACAAAGGTTTTTAAGCTTAAGTATGTGTTATTTTTTGTCCAAAACCTTTTATTATATTTATTTTAACTAACTTCATTTTTTGTCCAATTTTTTTTTGCTTTTCATGACACTCATAAATACAAATTCGTAGCAAAGCGCATAATATTACACTTGTTGGAATACAATTAGGTAACATTAGATTATTTTTTTGGAATACAATTAAGTAATATTAGATTATTTTTAATCAACAAGAGTTTGAATTTTACATTTGTAAAAATAGGTTATTAGGGAGTTTGGAGAGTCCTTAGTGCTAAATAATAACTTGTTGGAAATATGTATATATTCATTGATTTTCGTTGTGTGGTTATTTTATGTTCAATTGTGTACCGAATAAACTGATTGCCAATTCTTTTCGAAAGCTCTAATCATATTTAATTTCTACAAAGGCATATAAAACAACTCACGCAAAACATCATTCTATTATTCTATTATCAAATATGATTACTAACCATAAAACATTTACCTCAAATATCGGCAACAAAAATCCTGAACGTTACATTTCTTGAATTCTCATACCATTTTGCCAATCAAAAAACAATTTCATAAGAGTACGATTACTATCGCCACCTTAGCAGAACCAGGTTCAAGATTGACCCTAATTTACTATTACTATCATACTATATTAACATATGCAATTCCACATGGCAGTGGAACTTCAAGACTGCGGATTCTGATTTAATTTAGCAAGCTGAATACCCTTGAAAGCAGAACTAGCAGCGGCAGTGGCAGCGGCAGCAGAGGGGTGAGTTGAACCATCATGGCTAGAGCCAGGAGTTCCCCCATTATGGGCTTTTCTCTTGGCATGTTGTGCCCAACCCACAACTTTCGCCTGAATATGCTCATCAAATATTGACTTCTTGAAATTTGTTCCCATCTGGAAATTGTTAATTAAAACAATTCAGATTTTCTGGTAGTATGAAAAACACTATAATTGGAAAATTAGGCAGGGTTGGCTAAAAGGTTGGGTGAACCGTTAATGTTGTACGCATATCCTTCAAAACATGACTACCTTTATTAACTTGTGAAATATATATGATTGCGTATACTATCTAGCTTTTTAAGTTAAATGATGAAGTTTTACGCCTTAAAATTACAATAAGTCACTTGGGTTTGACCCATTTCCTTACAAGCTAAATTCTTTCGTATTTAACTATTCGACCCATTAAATATAACATATAACCCCAATTAACCCGTTCATAAGTTAATGGGTCAATACTGCCATACTTAAAATAAAGAGGATAAGATACATGATGTTATAATCATATAGTTATATGATGCTTCCCTCACAAACCTTAAATTCAGGGGGCTGTTTACATGTGTGAAAATTGGTGTGAATGCAGCACCATGATGTTAACATCATATAACATTTTCCCTAAAATAAAATGATTGGAAATGAAAATTTTGGGACTTGACACAAGTACCTGTGTCACAAGAGCATAAAGTGGTAGAGTGCTGTAGCTGCACATAATCTGAATGAACACCCTGAAAAAAACCATAAGTTTGGTAAGTTTAATTGGTTTGATTCAGCTTGGTGGCTTTGTGGGGTTAGCCTGGTCAGGAACCAAAATGGGATCACAAGCAGATACATTACCCGATGACAAGCCTAGGGATAATGTAGCGGATATGCCCCATTATACACGAATCAAAGCCATATTGAACCTGTTAACAAATATAAAAAGTGTGTGATCAGCTTCTCATGTTGGATACCTTTTATATGTTCATAAAGTAAGAAAACTATACCCAAATCCAGAAGAAGAATGCAATCTCGAATGCATTTTGAAATAGGATAAAATGTATGAGGAAAAGCACGATTCTAGGCCGGTGAAACCAAAAGTGATCATCAGATGGTTGTACCACCAGAGCCCCTTCAATCGCTATATGTTTCTCAGCAACCTCGTGAGCTAACTGAATGATTATGTGCTCCAGCTTTGTCCCCACCGCAAGTAGAAGCTAGCAGATTACAAAAAGACAATAAATATAGTAATATTAAAAACAAATTTAGAAGGGTTTTGTAATATGTTATATAATTCTGATTTTGTAATTGTTAAGGGTCCTCATAATCAGATCTAAGGATTCACTTTGATAAAAGTTTTTGCAAGTAAACTGAATTAATATGCGAAATTACCAAGCCACGCCTAGCTTCATCTAATAAATTACCCAACTCCATATCCAAGAAAAGTTGAGTGTGGTAAAAAGACGAGAAAAAACTTCATATTTCTAGTCATCTATTGTCAAAATCATACTTTAAGATGTAACTTCTTGTAAGAGAAGTTATCATTGAAATGAACGTAAGATAACCTAACTATACCCAACTTACTTTGAAAATACCCAAATTCAAGAAAATATAAAATATATATAGAGGTGTTTCTATGCAACCTCAGAGAACCTAAGAACCTTAATGTATCAAGTTTCCTAAAACTCTTTTTATGGAAAACTAAATACCTCTAGCATGAAGCCATTCTATGTAATAGGCTAAAGAGCTTGCAGTTTACAAGTACACAGGATATTTTATTGTGGAGAGTAGGATAAGATGAGTGATTGATAGGGTTTAGGATTTTATATACTTACAAACAAAGGGACAAAAGCTATCCAAAAATATGTATGCCAACCTGCAAAAATATGCCAAGTAATAAGTCAATCACCATTCAAGGTCTTTAAACCATTTAGTGACACTTGCATAACCAAGATACTTTTGGCCTTTGCTTCCCTTGATCAGCAGATAAGCAGAAAGAGTTGGTTGGGAAATGGGTCAAAATATCTACTTATAGCACAGATCAGCAAAAACATGTCTAAAATGATTACACAATATTTTACATGAATGATGATCTAACTTTTCTTAATAAAACCACCAAGGAGGTTGGACACAATTGAATACTTGAGTACATCTTGGTGACTTTTTAGCCAACTTATTAAGCATCAGATTGATTATCCAAATCAATAATATATAAGAAACTAAATTAAATATAATCAAGCACAAGGTAAGTTTTCAACAATTAAGTGTGATAATAATGCGAGAGAATTTCACTGCATACCGTTAATGTTCAGCAACAAAAAAAGGACCACAAATAGCCATAGATACCAGCTGCAGACAATGAAATCAGACATTAATAAGTGTCAAAGGGTATTTTTTTAATAACTTCAATTGTGACAAGCATCTTTTCGTATGGGGTAGAAGGTCTAACAAGTTTTATAGCAGTAGCCTTTAGAGGAGGCAAAATGTACCAGCTGGAGGGTTTCAGTAATCAATAAATATAAATAACTTTTATGTTGATTAAACTGGTCAGTTTCGGTTAACCCAAAACAATTCCTGTGCAACATATGAAGGAGAGAATGTACATAAGTTTAATATAAAGAAAGTACTAGAAAACCAAATGCGAATAGTTGTTTTGGACAAAATAAGAATCTTAAGAAGCGAAAAAGCACTTGCCTGATCCCAACCACTTTTTTAAAATCATCTTCCAACGCCCGTATCATGTACTTGTGGAAATTGAACTTTGGGTTCCCTTTGCAATGCGTCTACAAAGAAAAATTATTATGAAAAGAGAATATATCAACACGAAATGTCGACAAATAAGACCAGAAGGGTTTTGGAGAGCTATATAGTGTTTGATCTAGATCCTTACCATAATGAATCCCAGACGTAATGCTACATAATCTGACTTGGTGACGGATCCAACAAATTGCTTAAAGAAGGAATGCTGTAATGTTCAAAGATTAGAAGTCAACAGAAAAAGAAAGAAACAGATTTTTTAATTTAATAATGTGACGAAACCATAATGGGTTTAATAAATGAGCAATTGGCATAGTATCTCAACCAACACAGAGCTAGAACACAAACAAAATATCCACCTGTGCTTAAAAAAGATACAAATCAGATTTAAGTACTGATTTGTTTTACAATTTAATATGGGTGAATTTCATAGAATAGCAATGAAATTAAAAGTGGTACACTTTGACAATTACATTTTGGCCACTATCAGGTAATTTAAGTTTTTATAATAGGAATATATCTAAACAGACACTTGATGAGCAAATAAAAATAGCCCATAACTTACCATCCAGCCTCGAATGGCTGAACCTTTGCCAAAACCCACAAAACGGTTCTTGATGAAGTCATGATCTTTGACTTGGGTGACTCTCGGCTTCAAAACTGTAAACCACCCAGTTAAATGTAAAACCAGAGTAGCCAGGGCAAAAACTTATAATAATGCATTTTAGTCTAAAGGACAGACGTCTACTAAATGTGGTTTTAAAAAAAAAAAAAGAAATAATGATGCACCATTTTCGACCATATATCAACATGTGATAGCACTTACCCTGTGAGTGGTCAAAATTGTCTTTCGTAACAGATTCTTCCCAACTCTTCCATTGCCGTATCTGCACCATGACATAAATTGGAGATAAGCAAAACACGAAAACATGTATAGACTAAAAATCAAATTAAATCATCGATAATTTTACAAACCTTTGCACCTCCAAATACAACCGTGAGGACAGAAAAAGTCACATGCACAACAGCCAAGACAAAAATAAAGATGTGCAGATGATGCAACGCTTCAAGAGATAGAAGCGGGACCTTATTCTGTTATAAGAGAAAATCAAGAAACAGAAGATAAAAGAACAATACATCCATATATCACATTATGTCTATATACAAATTAGAGTAAACTTGTCAAGGTTTTTCCCATCAAGACTTCAGATTCAACAGATTTACTCATATGATCTGAATTCATTACCTTTGATGTACAATAACCCATAGCCTTTCCTTCTTCAGCAAGCAAATGACGTAGATGAGACGTAGCCTCAGGCTTAGAACCCGAGGCCTCTTTCATAGCACTCAACGAGCACGGAAGAAGGTGCTCCATTAAACTCTTATGCACACATATTTTGATAATTCTTGATTGAGAAACAGTTAACAGAAGCGAAATAAATCCCAAAAGCATCAACTCTGCAAACAACATAACATGGATTCAATAAATATGCAAATACATTTCCACTATTGATCTACAAATGAGATACACCCTTACAAAAAGCAAGTGTGATAGTTGGATCAGTTTATCATTTTACGTGTCGAAAATAGTAATTTTTAACTTTTACAAACATGAGATTAAATTGGAGTATCACACTTTAACACTAAGATTGTTTAGACATATAGTCAATGTTAAATATAATATGGTGTTTATAACATTCCTACAAAAGCATTAACCACATATAGTCACGTTATTATCATTTAAGTCCAAGTTTAGCATTGTTTCACTTGAACTATATATTTAGTACAGATCCTGTTTTATTCATCACAATATCTATACTTCTATACTATATAATAAAGCATATATACCACTTCATAATATCTCTTAAAATTAAATCGAAAATTAATTCATTTACTAAAGTTGATCTAGACTACTACTTTTACCAATAAAAACACTTTCAATTCGTCTCTCACTCTCAACTATTTCCCCGACAAATTTTCCATTCCTCTTCCATCCCCCTACCCCTCATCTACCAAGAAACACCATCCGTGCATACAGACATACATATACATGCACATACACACAGAGAGAGAAATTCGGACACCATAGCAAACTATTGCCGCCTCACCGCTATATGCAGGCAACCTGCTACCCTGCTCGCACTACTAAAGCTAAAATCTATGCATACAAAGTTATACACCTTATGGAGAGTGATCTATTATTGAAAACAAAACATCAATATGACACTTCGAAATCTAATCTCACTTGAAACCAAAATTGCAAATTTAATAATAAAATTTTTATTTAAAATCAGAGATTCAAAAAGCATATACAAAATAAAAGTGAAGAAAAGAATATACCTTCTTTGATCTTTTGTAAGGCTTCAAACAGTGGCTTTTGCCCTGCCTTCTTCAATTTCTACACACACACACAAACAAATTTTATCAAAAGTAAAAACTATAAAAGATCATAACTTTACATCAAATAACTACTAATTAACCAAAACCACATTTCAACCAAAATAAATTACTAAAAAACAACAAAAAACTGCTATAATATATATATATATATATATATATATATAATATTATATGTGTGTGTGTGTGTGTGTAGAAAACAAACCTTGCCGGTGAAATGAAGTAAACGTTCAACGGCGAGTGAGATTCCGACGATGACAGTACAAACTCCGGCGACAATCCATGTGGGTGTAAACTCTAATGAATTTCCTTCCCCTTCACCACCAGCCATTTGATTATTTCACTTCACTTCACTCTATATCTATATATACACACCAATATCAAGATTTGTACTACAGTATAAAAATACAGTCTTTTTTGCTTAAAAAATCATTTCTTTCATATGGGTTTTTTTCTAAAAACTATAAAGATTGTTGCTTTTTAATGGGTTTTTATGTATTTATAGAGAGTAAAGATTTTGTGATTGATTTTTGTAATTTTGTGTGTGACAAATGGAAACTGAAAATAAAATAATAAAAAAAGTGAGGGAAAATGGAACGCGTAGTTTTTGTGACGGGGAGTGTGTGAAACGATCACTGTCGGACTTTAAGACATAGATTTCTATTAAATACTCTTTTTGTATAAGTGGAATAGAATCTTTTCTTGATTTAGGATTTAAAATAACACAATGTGTTTATTTTTAAATAAAATCATGTGTTTTAACAAATTTGTTATATGATTTTAGCCCATGTTATTTGTTTGTTTGTAGCTAATTTAGTAGTAATATGATATGTTATGTTATTTAAGGTGTATTTTATTTCAAAAGATGGGAGTATTTTAGCATGGCCTTTCAAAATAAAAATTCATTTTACTCATGGATTTTTGGTGATATATTAAAGTTAAAGTATAGTTAGTTTTGTATAAGAATTTTTTTTCAAAAAAGTTAGGTAATCAATTACCTAATACTTTGGGTTTGCATATTAGTTACTAGTTGAGCTACTAGGGAAGGTTATAATTTCCAATTTTTAACATTTGGTCTAGCTTTGAATTGGTTTTTTGATGATAGCAATCGACAAGATTTTAAAGCCACAAAAATAACAACTTGCGTGGAAACTAATTATTATATTCGTTTTTTAATTTGAAAAAGTCCTAAACTCGTTTTAACTCCCCTTTGGACAGTCAGTCCTTTAGCTTTACTTAAGTTGTTTGGTTCGTTAAACTCTTTTTTTTTTACTCTCAACTTTAATACTTTGTTACTACAAAATAAGATCCATTAGCAAGATGCTAAGAGTTACATAATAATAATGAAAATAAAGTTGGGAAATACAAGCAGAAGATTAAATGCTAAAGTTGTAACATCTCGACCATCCGATGGTGCATGATCAACATCTATTAACTATCATTGATTTTTAGAGACTTAAGGCAAATATTACCTCATTAACTATTGACTATCATGCCTAAATTTAGACGTGTAAAATAGGGCGACCACACAAGACTTTCAATTTTCCTCCCAAAATACATAAAATATATACAACTTGACTTAGATATCGACTTGACTTGGTGTAGCAAGGGGAAAAAGAAATTCTATTTTTATATTTGCAACTTTGCTTATCTTATCTTCACAATAGTAACCCCTTATTTTACATTAACATAAAGAAAGAAAGTAAGTAAACACCTTTCATTAGTTTTAGGTTATATACCTTGAAAGACGTATGAAGAGGTTAAAATGTAGATAATTTTACCTTTACCTAAGTATAGAGACTGCTTTCAGGTTTTATCTTAATGTTAAAATTGGATCTTAGACTTTTACATGGGTTACGAACCCTTGATCTTTGTCTTCATAGATAAAAGTTTTAACCACAATAATATCACCCGTAGAAATGTGTTGACTGCAAGAAGGTTCTTCGAAATATATATGCATTTTTATTAACTCATACAAACAATTTAAACTTTTCGGTCCTCTAAAATTTTCAATATATTCAAAGTAATTATGACACCCAATATAAAAGTGATTCCAAAAACCATTAACTAGACGCATGTCCGTGCGATGTGATGGCGATGGTAGTAGCGGCGGTAGTAAGGTGGTGACCGCAGTGGTGGGACAATAGTGGTGGCCGCAGCAATGGCGACGGCGTTAGCGGCGAGAGGTGGCGGCAATGAGTGGCAACGTGGGTGGTGACAGCCGTGGCGACGACGGTGGTTGCGGCGGGAAATGGTGGCTATGGGTGGTGGGCCAACAGTGGTGTGTTGGTAAATGTAAAAGTACACAACAACAATAATAGGATCCAATCCATGAGCGGCGTATGGGGGAGGTGAGCTAAGAACTTTTAGGGTAGCAAATGTAAAAATAGTTTATGTAAAAAAGGTAATATATTTATCTTAAAAGTTGAGGAGTCTAAAGTATAAAATATTTCAATAAAGGTATTATGCATATATGTTAGTTAAAGATGTTTACATTAGTAAAAAAGTAAATTAGTAATTTAATATCCATGCTTTTTTTAGAAAAAAAATAAATAAAAATGAGGTACTCTATATAAAGAGTAAAGATAATGTCATGGTTAATGTGAGAGATTTAATCAAATTTATTCACTTTTATTTAGTATTTAACTAAATTTTTTGTAGACTAAGTTTTTTCAAAAAGCTAAATTCGTTAAATACTCCCTCCGTCTCATTAATTTTGTCCATTTTTAATTTTTCAAAGTCAAATTTTATAAACTTTGACCATATATATTTTTATTTGTTTTATATAATAGTTGATCAAAGTTATACCAATGAAACATACATTTAAAACAAAATCAATTCATATAATTTTCAAGGAATAATCTATAGCAAAAAAAAAATATTTATGGTCAAATTTCGTAAAGTTTGACTTTGAAAATTTAAAAGTGGACAAGATTAGTGAGACGGAGGGAGTAATAGATTTTTGTTTATAGATATAATAGTCAAAACTAAAAATGGTATTATGTAGCAAATAACGTTATATTTTGCATTACATTAAGATAAATGTAACCCTTTCACTCCTCTACCACCATAAATTGTCGAATAGTGGTGACAAAAATTTTTTACTTTTGTTCTTGTATTCATATATTATCTTAGTTTTATGGACTGAAATGTGGTTAGAAGAGAACGAGGCGGTCAAAAATAGTTGTATCAGGTGTTGGAAGTGGATGGAGGTGTCAGAAGTTGCGTATGTATTGACGGGTTAATTACATGACTAGGAGGATGATGTTTTGCTTTTCATGCTTTGTATTTACCCCAAAACAATTTCATATGATAAAAGTGTAAAGATAAATCAATTTCGTCGTGAAAATAAAAAAAAGGTGAATTATTGTGGCCAAAAGGAAAAAGGCAAAAAGTATCATGTAAATAACAGTGTGCTCAATTAGTCAATTGTTATTGTTATATACAATAAACTAGGTTTTTGACCCGCGCAATGTACGATATTTTAAAAATTGATGTATTAGTTTAGTTGTCTTACAAATTTAGTGAATGAAAAAATATATATAAATAACATAAAATTTGATGATCCATACGTATGAAAATGGTAAAAATGAAGTATGTATCCGTGTGTTGCGTCAATTGATTATTATAAAATATTGTTGAAACAAACAGTAATAAAAAAAAATTAGATATAGCTATTGATGATTAGTAAAATGTGTTTTATTATTTTTAAATCACTTCATTTATAATATTATTTTTACATTTCATATTGATGTTCTACATATTGTCAAGTATAAACTCTAATTATTATAAATTTTGAATGTTTCTTCTGTAAGTTGTTTTATGTCATGACATAATACCATTTTTTTTATCTGTTGCAGAATTCAAACTACACATGTCTACGTAGGTCCCTAAAACCATCCTCTAACAATCCGCACATACAAATGAAAGTGAAAAAGTCTAAGACCATATTAATGAACCACCAATCTATTGGCTAAAAAAATATATTATTCTATTTGTTGTAAATCAAAGAAAGAAGATATAAAATACCTTTTACATAGACTAAAAATAATAATATTAAGTAATTAGATTGATTTACTATAAGAAATTACTTTTGATATGAACTATAAGAAAAATGGAAATAAAAAGGATATATACATAGACTAATAAAAATAATATTAAGTAATTAGCTTAGTTTGATGTAAAAGAAATCTAGGAAATTTGAAATACATGATACGGGCTTAGTTTTTTTTTTCCAATGGAAGATTTGATTTGATTTTTTTACATAAAAAATATTATTTTTTTCATACATACATTTAAGATTTGATTTGATAAATATGAGAATAATTTTATTTTTATTTTTTTGGTATATTATATTGTAAAAAGTTATGGAGATGACACATAAGATAAAACCTATGTGGCAATTTTTAAGGATAGTTAAATTGATGTGGATGTCTTTAAAATATCAGGATAACTATCGTTTTATAAGATGTATAGATGTGAGTTTTGTTCTAGAGGTATATACATTTTAGCTCCACCAATCAACTAGTACAAGTTGGTTGAGAGTTTTTCTTGTGTTTTGACGTGAAATATTTTACACGCATTTTAGGGATAAGGGTGTAGTCGGCAAAAAGCATCCGCGAATTATTTTGGCAAGTTTTGGCAAATTGGCAAGGCTATAGCATATATATTGGCTAGTTTTGCCAAGTTACATCGACATGTTGGATCGGCTAGGTTTGTCCGATTGTGGCAAAGATCGGCAAGTAATTAAAGAGTACAAGAACTGGTTTGTCTTTTTTTTTTGAACAAAAATTGGCAAGTTTGGCAACTACACCACTAGAACTGGCTATTTATTGGCAAAATTTGGCTACTTATCGGCAAATCCATGTGGCACAACCCTATTGGTTAAAAACTTGCCAAAACTTTGGCAAATTGGCACTACACCCTTGCCCTTTATGGTACTCGCAGTTAATGTCGCATGTAGGATCTCAATATTGGTTCTTTCGTTACTTCGGTAATTACAATTAGGTTGTTACTGTCTTGCTGGTTGTCGTTTAATAAAATAATTTTGTCATTTGAAAGAAAAAAAAAAGTCAATTGGTAAGTATGTTTTTTCATATAATTGGTGTTTGATTTTTCTTAACTTCCATATTTTTTTATATTAGGGGTTTCTCAAACAATTTATTTATTTACCCAAAATGGGTTCAAACACGAGTACATGATGTTGGCATCAAAAAAAGACACAGTATATACAAAGTTTTAGTGTGCTGAAATGCAACTAAGTATTCCCAAAAAGTTATAGTGTTTACGAACTAACGTCTTTTTTTTATTATATGCATAAACTTAATGAAAAAGTTTAAATCATGTAACTTTTTGTGACCGGCCAATCAAAACCTTACACGTGACCTGTTCAAAAAAAACTTTTTTGCACATGGCAGCTTATATGGGTTGTCACGTATACACATTGCATGATTTAAATATTTTTACTAAGTTTTACATACAATAAAAAAAGTTAATTCGTGCACACTATAACTTTTTTGGTATAGTTTGTTTAATTACGGCACACTAAATCCTACGTATAAATGCCAAACATAAGTACATGTTTTGAGGAGACGAGTGAATCCAAACATGTATTGAAGCGATCCTAGTTACCGCATGGATGGGTCATGGGTGTTATGAAAATGACGTGGTATTTTCTCGCGTAAAGAAAAAAAGTGTTGTGTTATTTGATTTGATTGTCTTATAGTACAATAATCTTTATATATATTAAAAAGTAACTGACCTAACCTTAATTGACTAATCACAATTCTCAAATTTATAAAATTTATTAAATTGACACAGTTCTAAATTAATTTTACACTTTTTGATTTTTATCACAAATTTACACTTTCAACCAAATTTAAAAATAATTAATATTTTATTGCATAATGTCTATATAATAACAAAATATAGCTAAATATTAGGGACATTACATATTTATATCAATATTTTTATTTATATTATTAATTGTAATCAATTTAATTATAATATTGTTGTTATTGGTAATTGTAGTCAGACTATAATTAGGATAATCATTGTTATCATTAGTAATCAAAATCAAATTATATCTAGGATATAGATTCTTCTTATATAAACTAAAATTTACTAATAAAATCAAAACAGACAAAATTATTGAAAATCCCACGAACCTTGATATGATTTATCATTTAAGATTTACATTTATATATCTCAATTCTTTTTAAGTATATTTTTATATTTAATGTATAAGTTTTTTTTTCATATATTAATTCTTATATTAATAATGTTTTTAAACCCATATATATGACACGAGGCTAAAATCTAATAATAATACTATAGTAGTATAGTAGATATAAGAAAGCTAAACTAATAAGGTCAGTGGATTTAAATCCTTTCATTTTCATGTAATTCTCTTCAATATAGTTGAGCTTTTTTCAAGTGATTCATTTTTATAAGATCTCATGATGTTGAAAAAATAAAAATCATATTGTAATCCATTCCTTCCGTCTTGCACTCCTTTGTTGCTGGAGATCCCTATGGAAGCAGTCTCTCTACCTTTGTGTAGAGGTAAAACTGTCTACAGCTTACCTCCCCCATACCCCGCGCAGGGATTGGGTCTTGTTGTTGTTGTTGTTGTATCTATATCTATATCTATACCTACAGCTAAAAAGAATAGCCTCCTTTATTTATGAAAATGTTGAAATTACTCTATGCATTACAATAATGCCCCTTACTCTTCTTCTAAATCATCATCTTCTTTATTCGCTAATTTAATTATCTCCACTAACATACCTAAAATATCTTTAATCAAAAAAATTACACCGTTAGTCCTTCAACTCTTAAAATAACTGCACTAACCACTATATTAATTACATTTACATCGATAGCCTACACTTCTCGTTGTCCCCACCATCAGTCACCGCCACCATCCGTCACCACCGCATTGTCGTCACCGTACTTAGGTAGAGGTAAGGTTTGCCTACATCTTAACCTCCCCCATATACCGTCGAGGTATTAGGACTCAAAACTCACAGAAGACGATACTTACTTATCTGACAAACAAAAGACTGGTTAAATTCTATTTTATAAGAATGGATCTATGTTCACATGACATGAGTCAACCCAAAAGCATTTTACAAATCACAAGAATCAAGGTGACTCGCAACCACCATGCATATTCATGACTTCATGCGTTGAAGTGGCTTTTTTCGTTCATCAGACGCATCTAAGACCGTTGCCAACGGGAGCTTGTCACTCTAGTGACCCGTTGGCATCACCTTTTCAGTGGGTCGTTAATTTGGCCTTTCGGTGTTTGGTATTGTGATTACAAAACAAAATCTGCGTTTTCTAAATAAATTATGCGTTTTCAAAACTGCGTTTTGAAAAAACATGTAGGTACATGCTTCTCTAAAACTGCGTTTTTATAGCAAATAATCACTTTTCCATACAAACATTTTTTTAGATTATTTGCGTTTTACAAACGTAATAATCAGATAATCACTTTATAACGCAATCCCAAACAACCCTCTAAATATTTAACTGATGGGCGGGATTAAAAATAATATTTAATGTTGTTTTCTAGTAGATTTTTGGTCTCAATATCATATAGCCGGTGTATGAAGGAAATTGATATATAGAAAACCTTACCCCGCTTAAAAATAGAGAAAAAACTTTCAGGTTTTATCAAGTAGAAAAGAAATTTTAGTCATACTGGCCACACGGAGAGAAAAAAACGTCGTTAGAATAATAATTGTGGAAATAAAAAGTTTGTTAAGATATATAACGTACTTATTAATTAATATTTGATGTGTGAGAGTTAACAACATATATAAGGTAACTGTTAATTAAGATTTTTAAGGTAGATAAAATGATAATTTTAATATTAAAAATATGTAATTTTTTACCAAAACCATCTAGTTTTTATGAAAATTAGTAAATATTTCTAACTTATTCTTCTAGTACCATAATTATATGTCAAATGTAAATAATCAGATTGTTAAAGGGATTATTTATTTTTAAACGACTAACTAAATACATTATAACCCGAACTCCGACTGAGATAACTCGAGGGCTAAAGGTAGCTAGCTAACCCAACCCAATCGGACAGAATCGAGGCCCGACAGTTCCACGATTCGGGGAAACCCATGCCTTTCCTTTAAACACAACAACAAACTAATGAAAAGTTTTATCATTACTCAATTTTTATATATTGAGAAGGGAAGTGTTTTTTTTACTTCACATTTCACTTCCTCTACTACAAATAACTTGTAATGACCATTTTGTCCTTATTAATAATTTTACAACCCATTAATTGTTCATTTACGGTTGACTAATCACCGCCTTTTCCTTATTTGTTTTATTTTAGTGGTGAAGATAATGTTTTCAAGATAAAAAAATATACACATAACACCTTTGTGATTAAAACATGGCCAAAAACAATTGGGTTTTTCCAAATGTTGCTATTGGTATCTTTAATCATTTATTTAAATGAATATATTGGGATTTTGCTTTTTGGTTCTTTAACCATTTGAATGAAAACCACCAATTTCTCTAATGATTAAGCCGTATTGCAGGATGATGACAATTTTGTTCTTTTGAAACGAACAAAGATGTTTGGTACTCCATCAGTCCATCCGATACACTTCTCCCAGTCCCATTACAAATTTACATTATATCAATACTATTTGTTAGTTATATCGATTTGCTATTATCAAGACTAAATGTAAAATAATTAATTTATTATACAGAAAAAGGAAAAAAGAAACCTGTGAGGCTAGTAATAAAAGGGTTTATCAAAAGAAAAGTGTTTAATCTCATATGGAGTGTTTCCGTTTTGCTAGTAATAAAAGACGGCAGGAGTCACAGGAGGTTTATCAGAGAAAAGTGTAGGGTGAATAGTTGCATGAAGCCTAATGTATAAAAGGGTTAAAATTGTTGTTAGGGGCAAAGAAGTCAAAACATAATTTTGTAGTATAGCAAGTGAATTGTGTAATAGAAAAATCAATTCCTTATTGAGAATCATTATGATAATACATATGTATGCGTCACTTTCCTTTGGATTTCGGAATCATCTAAAAAGCCATATATTTCATTCTTCAATAACATGAGGCGTGATTATCGCCCTTTTACTTACCAATCTAGTTCAATCTCTTCACAGAAATCATATACGACAATGATTATGATAATGGGGTTGGCTAAATACAGCGCTTAAGGTTGTGTTTAAGATGCATAAATTGTTTGTACATTTACCATAAAAATCAGAAGGCGGACTTTTAATATGGAAGGTACAAATTTTTTTATGCACGTTAAATACAGCCCTTAGGGCTGTATTTAGCATTTCTCATTGATAACTAGACCAATACACGGTCGTTGATCGGGTTATAAAATTGACCTAAAAACAACTGATTTGACATACTTAATCAAAACCAATCCACTTAAAAGCATACTTGACTAACCAACTTATTTTACTTATCAACCCGCTAACCTATAATTTAATCAACTTATTTTACTTATCAACCCGCTAACCTATAACTTGGCCAACTCTGTAAACCCGGGTCGATCACGAGTTGAACTTTTGAACATGAAACTTTTAATGTTTAGAGTTAGATCAGAGAGTGCAACATGTCAACATAACTGGGTCGTGCTTATATATTGTATATTATCGTAATCAAAAAGTCAATATAACAACAAATGGTAATGTAAAAACAATACAAATAAAAATTCAACTTTGTAGTAAAAAAAGGTAATTGGATGGAAATCATCTAATGTACCATTTGGTATCCACTAATCCTCCAGTCAGGCTAGTGTCCAGATGATTCTCAGTCACTTAATAATCATTTGAGTATCTCAAATTTGACCTCCCCTGTAAAGTGGTGGCTAGTGGCTGCCGGACTATTACCCAAAGGTTTTCAACTTTGTAGTATGATACACCTTAAACTCTCTATGTTACACAACTCTCACGGATGACAGTAGCCAGAAACCGTCACTTACTTTTTAACTTCATGTCCTTACGATAACATTTAAAAAATATTTGGATGCCATGTATTACACGAGCACACTTCTAATCTATGTAAAAACTCTAACATCTAGTTATTTTTGAATCTATGATTACAAAATTTTGCATGTAATGGGCTCCCTTTGGGGGTACCAGCGGTGTAAGGCGTTTCGAACCCTAAACATACTGCCCGTTTGGATGTCACTGCTCAATTCGATGGAACGACCTTCCCATCCGCCGTTCAAAAAAAAATCTATCACATTCTTTCTTATAGTATTTTTTTTCCTTAGAAATTATAAATTTGGTGTGAGAGTTTATAAGTTTACCATTTACCAAATTAACTAAAATAGAAAACTTCCATTAATTTGAAACTAATCGATCAAAAATGTGAAAATATCAAACATTATTCATCATATATAATTCAAAACTAATTAAAATTTTCCCCCATTGGGTATTTGAAATAGACATTTCTACTTCGAGTGAGCTTTCTAGCGCGTCACTGTTAAGACAACGTATGCTTAGACTTCTCGCTGTCGAATCATGACACGAAATATTTAAGAGAAATTCACCTTTCAAAAAAAAAATGTATCTACTGTAGTGTAAGAATAACTAATTAAAGTATGTTGTTATACATAAACACTCTTATTATTGTCGTATGATTTGTTTTTTTTTTAGTGTACTATGTACTTAAATTTTTTAAAGCAATTAGTTAGTATGTTTAATACAATTGAAAAGTTACCATGTTTATATCTTTTGACTTTTATAATTTTAGAAATTTGACTTTGAATTTTAAAGGCCAAGATTTAAAGGATTGTGAATTTTAATGGTTAGGATTAAAAGTTAGCTTTATTTTTTTCTCTATGCTATGGTAGCCATATATATATATAATTTATATAATCTTGATAAATGTACGTCCGATGCGACGATAATGATGGTAGCGGCGACGGCATGTGAGGAATTAATGACGGCAGTAGTGGCGAGTAATATAAGTAATTGATGTAAAAAGCCGAAAATGTAGTTATTTTAAAAGTTGTGAGATAAATATTGATATTTTTGGTAGATCATTTATATCTATACTTCTATACTATATAATAAAGTAAATAGTCTGCATGTTGAAAGTTACATGAAAATAAATGACTAAAATGTCCTTAATGAGTATATAACACTATCAGTCCCTTTTCTTTTAAAATACTCACATTAACCCTTTATCAATTACTTTTACATCACTAATATAACATCACTCGACGCCGCCAATACCACCAACAACCGTCCCCTACCATCACACCGCCGCCACCACGAAAACCGCCGCATTGCGCGGATTACATACTAGTGTTTGTTTAGTGTTATGTAAATTGATTGTATAGGGATAATTTGAGTGAAAGAGTTCATCTTTCAAAAATTGGAGGGTCAGGTAGTAATAGGTATATAGTATTATGTACTAGTTTTATTGTTCGTACGATGTATGAATGATTATATACAGTGTCGTCCTTGAGAATTTATAGACCTCTGTCGAACCAGAAAAATGGCCCCTAAATTAGACGCAACGATTCATATTTTACTAATTTTATTGAGGTTATTAACTTATCAAGTATAAATTTATAGAGGTTTTATTGTACATAAACTATTTTTATAAAATGACAAAAAAAAGTATATTAATTAACATAACAAAAGTTATTTTCAATTACATGTGAAAAAATTAAGAAATAAAATTAAAAAAAAAAGATTTAGTAAAATCCATATGTCATCACTATGTAGTTTTATGAGGATTATTAAGATAATCTTCAAAAATATATTATAGTTAATGGAACAAAAAATTATTACAATTGAATACATTAATACATATAACTTGGATACACTTATACAATGTATACATTAAATTAAAACATGTAATAGTATTCTATATTGTTATTTTATTGAAGAGTAGTCTAGATCTATAAAGACATTAAAATAGCTTGCGACTACAATCTAAAATTGAAATATATATATATGTAAGTTTTTTCACCCATAAATAGATGTGTAAGTGGACTTTTTTTTATATAAGTTAAATTATATGGTTTAGTTTTTGGTTAATTGTTATAATTTGTGATAAGCTTAGTTAATTATATATATATTTTTAATATATATACAAAAATAAAAATTCGGGCCCCTTAAAAAATCAGACCTTAGCCCGTCGTCCACTTTGTACACCACCTAGACCGGCCTTGATTACATATATTATTCGATTTGACAATAGTTATTATGTCTAACAAGTGGTAACAAAATTTGTAAAATATAATCATAAAAATATTTAATATATCCACTACACAAAATAAATAAAATTATAAATAAATCATAAACTATCATGTTACCAATATTATATATATTTTTTTCAAATAATTTTAGCTTCAGTCTTTACAATAATTACTTTTAAATCAATTATCTACACCATTTGACGTTGCTTCTACCACCAACAGTTGCCCCCACCTTCACACTATCGATGCCATAACCACCGGCGCATTGTACGGATATCCACTCTAATTGTATTGTATGAGGATGAAAAAAACCTAAAACTGTATGGTTTGTAATAATGTCGCTAATTAACTTGAAGAATGATATAATAATTATAATTATACATAAATAAATAAAAACGAAAACTAACTTGAATAGATTTTCAACCTATGAGAGTCAATATGAGGTCTTCTAAAAATAAAAATAAAAAATAATAATAATTAGTGAAAAGTTGGAGAATAAAAATTTATACCTTATTGTAGAATTTTGTAGTTGTGTTCTTAAATGAATTATGCTCAAAAGAAATTCGGCCTTATAAAAGTTAGAGTTAATTTCAAAAATCGTCCTTGTGGTTTTACCAAAAAATCACGTTTCATCCTTTAAACTTTAAAATGACACTGGTAGTCTTTTATACGTGGATAATGGTCACATTTCGTCCTTTAGTCGATCGTATAAAGGACGAAACGTGACCATCATTCGCTAGATTAAAGGACGAAACGTGATCATTATCCGCGTATAAAGGACTATCATTGTCATTTTGAAGTTTAAAGAATGAAACGTGATTTTTTGGTAAAACAACAAGGACAATTTGTGAAATTAACTCTGAGTTATATTTAGGATTTATTAGCAATAGGTATGGAACTAAGGATAGACTTTAACTAAGAATATGATATCTAGTGTAATAAAGGATATCCTACGGGGAAGATATAAGATATTACTAGTTTTTATCCCGATGAACATGTAGTCTCAAAATATATATAGTAAAGTGAATCAAAATGATAACATATGTTAGAGAATGATTAACGTGCATTGGGTTCAACATGAACCAACGTTGTCTTCTTTTCATCTAACAAAAAATAACAAAATATATATCATATTCTAAATTCAAAAAAAAATGATGTAAATAGCGAGCAAAATAAATTTAAAAGAATAAAACTTTTTTGCAGAAGAAGAAGTCATGATCAACCTACAATTGACAACAAAATAAATTGAAAGATTTGAAAATTAACAATAACATAACAATTTAATATTGAATAATGAACAAACAGGAAGAAAATAACAAAAAATTAATTAAAGTGATATAAAGAAAACATGTTTCTTTTGTTGACAAATTATATGATCATGATTTTTTTTTTTAAAGAAAATGAGAGGAAGGATGGAAAATGATTAATAAAAAATTATTTAGGTTGTACATATAATAACTTCTTGTGAAAGTTTTAAGAATAATATCTATTTTTAAAACTTGAAAAAACTTGTTTTGATAGAAAAAGATTTATGATGGATTTTAAATATAATTATCTATTTAATAAGCAAGAAAAAAAAAGTTATAGAATAAAAGGAAAGAGCTAGATCAATTAAAAGAGAGAAGTAGACCTAAGAAAGAAGATTAGGGGTCAAGTGTGCCCCAACTTCCTTTTTTAGTTATAGTACTAGTTTTCAGACCCGTCCGATAGACGGATAGTCCATATATATATATAGGTTTTAGGTAAAATAAAACAATTATTAAAGTAAAACAAATAAAACAATAGGTTTATGTTCACTAAAAATCACGGTGCATCATAAAAATCATCGTGCATCAATTTAACCATGATCTAAGGGTCAAGATCTTGTCCTATTTATTTTACTTTAATACTTGTTTTACAATACCTAATATATATATATATATATATATATATATCCAAGGTAAATATCAAAATAATAAATAACAAACAAGGTACAAAAAATAACAATACATAAACAAAACAAATTTAAAAAAATATATAAACCCTTTTACAGTATAATAAGAAGCCATAATCAAACTATAATTGACATCAAACTAAACTAAAGAGGAAAATAACAATAATATAACATTTGAATATCAAATAATAAACAAACATGAACAAAATACTAAAAATAAAATTAAAGTGATATAACATAAAACCATATGTTTTTTTATATATAGAAATTTATTTAACTTGATTTGTTTATTAAAGATAAAAAAGATATATGAATGAAAATGATTAATAGAAATTGTGATTGCATATAAAATAATTTATTGGGAGAGTTTTAAGGATATTATATCTTAAAAGTTTAAAAAAATTTATTTTGATAGAAAAAGATTTATGATAAAGTTTTAAATATAATTTATTTAACAAGCAAACTAAAAAATAAAAAATCTAGTATATATAATATTTTTTGCGACAATTTTAAGAATAAAATGATTTATTTTTTTTTATCTTTTAATAGACTAAGAATATAGGCCAGCTTAGGAATTTTAATTAGAAAGATATAGAAAAATAGAGGATTAATTAGAAAGGAGAATTAGACTAAAAGAGGAGGATTAGATGCGTCAAGTTTACCTCCTTTTTTTAGTTACTCGTATAATATAGATGGATTAAAAAGGTATTATTAATCAAATAATAATAAATTTATTAAGTGATAGATATCCTAGTTTAGATATAAATAGATGTAAAAAAAATTATTAAAAGTTTTTTTTATGAATATATTTAAATGAACACTTATCGTTACAATACAACGTCACATATCGATTAAAGAAGAGTACATCCTGTTTTGGTTTATTGGTAGATGATATCTTAAATTTGGATATGAAGATAGATATCTAAAACAACTTTAAATTTGAAAATTAATTTAAGTTAGATTCTACAAGAGGATACTTGTCACGTAAGGTTCGTACCAAATGTTGTTTAAGTAATGTTTCAATCATGTTTTAATTTTTTGGTAGATAGTTTTTTATTAGATTTGATAATAACATCCTTTATTATAAGAATATACGTACCTTTATAGTTTATGATCGATATAAAATGAGTTAGTGTGCATGCACTCATCATAGTTGAAAAGAAAAGTGTGGTTGTATTTAATTGGAATCTATCAAAAGTATTAGAATTTAGATGAATTGAAATCTGAAAGTTTTAAAATCTGTATTGTGTTTGGCTGACAGAATTCAATGAAATTCAATTAAAAGATTAAAATACCTATTTTAAATTCCAAATTTAACCTTTGCTAAATTAATAATAATAATAATAATAATAATAATAATAATAATAATAATAATAATAATAATAATAATAATAATAATAATAATAATAATAATAATAATGGGATAGATTATATATTGTTGGCAGTATATAACTCGGCTCCTGCACCCTCACAATCAGGGGGTGGTTTTTATTTTTAATCACGTGTAAGTTGAAGAAGATAATGTTTGTGAGAGTAGTAGTAGTCCTGTTAACATCATAATAGATTTTCCCTAATAATAATAATACATCCTAATCTTTTCTCAACCACCTCTCGTCACCTCCAATTCCCGATCGTCCCTGTCTCTCCAATTTTATTACTCAAACAACTCTGTTGATTTCTATGTACCAATGAAAAAATTGATAAATTGATACCAATAATAAACTACTTCAGTCAAAAGATGAAGTGATTTATCATTTTATTTCATACACATAACAAAAACCTAATTCCATTCCTCCATTTTTTCCAGCGAGATCTATTGCTACGGTGGTTAATATCCGGCGGTGGGTACTATCTATTTACACGGTTACGACGATCTATGGCTTCTACTCATTAACGGCCGGAATTCATAGCAACAGCCGGTGGCGGTGGCCAATGAACGAGGATTTATTTTACTGCCGATCGATGAAGGTTAGAACAGAGGCTTATAACTTTGCACATGAAGGGTTTTTTTGTCCAAAAGTTGAATTCCAATGGAATTGAAAACTTTTCATTGGAAAAGTGAAGGAATTTTAGATTCTGTATTTTAAGAAAAAATTTCAATTTCAATTCTATAGTTTTCTTTAACCAAACGCAGGAAAGAAAAGAATTCACATTTTAATTGGATGTTATTCCTTCCAAGGCCACGGTCCTTTTCTATGTTAAAACAGTGGGTGTGTTGTGCGAGTAGCATGAGGATTACCTTAGTCATTTACCTTTGAAGGTACACCACCGCCTTCCAAATACCTACATGGCCACATGAAACTTTTATTGTTTGCAGCTTGTTTACCCGCACGAAACTTTCCATGTGAAATGACATTAATCTTTGTGAAATGGCATCTTATTCTATTTACCTACATGGAAGTCCACACCCCCTAAAAATGTATAGGAATGGAGGTTTGAAGGTACATGTATTTTAAAATGACATGTTCCTATTAACGCGTGAGCTAAAGACAAAGGTAGTTAAGGTACTTGAAGCATGAAACATCCCTTAGATAGGGATAAATTTGTGTACTTCTTAGCTTCTAACATACATTAAAGATGGTGTTAGACAAGGACGGCGGCAGTTTGGGGTCAGTGGGTCAATTGACCCCATTTCAATTTTAATAAAATATGATTTTTTAAAATTTAAATAGTATATATGTAATTTTTTTCAAAAGTAAAAAAAAATAAGTATGAAATAAATACAAATGTTACCTTCGTTGTCATAAGTTTATTTTTTGGATGTCATTGAAACATTAAAACTGAAATAGATTTTTTCATTAAGAGATTAAAAATACTTAAGTTGTTTTGATTTTTAATAAAAAAAAAATGAAGTATAGTTTAAGAAAATTTTTTCGTTATTTGGCTATGTAAATATGTAGTACATTAATAGTGAACATGTTTGTATAACTTTATTTTCTTTAAAATTATATATATTTATCACAAACAATTAACTGTAATTATCATAATGTAGGGGAAAAATATATATACAATATATATATGCAAGTTATTTTAGGACCAATTTTAAGACATGTGTTTTTTGTAACTTACACACCACCATGATCATCTCCGACTACCATCATGATCATCTCCGACCACCACCATGATTTTCCGGCCGCCGCGTCGCCGAAAGTCTTATTGTTTTTACAAAAAGATCTTTTATATCGTAGTAGATGATGATGGTGGTGTGTAAGTTACAAAAAACAATGTCCTAATTGGTCCTAAAATAAGATGTAGTCTTAAAATAACCCACCCCTATATATATATATACAAGCTAAATATATCTTAAGAAGTATATTTTTTAGGTTTCTTGCATTATAGAATGCATTTTCATTTAATAAAACCTTGTTCGACACGTGCGGTCACAATTTATTTTAAAATAACTACTATTATTAAATATGAGTGTTAGACCCATTGTGGATGACAAATTCTTTTGAGGGTCCATTTTCTATTTTCGAGATAAGAACTTTTTTTTTTCATTCTCGGATACGACTCTTATAAGTATGACAAACAATTTTTAAAATTATCCCCTGACAAAAATTTTTTTGACTCCGTCTCTGGACTGTTAGATGTTAATGTTTGAGTTATCGGTCAAAATCGTCCCTGCAGTTTTACCCAAAATATCAAATTTCTTTTTAATCTGTCGTAAAAAACAGTGACAATGTTTTGGGGAATTAGTTCAGTTTGAGTTATTTTCACTCTTAAAGGAACAATACTCCAATAGTATATGATCAGGTATTAAAACTTCATTGTCGTATTTTCCATCAGGTGTAATTAAACTTTCATTTTCTTATGAAGAAGTATAATTACATAAAAGATAAAAGATGTCTCACTTTACCATAAAGAAGATATCTCTTATTTAAGGAACGTGAGTACGTGACCAACTGACCAATATACATTCAGCGTGAAACCTTTTCTATGTCATTTTATGGATCCAATATATAATCATAACTGTCATCATTATAAAAATGTGTGGCTCATAAAAAAAGAATTGTGAACAAAGTGATATGAGTAGAAAGAGTCATTATTACAAACTATATCAAATAGGCGATGAATATTGGTTAAAAAAGCCCAACTATATAAATGTAAGGCTAACCAATTGAAGGCTAACCGATTCAGGTTTATAAGCATTTAAAAACTAAAATTTCGTGAAAATTAGAAAACTGGCTAAAATATATTATGATTTAAACTTAATACAATGTGTTTTTAATGAGTTTTTGGAAAACAAATTGGATTAAGTTCATATCACAGTATGTTTGAAGAGTATTCTGATTTTAACGTGCTATAAAACACACATTGTGATTTAAAACTAACACAGTGTGTTTTAAAAAACACAATAAAACACATTGTGTTTTTAAAAAACGCTACAAAAACACATTGTGTTAGGTTCAAATCACAATGTGTTTTGACTAGTTTTTTTTAATTTTCACATAAATTTTAGTTTTCAAATGAACATTTCATAACCATTTTAACATAGGCTTTTGTCTTTGAAGTTAAAAACTAAAGTTTAAGTTCTAAGAATGCTTGGTAAAAATAACTGTAACTGGTAACTATAATTTGTAGTTAGAATTGTAAGCTGTTGTTTTTTAAATAAAGTTGTTTATTAAAACTTTTATTTTTTTAGAGCTGTTCGATACGGTAACTTTAAAAACTGTAACTTAAAAATGTAAAATGACAAAGATGGTATTAAAAGCTTCAACAAAAAATTATGAAGTGAGTATTTGTGTAATTTTAAAATTAAAAGTTACATCCAAACTAAAAGCTCTCAAAACATACTTTGGCAGAGGGCTTTTACTCCGAGCTTTTAAAAAGAAGTCCCTCTAAAATAGTATCCTCTCATCTGATATAAAAGCCCTAGCCCCAAAAAATACCTAAAAGGCCCGAAATGTTTTTGAAATAAAAGTTTGTGTAAAAATGGTTAAAATAGATGTCCTAGCTCCTAGTCTCATTTTCAAACTCCAGCTCCAAACCCCTAACTAGAGCCCCAATTCGAAGCTTTTGTGTCAAACATATCCCAAATAGTGTTTCAATTTAGACTTTATTTATTTATTTATTTATTTTTTAAATAAAAGCTTAAACTAATTGCATTTAAACATTACTTTTAAAATAATATAAACTTATTATTCAATATTAAAAACTAAAACTCTTTAAAATCTCATAATATTTCTTTTTGTCAACCATGCCCAATATCTTACGTATGAATGAAATTTCTACGAGTAACAATAACCTAATATCGAACGCATGACGAGACATGTGGAAACACTACATGGCATGGCTATGCAATATATGTCATGTTAACTTACATACATACATTTTTTTTTTATGAATACATTGCACTTTACAACTTTGATGTTTGCGATCGATTAATTATTAATACCGTAAATACTTTTTTTTTTATCATTAAATTTGAAATATACTAAACGCCAAATTTTTCGAATTGCGTGTTAGTCGGTTTAAATTTTAAACACTTTATTTATTTTGCAATGGTTTTATATTTAACTTTGTTTCAATTACGGTTTTATCATAAACTATTGTTAAAATAGTGTTTTAGTCATTTTGTTAACTCGCAACTGGGTCTGACCGCAAATGTCATGTTTATAATTTTCTTTTCCCATTAAATTTTAAATTATTAACCAAATAATTCCTTGAAATGTATTATCAATTATATGGGTCAATAAAAATCATATGAATGCTCGAACCACCTTGTAAATGTATTTATAATTTTACCATAGCAAATACTCGATAAATCAACAATGTCAGACGTTTAACTGGTAGACATATAGAGATACGTGTTTTTTCAAGTATAACCGGTAGCATTGATTGCATGTATTGGCTTGGAAAAACTATATATACAGTACAATTTCTATAAATTAATATTCGATAAATTAATATTCTCAATAAATTTAATAATTTGTCCGATTCCAACAGTACAAAATTAGATCTCAATCGATATAATAATAAGATAATAACTTTTTTAAATTCTCAGTGTAAACATATTTGTACTAGTGAAAATATAAATTAATAATTCCTAAATTTTCAGTATAAATATATTGGTCAGAAATTATAAAATAATAATTCCTAAAATATATTATAGTTCTAAGCTTGTCTAGTACTATGGAATCTATAGTCACTTGTTTGTCTTTTTTTGCTTCAAATTTATATTAATCTCTTAATTGTATCTAAGAGTTGAGATATCGTCTTCTCGTATTAAAACAAAAAGTTGTGAAATGTTGTTGAGACTTGCAATGCTTCCTTCGAGTGACGGGTTCCAAAACTACCAAAGTATCCTTAAGATTGTTATACATGAACTTCCTTAAATTGATAATTTATTAATTTATCGATATAATAAACATTTAGCCAAATTAATAAAATGTTTTGGTCCCAACATTATTAACTTATAGAGGTTTTACTATAGTAGCATGGCAAGGATAAGAGGCGATAAAATACATCCAACAATCATGCTCGAGGGAGTTGCATCGTATGATAGGTGGATTTAGCATGTTTACTTTGGCCTTGCATATTCGAACAACACCATCAACATCCGTAATGAATCAGATTTGTTTAATGATTTACTCCAAAACAAGGCTCCTCGGGTATCGTATACTATCAATGGGCGATAACTTTCTAAGATGTATTATCTAACCAACGATATTCATCCAAAAAGGAAGAAACTTGTGAAGTCTTTTAAATGTTCAATGGAACAAAAGACCATGAAGTTCAAGCATGGGCAAGAAGCCACAAGAAAGGACTTTGAGCAAGCATTCGAGGTGCGTCAAGGTTGATGGGAAATCATTGAATGCCTCGCACAAACGTTTGGCATTAATAAAAAAACATATCATATACACTTGAATGATTTTACACAACATGATTCTTGAATACAATGGTCGCACGATGTGTCATTTTGAAATGGACTATTTGAACGATCTAGCTAATCTGCTAATACATTTGTGGGATGAAAAGGTTGTTACAACTTCGGATAACCAGAGAATTACGTGATACAATTAACTTTGGAATGCTCTAGTTGAACATGTTTTGAATCTTGAGCATAAACTTTAACATGTCTTATTACATCAACTTTGGTAAGAATATGATTTTAAGCAGAAACATAAGAATATAAAAAAAATTTAGCTCCTAATATATGTCTTTTACATATTGTTCTCAAAGAAAGTTCGTTATTTTTTTTTTGTTTGATACCTTTTTAGAAACACTATTATTCGTTAACGTTGTTATTAACGTGAATAAAATAATTGTATCTACCAATATATATAACAAGGTGCTAAATTCATTCATAAACAAACAATAACCTTTGGATTGATTCCATCTTTGATTTAGAACCATTAGATCAAATTTAATTATTTTATCTTTATTAAATGACAATATTAATACTTATACTTTTTATAATTATACAAAAAATCCCTCTTTATATTTAATTTACACTTTTTGATTTTCCATTACAAATTTACACTTTTTACCCAATAATTTTAATATCATATATTCAATAGATTAATAGGTAATATATATCCTAATAATAGAATAATACTATATATCTTAGATCTTATCTAATATAATAATAGTTAATATCATATGAAAAAAATAGAACATATTTTAATTTGAAATATTTAATATATGTTTCATATAAAATATATAGATCAATTCTCTATTAATAAAATAGTAAGCTATATTTTAAACAAAAATAAAATAAAAATTGAATACTAATAATGTCGTAACAATCTGTATCAACAATTTATATATATATATATATATATATATATATACTAGATATTTTACCCCGCGCGATGCGTGACTAGTTAAAAAGGTTATTTTATGCATTAATAAATAGCTATTCTATAGGCTTATTATGTTGAAATTGATTATGTTATAGTTAATGGTTAATTCCTGGATTACTCTAGTCATCTTTTGTCTTTTCTGACATGTCGATATCACAGTCAGTAAACCTACTATAGTGATTACACACCAACATTTAACCTAAGATATTTTGATATCATCAACAAATCAAACGTAAATCGATAATGTAGCATGATATCTATATATTCATCAAACGAAATAATATATACAAAGTAAAAAAACTAAACATGACAAAAGTTTAGTCATATAAAATACACATAAATACAATACGAATAAGTAAAAAACTAATAAGATAAATAAGAGAAATCATTATAGTTTTGCTTTCAGTTATGTTGAAAAGATGGAGAAATACCTTATGTAGTGACGGGAAAAAATAATCCTAAACACAATTAGGAAATAAAGTATTTTATCTCCAACAATCAAGAAATTCATTCGTAAAACTCAAAATAACTACTATTATCATTATAAAATAGACATTTTTTTTGTGGCTAGAATAACCAATTTTGGTTAAGGTTTCGGCCAAGAGAACGAAGGAGAAACAACAAAATTGTTTGGTCGTGTATAACCTAATAATATTTTAAAATAAATTTTAAAATTGGATATAGTCTTCAAAGTTGTATATATTTTAATAAATAATATTATTTATGTCAAATATCATTGCCAAAGTTGTATATAGTCTTCAAAGTTGTATATACTTTAGAAACGTCAACCTTTAACATTGATCTGCAATTTTGGAGCATGTGGTGATAGAAAAGTTGCGCTCTATTAAACAACATAAAATAAATTATCGAAATTAATGATATATAATTTAGCTTCTAAATATGCATGACTATTGTGATTACTATTATAAAGGAATTTGAAAAAAATATAACGTTTTTACATACAATTATATTATCAATGTACTGTACATTTACCCAAAAAAAAAACCCTTTTTCCAACCTTTTTTTTTCTATTCTATTAAAAATAAAAACAACTTAAATTTTTTTACTCTACCAGTACAGGGGTTTATCTCAAAAATAATGTTTCAATCCAAGTGATTTACTTTCAAAGAAGAGGCCTATGACAATAAAGTCAATGTTTGTATGTATTCTTTATTTATTAGTATTTTGTAGGAACAAAATTACAAAAATACCCTTAAAAAAGTTTACATTGTACCAAAATTGGAGTGGGGACTCCATCCATAGTTATATTTCATAAATTTTGCAAAGTTATTATAGAATAAAATCTAAACTCAATACTAATGCGTTATCTATGATGGATTTTAACTCGGCAATTCAAAGTATTTAGGATATATTATTTCTCTCTATTTCGATTGATAAAGATCACAACTTCATTTTTTTTTGTGTAGAAGGGGTAAGGGAGGAGGGGGGTCGAACTCGGAAAAGGAAATGTAATAGATCTAGTGGAAGACAATTGTCAGGTAAAAAAGTGGATGATTTAGGTTTTGGTGGTTTAAATACTCTTCATTTAGCATTGATATGTACAAATGGATATGACATGTGGTTCAAAATCTGAATTACGTTAGGTTTAAAATCATCAATGTGATTCATGGTTCTGAGTTTGCGTTCCTGTGTAAAACAAATAGTAATAATATGTAGGCAAATATATGTTCCTCTTTCTCGGAGGCACACTCGATTGCTAGCCCCGTTAGATGTTATTAAAGAACAATTTGGAGTGAAAATAAGACAAGATTCATCAAATTGGAGTGGGGACTTCATCCATGGTTATATTTCACAAATTTTGCAAAGTTATTACAGAATAAAATCAAAACTCAATACTAATGCGTTGTCTATGATAGATTCTAACTTGGTAATTCAAAATATATTTAGGATATATTATTTTTCCTTTATTTCGAATGATAAAGATCACAACTTCATTTTTTTTTGTGGAAGGGGTAAGGGAGGAGAAGAGGGGGGGGGGTGTCGAACTCGGAAAATGAAATGTAATGGATTTACTAGAAGACAATTGTCAGGTAAAAAAGTGGGTGGTTTAGATTTTGGTGGTCTGGATACTTTTAATTTAGCATTTGATATTGTACAAATGGGTATGACATGTGGTTCAAAATCTGAATTATGTTAGGTTTAAAATCATCGATGTGATACATGAATCTGAGTCTATGTTCCTGTGTAAACAAATGGTAATAATATATGGAACCTCATTCTCTGAGGCACACTCGATTGCTAGCCCCCTTAAGATGTTATTAAAGAACAGTTGGGAGTGAAAATAAGACAAGATTCACCAAATTGGAGTGGGGACTCCATCCATGGTTATATTTAATAAATTTTGTAAAGTTATTATAGAATAAAATCTAATCTCAATACTAATGCGTTATCTATGATGGATTCTACTCGGCAATTCAAAGTATTTAGGATATATTATTTTTCTTTATTTCGATTGATAAAGATCACAACTTCATTTTTTTGGTGGAAGGGGTAAGGGAGGAGAAGGGGGGGGGGGTCGAACTCGGAAAATAAAATGTAATGGATTTACTAGAAGACAATTGTCAGGTAAAAAAGTTGGTGGTTTAGGTTTTGGTGGTCTGGATACTTTTAATTTAGCATTTATATGTACAAATGAATATGACATGTGGTTCAAAATCTGAATTACATTAGGTTTAAAATCATCAATGTGATTCGTGGTTCCGAGTTTGTGTTCCTGTGTAAAACAAATGGTAATAATATATATGCAAATATATGTTCTTCATTTTTTGAGACACACTCAATTGCTAGCCTTCTTAAGATGTTATTAAGGAACAGTTGGGAGTGAAAAAAAGACAAGATTTTGGAATGATCATTGGCTTGATGGTGGCAATCTCGCAACTCGGTTTCAGAAGGTTGTATGCCTTGGCACCATCTAAAGAATGTGTCATGATTGACATTTTTTATGATATGACATGAAAATCCGAATGACATCGAGATATTTGTGATGACATGGATAAGCAATAACTTTTGGCATTTAATAATTTATTTAATCAGTAAGACTTAATGAGCAACATAATAAGTGTTGTGAAATTATCAAGGTCAAAAAAACAAATGTTAATAAAGTGAAATTGAATATTTTAATTTGTTAACTATTACTGTAATTAAGAAAATAGTATTTTAGATATATATAAGTATAAAATATATTTACCCGTGTATTACGCGAGACAATAATCTAGTTTTTATTATAAATCAGGAGGTGAATTTATGATATCATAGATAGAATAAATTTATGCATGTTAACGAGTCTCTTGGGCTCTAGTTGGTATTTTTCTATTAATAGTTGTTTAGTTATAGACTTATAGTAGTTCCTTGTATGTTTTTGGGCTCTGTTCTATAAAGACAAATCACTTTTAGTCTTGTAGACCACTTTTAGACCCATGACTAATGACAAGGCCCAACAATTCAACAATAATGCAAAACAAAAACACACCACACGACATAATATATTAATATCTCTCAAAAAACTCCAAATTTTAAGATTTATGGATAACAAAAAGCCCACCGAGAGTAACACATGGACTATAATCATCGATAATAAAAAGATTTTGCAACAAATTGAGTGGAAGATAATGAGCAATGCAATCTAACCAGACAAAACTATATTATCTTTTAATAAAGATTATAGTTGCTTTTAGGGACACTTTTTAATGTATACACCTAGATATCAAATTTAACATTTTGTAAAACAACATTTCCAATTAAAACACTACTTGGTATTATTATTTTTATTTGTCTGTCGGTATGCACTAAATTTGATGCAACATCGACCAAGTTTTGTTAGTTATATTTTAATTGTTTTATATATTTATTTTACATTATTGTCTGCATCAATGATATAGTGATTAGTTCCTAAACGATGCAATGTCAAAAATATAAGATTAACTTGTGTAAATTAATATTGGGGGTACAAATTACAGTTGGTGAAAAATTTGAGAACATTATCCAAATAGATCCAAATAGATAAGTGATATCTGGTAAAGCAATGGAATTCTTGGGATAAATTTGAGTAAATGGTAAGTTGTGAGAGATACTTTCCTACAAGTTTCCAATATGAACACGTTCATAGTTCATACATATGAACTATGAAGTTTATATATAAATTTATGAACATGCTCTCCCATAGAAATGACTGGTTTATTAGACTCGGACTAACGTATACATTATCATACTATCTATAATGGAGATGTTTGTGGAAAATCCATGGTGAGGTGGAGGATGTTTTTAAGAAAAGTGTTGTTGCGGGTGATGACATAAAGAGTGTCCATTCATGAGTGTTTGTAGGGAATGATTGTGAAGGATGAAGAGAGAGTGTTTGTGTGTGTATGTATAATAATTGTATGTATATTAATTGAATATTTGCAGGAAGGATGGATATGATATTGTTGTACGTGGGTAAAAAATGTTTGTGAGAAGGATATATAAAAAGCTGATGCGATTAGGAAATGTTTGTGAGAAGGATGTATGAAAAGCTGATATGACATGCACGTTGATTAAGATGTTCATAAGAAAGACAACCTGAACTGATGCAGACAGTCTCAGAGAGTCGTAGGCTTGTCTAATGAACCTCTATTGGAGATGTTAATGTCTTCTTCAAATTTGATGATTTATAAAAACCAGACGAAACTTGAATATAATATAAAAACTACACCAAACTTGGATATACACTGTTCTATATGTCGATTTAATTAATTTTCCAAAAACAGAAACATGATATATACTTAGGATGGAATATTCACATTGTTTGCATGCATCTAGATGTACCCCACGTACATCTGGCCATGGGCCAGTCTTTTACTCCAACTTGTCTAAATTTTGTATATCAAGCTTGGATATATATATATATAAATGGTCCATTTAAGTAAATTTCCCATTTATGTATATATAATCTTTGATAGTGCATCCATCCCCACAATTCACAAGAATAAAAATGGAAGAAATTGGGTTTTTGGGGATGGGAATAATGGGAAAAGCTATGGCTATGAACTTGCTTAGAAATGGATTTAAGGTTACTGTTTGGAATCGTACTCTGTCCAAGGTACAATCTTTGTATATAATGTTGTGTGTTTTAGTAATGTTTTTTATCTGTTAGAGTCATGGTAACATACTTTTCAAAAGGGAGGTAATCTTAATACAATATTTCATTAAAAGTTTAATAGTAGTATACCATAATGTATAACTTGTATAGCATATTGTACAAACTAATAAAGCATATATTTGGTATGTAATAAGTGTATCATCTCCCTTTTCGTTTGGTGTAATATTTTTTTTTGTTCATTTCGATTGCCATAGTCTTATTTGTATTATTATTTTAGAACAGCTATATTTGTATTTTTATAAAATTACATCATGGCAACTAAACTGGTTAAAATCATGGATTTGAATCAATTTCCTCTATATATTATTTATAATGATAATGGGAGCCAAACTATGCTAACATGTTAATGTAGTTTATGGACAAATATTCAAGGATTTAACAAAGTAAGAGTACATGACCCAAATGCACATAATGGGAGTACAAAATTATATATGAACATTCAAAAATATGTTATACTAGGTCAATCCTTTTTGTTACTTTCTAGATTGTGGAACTTATATTTGACTAATGGATGATTAAGATTTTTTTTGTAGTTTAATGTTTTGGAAAAAAAAACAAGGTATAATCTTTCTATACATTTTGTTGCAGTGTGATGAGCTAAAAGAGCATGGCGCTTCCGTAGGTGAAAGTCCTGCAGCGGTCGTTAAGAAGTGCAAGTACACTTTCGCGATGCTATCAGATCCTCATGCAGCTCTTTCTGTTAGTAGAAATATTGATCAATATTCTTTTAGACCTTTTAATGTTTAGATATTCTAAATTTGTTGATCCTGGATCTCACCGGTGTTTAGCTCGTGTTTTGAAACTAATCATCGGATTACTGCTACATAAACTCCCCCTTGTCGGCATATATTCTATTTAGGTGGTATTTGATAAACATGGAGTTCTAGAGGAAATTTGCAGCGGCAAAGGTTACATTGACATGTCAACTATTGATGCTGAAACTTCTTCAAAAGTCAGCAAGGTTTAACTGTTTAAGTTGCATTATTTTTTATCTGATCATTGGTTTGCATCTTGTTTAATCCCCAAATGGACTTCCCAAATGGTTGTAGCTCTTTAGTGCATCGTAAAAGTGACAATTTTGCCCATTTACTATAAACTGGTCTATTGGGGACATACATTACCTTTAATTCTTTAACTGATCAAGTTATTAGTTGGTATATCAAGCTAGTTAAAACAACTTGAATGGTTTAAAAGCGACCCAAACTGCGTTATAAAATACATAAAGCCTCCCGATAATACAGTTTTTTCCGATCTTAGTTAAAAAGTTTATTATACGTATAAGTAAAACAAAGAAGAGACAAGAAAGAGTGTTGCAGACTTGCAGCCAACCTGTTTTGAAGTTTATTAATGTAATGTCACCCATTTTGACCCAATCCCTACTTGATCCATGTTATCCTAATGCGCTCATTTGACTCATCTAATGTATAGATATCTATTTGCAGGCGGTAGCAGAGAAAGGTGGTGCTTATCTTGAAGCTCCGGTCTCTGGTGGCAAAAAGGCAGCTGCAGATGGACAATTAATAAGCATTGTTGCTGGGAATAAGGTAGATTTTAGATGTTATGTCGTCATCTTACATTTTCAAGAATGAAAACTCTGATTATAGATTTAAGGGTCCCATTTGGGATAAGTATTAATATACGAATAATTGTTTGATGATCTTTATTATTATTAGCTATGCTTAAAGTTGGGTCACCAAAATAAAGTCAACATATGTTCTGGTGGACATACACGGAAAATTGCTTGGGGTGCACTCTTTGGCAAACCTCCAATTTAGGATAGACCTTTCTCTTTAGGTTCACAACTGGCAGGTCTGGAAGTTGTATAACGGGTCAAAACATGTATATGAGGAGAGTCAAAAGGAGTCGTGCTGACGTGTCAACACTTTTCCATCCTTTTAATGATACTTCAACTAAAACAATTGTCCAAGTTTTTAAATGCAATAGTTTAAGGATGTTTTAAACAATGTAGTATGGTATGGGTGACTTTTAAACAGATTGAGCCATTTTCGTTTTAGCTATAATATTTCTATTTTGTCCTGTTTACTATATACTTAAATACAACTCAAACTGACACATTTTCTTATAAAGGAGTTAAAATATCCTCCTGCGTATCTACATGTTTTTGAATTTGGACTTGTGGTCAGACTAACTTTCAGCCACAGGTAATGTCAAATACTGCATTCGGTATAAACAACCATGGACCTGAAGTCCTCACTCCTCTATATGATCCACTCTTTCAAAATACCATATTTAGACTGGTATACAGGGTAAATGGATGAGGTTTTCCTTGTTCAGGTAACCCAGGGAGGACAATTTTTTTGGACTCAGATGTACACGGCCTAACCGGGGTATCCTGTGGCTATTTCAAAACCCTTCCTTGACCACCACCAAGATTTTATCTAGTAATATATGAACTTTAGACCTCTTCTAAAGATGTAAGGAAGGTAATCACCAGCCCACCATGGAGTTGGTTCATATTTGATTGGTATGTTTATGCTTAATTGTTGATTTGATGTAGGGGTTGTATGAGGATATTCTTCCTGCATTTGATGTACTAGGGAAGAAGTCATTTTTCTTGGGAGAGGTTGGAGAAGGTGCAAGGATGAAACTTGTAGTGAACATGATAATGGGCAGGTATATATATTTTGATTGAGAAATTGTTATCAAAATGAAACATATTATCTTTATGTCTTTGGTATGTTCATCTTTCATTTTCTTCGGCATAGTTGAAGACAAGACTAGAAAAAACTGAGACTTGCTTTCATGTGCTCCCGTTTTATTGATTTACAAACCCCTTAATTAAACCTTGTGATCAAAAACTCATAACTAAGCGGTCATTAAAATTACCCTAACTATAGCTTTCTTCAACTGATTATTTCTTTATCCTGGAACTGTAAGAGTAAGTGAGACTATTGGATAAGTTTTAATGGTGTTTAACCTTGTGCAGTATGATGGGTGCCTTCTCAGAGGCGCTTGCGCTTGCTGATAAAAGTGGTCTTAGCCCTCAAACTCTTCTCGATATTGTGGTAAGATAAGAAGTATTCAATATTAGTTGGAAGTTTCAATTACTTTGGGTCAACACTATGTTTTAGGCTGGATTGTACACTGGTTCCTTTTAGTATTGTTCTCGCTAGAATCGTGAATCAAACCATCCTTCGTTAAGTTCAATACTTTCGAGCCAAATGAACCAGAGGTGCGAAAAATCCTCATATTGAAGTGCAGGACCAAATCCTATCAACTTCAATTTTGTTTGGTTTTATTTTACAGTTTAAAACTTTTTCAAAATAAAGATCTCTTGACATTTTCAACAAAAAAAATATTCTGAGAAAGATAAACCTTAGAACTATATAAAATAATAGTGAATAGACCTGCACTGATTGTTTTCGAGTAGACGGGACAGATTTAATTCATTTATATCGACCTGGGCTAATTTATGTCTTTCTTAGGCGGTTAAATAGGTAGAATTAATAGATGAAAATGATGGTTGGCTAAATTTATTGCAGGATCTTAGTGCCCTTGGTAATCACCTGTTCAGCTATAAAGGCCCTACAATGATCCAAAACGATTATAGCACTGCATTTCCATTGAAGCATCAACTGAAGGATATGAGGATGGCTCTTGCCCTTGGTGACGAGAATGATGTATCTACGCCAATAGCAGCTGCTGCAAATGAGGTATGTGCATATAAACACAATAGGTAGCAATTTTGACCCATTTAATTTCAAATGGGTCAATTCAGGATATATTTTACTTCGTGTCAGTTAACGTCAAAAAGATAGAGAGGAAACAAGCCAAATGGGTCAAACGGGTTGAAAGCCACCCAAAAGGTCTTTTAACTTTTTTGTTTTTGATGTTTTTATTTATTTATCTATATTACCAAAATGCAGGCATACAATAAGGCTGTGGATTCAGGCCTAGGAGATCTTGATTTTTCGGCTGTTCATGTGATCTTTAAAGTTACGGAGCCCTCAACTTGATCGTAAAGCAACTAGTTGGTGAAGGAAGGCTGCCAGTTTAACATGAATCAAATCAAACATTCTTCTTCTCATAAATTATGAAATGTGCGTAAATAATACAAAGTTACAGAACATTCAAACTTTGTATCATTTTGATCCTGGTTATCTTTGATATGACAGGTCACACTCATGTATCAAATGTAGTTTGGAACAAAGTTAAATTAAGTATCCTCAAGCTGCAATCCCCAACTGCAGTTTAGGAAAACTAATCTGAAAGCCTCCAAACCGCAGTTCATAATTACGGGGTGAGGAAAATGAAACCGCTTCATCATTTTTACAACATAAAATTTTTGGACACTCTTGTGTAAACATAAGCTAAACCAACACCTCTTTGTCTGCCCTAATCCAAGAATGATTACACCCATAACATGATTCATGTGATCAGGAAGGGTATTTATGGATCCAATAAGTGATTTAATGTATCAATTCATTTATTTAGGCAGTATTGATTGATCTACCTTGGTCGATTCATTTAACCACACGACGAGTCCACCACCACTTTACTTATACCATTCATCAACACCCTGCTCACTCCTGTTGCTGTCACATCCACCCTTGCCCACCAACTCCGGCCGTCTGCCCAGTAAAAATATGTGATAGATGATCTCTGTTAGGAAACATTATCTTTTTCTGTTCATGGGAAAAGAACTTCGTTTTTTCAAATGTTCCTTAAGAAAGTAACAATTGTGATTCCTGAGCAGGGAGAAAGACTCTCAATACTGTTACCAAATCATAAATAAAATGACAGAACCAAAGTTCTAGAGGTGAGATTTCCCAAAATGGCTTATTTATACTAAAGCAACACTATTACTCTACTAACAGCTAACTAAAATATTATCAACTACGAAAAGACAAACAGACAAAATTGAACTGCTAACACAGATTCATGTCACATACCAACAGTTACAGAATTATTGACATTAAAGTTGAGATGATACCTTACAGCAAAGGTGAAAGATTTGAAATGAAGGTCACTATTGCTCTTACTGGAATTCTAACTCTGGCTTTGCGTGGACTTTCAAGAAAAAGTTTCCTTCATTCTCTTGTTCCTTCTGGATTTCTATTGCAGAGTTATGTGCAGAAGTTCTACATCCACGTACCTCAATTACCTCCAGTGTTAAAATTCTGCCTAGATCAAGTGGGATACTTTTGAGTTTTGAACAACGATGAACCACTAATCGTTGTAGTCGTGGGAAGTTATCCCTGGAACTAACCCAATATTTTATGTCCAAATAATGCATTTTCAAGACTTTGAGCCGTGGAAATTCTGCATCATCTGTCTCCCACATTTCTCCCGCGCATGCATGAAGTTTTAACTTTAGAATCTCAAGGTTGGGTAGCAAGGAGAAAGTCCACATCTCTTCCCAATGCATTCCTGTGTTTGACAACGTCAGTTTCCTAATATCCTCAGGAAACAGAACAGGATTGCATGATCTTGTTGCTTCCGGGTATGGAATTATGTTTAGTAGTTTCAATTTTTGGAGGTGTTGCAAGGAGCTTACATTTGGGAATTCCAGATCACCTAAACTCGATATTAAGGATCCACAAAACCCAAGCTTTCTAAGATTGGGAGCTCTTGATGATACATACTGACAAGATTGAGGACTCACTTGGCATAATGTTTGCAGGCTAGGCAACAAATTTGGAGAATCAACATTCTTTGCTACTTGTACAAAGTTAGGCTCCTCAATAAGGTTTTCCCCTGATCTGATAGAAAGGTGCCTCAAATTTACCATATTCCATATGGTTTTTGGTAGGACAATATTCTTCTTTGACGATATTATCAGCGTTTGTAAGTTGAAAAGGTTGGATATTGATGCAGGGGGAGTTCCATCATAAGCTTGAATAGCCAAGTATCTTAGATCACTAAGGTGTACTAGATCAGAATGAAATACAGACATAGGGACGTACTCCATATCAAGAACCCTAACCGTTTTGTATCTTTCATAATGAAGTGGTCTACCTATTAGTCTACCTTTTTGAAGGGTATTGCCCAACTCACATGGATAGCACAAACCAGAGAGGATAGCAGTGGAGGATGCTGGAACAAGAGCATATTTGTAACTAAGTAACGGAAATTTCTCTTCCTCGGCTTTTCTCAAGCATACATCCCGCAACAAGTCATGGATGCAGCATGCTTTGATACGGCCGTCAGCCCTCTTTTTGGAAGTCATCAGCAAACCTCTATTGATTAAGGCCATCAAGAAATCCTCTGCAACATCCTCCATGGTTTTGCTTCCACTTTGATCTATGAACCCTTGAGCGATCCATAGCAAAATCAGCTTTGTCACGGGTACCTCATAGTCCTCAGGAAATGATCCAAAAAAGAGAAAGCATGGTCTTAAGTGAGGTGGCAAATCGTTGTAGCTCAAAGCCAGCGAGTCCATGTACTGGTCTGGGTTGCTCACCATAAACAAGTTAAGCTTTTCAGCAATTTGCCCCCACCAGTCATTTGACAAATTATTTTTCAGAAGACCAGAGGCGATGACAATTGCCAGGGGAAAACCATCACATTTTGTTGTAATCACCCTTCCAAAAGCTTCCAGTGAAAAAGGACATATTCCAGTCCTAAAGGTCTTTCTTAGAAACAAATCCCAACTTTCAACTTCATTACGGAAACGCAAAACATGAGTAGGTCTTGCTGCCTGTACATGTGAACTGATGTCTATGTCACGACTGGTAAACAGGATTCTGCTTCCAGTTTTGTCATCTGGGAAATACATTTTGAGATCATTCCAGGCCTTAGAATCCCAGATATCATCCAAGACCACCAAATACTTACGACCCTTTAGTAATCTGTATAGCTTTTCCCCCAACTGTGTGTCGTACATATTGTAAACCTCGTCCGTAATGTCATGGATAAAAGTGCTTAGTATGCCCAGTAACAAATCTTTAACGAGATAAACCTGAGAAACACAGGTCCACGCTCGAATATCAAAGATGTACTCGACTAATGGATCATTGTAAAGTTTTCTAGCCAGAGTAGTCTTGCCAAGACCAGCCATTCCTGCAATTGAGATAACCAGGAGCTGCTTTGTAGAAGTGTTACCAGTAAGTTGATCAAGTAGTGTTTCCACTTCTTCATCAAACCCCACCACAACCTCTTCTCCCTGTTCTATGTTCGAGATATATTTCATGTTACATAATTTTTCACAACGAACTAGAATCTCATCTATACACTTTTCTCCATGCTGTTCTCTTGCTCGAATGAAACCTTCCATACGGATCCTATTCACCAGATCTATTGCTCCGACTAACAGATCGTGCACTTCCTCATTTGCATAAACCTGCTTCATGCCTGCTAGTAGATGATTACGCAGAGCCGTTGATGAATCACGTCCCATTAGTTTACTGTATTCTTTCTCAGGTAACGATGAATATTTCTTAAAGTCATCGATAAATTTCCTTAAAAGAAGAGTAAGAGCATCAGCCATAATCTCTAGCTAGCTAAGGGGACTTCTCAACCGAAAAAAATATTTATGTATATCTTAAGAGAAAGACTTTTGTATTGAACAGAAGCAATTGATTGGCTGGTTAAACTAGTTTTTAAGATCCAATTCCTGAAATACTTCAACTGCAAATCTTTCAAGAATATGAACAACAAATATTTAGGATTGAAGTTGTATAAAATTTTCTAAATTTCTTGGATGAAAGGTTTGTCTGAATGAGTCAACCAGTATATAGCCTAACTTGGCAACTTAGTCCCTTATCTTCTATCAGCAATACCTATTGACATATTGACTATTGCTAAATACTCCTCAATCTTGGATATTTACATTAACAACAATCACTTAAATCAAGTTAAGCTTAAACATAAACACAAATCAAGATAAATGTTACTATTTTTTTAATCTCTCCTTTAATATTAACAATAATTTGGAAACATATATATATAACCTTTAGTTTGTTAACAAGATACTAATGCTGAGCAACAATAAAGAAACATTTTGCTTGAATAGAAAACAATTTGAATCTTAGAATTTCACCATTTTTACCCTTTCCTGATAGAAGATAAAACACAGAGATGCGAGTATGTTAGATTGAAATGTTTGTTGTGTAGAAATCACTTATGTGATGGTTTCCTCGTCTGTGTACGTGGATGGGATATCGCTAATGATAAACGAAGGATACAAAAACGAGTGCAGGGGATCTTATTCAAATACAAGCTAAATGTTAAGTAAATAAACAAATTAAAAGGTTACTAACAGGTATAATTTAGCCAATGGGTGTTATCTTTTATCCATATATGATTCGACCCATAACATTATTCAAGGGATCAAACAAGGGAATCGTTCCATCTATTTAGACGGTATTGATTGAACCACTGCACCTTGGTCGATCCACTTAACCACACCACCTCTACCGGCGACCCTATAGACATGTTATAATGTATAGGAAATGTGTTGAGTGGTCAGGAAAACTATGGCCAGAAAGTATAACGAATAGATGCTATTTGTAAAGTACTAAACTCTCAAGAAGACCAGATAGTTTATCAACATCTACTGAAAAGAGAACAAAGCACAGTTACGTCCGTTTTGATGTTCAAGTCTTTATGTAGAAAAGGAAGAGACAGCAAAAAAAAAACAGATTTGGGTCGAAAAGGGTTGAAATAATGAAAGTATAAGAAGAATTAATAATAAGGTAGATGTTGAGAAATATAATTCTATTCTCAAATAACATTATTACTTATTGTATGATTAGCCTATTTTCAGGTTATAAGAAGATCAAGTAAGCATGGATTATGGTTTGAACTTCAAGACTACATCTGCTGAATTATGAGTACAACACATTGCATTTCTGGAGGACTAAAGATGTACAAGAAGGAAAGAAGAGAAGTATAGGGGTAATTTATGACATTAGTTGAAAGTTTCCTTGTATAAATAGATTGTTATAACCCGATTAGGGTTAATAACAAATCTCTCATTTTTTGTCTGTATAATTCTATATCGCTTTATCTAATAAGTTTGATTAGATTAAAGAGATTACAATCGAGATTGTAATAATAGTTTCATCTATATAGTTGAGTGATTTACATCTGTTTAGAAGGTGTAGTTCTCTGTATTGTTTAATCAATTTAGATTGATTAGATTCTGGGTGATTGCTGAATTAATTCAGAAATATAAGTTTTTGTTCATGGTATCAGAGCCAGGTTTAGGAGATTAATCAAAATAATTTTGATAAATAATAATTTTTTTTGGATTCTGGATCTCCGATTAGGGTTTCTTTATTATTTGGGGTTTTTTGGTTCTTAAAACTAATATTATTAACGGCGTATGATCCTTTGATCACCGTTATAATTTCCAGATCCGATTATCGCTGAAAACCCTAATTTTTTCGAATTAGGGTTTGGAGTTCTTCTGTTCAAAGAAAATCGATTTAATTCTCCGGCTTCTTCTTGATTCTGTTATTCATCGACTAAGTGAATCGATCGAATAATAGAATTGTCACTTTATTCATCTGATAGCACTGTTTGTCTTCTCTTCCTTATCTCTTTTTATTTGTTGTTTGTAAGAAACTGGTTTTTCATCTTATTCTCATTCAAAACATTGGTGTTAAACTTGACCTACCTTTTGAAAGGCCAGGAATCCTGTCCCTGACACCTCTGGGAGAATAAGTTTTATTTTCAAATATATATATATATTTTTTACTTTTCTTGCTGTTTAAATTGTCTGTTCTTATTAATTGAGTCTAAGTGTTGCTTCTGGTTATTATTGATTAATTGTTGTGTGTTTTTTTTTATTTGCTTACAATGGATGATGATAATGTGAATCCTAATTTTGAATATGAATATGAGGAATCTGAAATGAGTGATGGTAATATTACTAAAATAAGTAAATTAGACTTGAGTAGTCCTTTACATTTGCATCCTAATGATTCTTCTACTCTCTCTATTGTGTCAATAAAACTTAAAGGTACTGAAAATTATCAAATCTGGAGTTGTGCTATGATTTTGGCTTTAGAAGCAAAAAATAAAATTGGATTTGTTGATGGTACTTGTAGAAGATCTAATACTGATGAGGTGCTAGGTAAACAGTGGGATAGATGTAATGCTGTTGTTTTGTCTTGGATTTTGAATTCTATTAATGAAGAACTGTATTTAGGACAAATTTTTAGTAGAAAAGCTAGTCTTGTTTGGAAAGAATTAAAAGAAACCTATGACAAAGTTGATGGTTCTGTGATTTTTAACTTGCATCATAAAATCAATTCTTTATGTCAAAATGGTATGCCATTGTCTGATTATTATCATAAGTTGAATGCTCTTTGGAAATAGTTTGATGCTTTAGTTCAGTTACCTAGATGTACTTATCATGCTGCTTCTGATTTTGTTAAACATACTCAATTGATGAAACTGATGCAGTTTTTAATGGGTCTTGATGATATGTATGTGAATGTAAGAAGTACAATTTTAACTAAAGAACCAATACCTGATCTTAAAACTGCTTATTCTATTTTGTCTAGAGATGAGTCACATAGAGGTTTAACTTCTAATTCTGGTTCTCAAAAGTCTAATTCTTCTGCATTTATGTCTAAAGTTGGTTCTGGTAATTCTTTTCCTTCTGTGAATAATTTTTCAAAAAATAGAATCAATAATTCTCAAAACTCTTATAGAGGTTCTTCTGTTGTGTGTGAGAACTGTGGTTTTAATGGTCACACAATGGATAAATGTTTTAAGATAATAGGTTATCCTCCTAATTTTGGAAAGAAAAAGTTTAATTCTCAAGGAGGTCAAAAGAAGTTTGCTAATAATGCTTCTACTTCAAATTCTGCAAGTTCTTCTACTAATCTTTCTGATGAGCAGCTAGCTAGAATAATCAATTTGTTAAAAGATAATCCAGATTCTACTCAAGGTGTTAATGCCAATATGGCAGGTGTGTTGTTTAATTCTAGTAAAATTTTTCACAACAATTTTAAGAAATTTTTTTGTTCAAATACAAATTTTAGACCTATTTATTCTAAGAAAGGATGGATTAATGATTCTGGAGCAAATCATCATATTACTTTTTCTGACAAAAACATGGTTGATATAATTGATGTTTCTGCATTAAAAATTAAAGTTGGTCACCCTAATGGTACTTATGCTTATGTTCAGAAGATTGGTAATTTACAGTTAACAAGTTATTTGACTTTGTATGATGTCCTAATTGTTCCAGAATACTGTGTTAGTTTACTGTCTGTTCATAAAGTTGCTAAACATAGTAAGTATCTAATTGCTTTTGATGATAATTTTTGTTATGTGATGACCCAGGATTTGAATACAATGAAAATTCTAGGAACTGGTAAACAAATTGGTGGTCTGTATTACATTGTTGAGAATTTGCAAGGTATTGATAGGTTAATTACTTGCAATGTGTCTAAAACTGTTTGGCATAGTAGGTTAGGTCATCCTGCTGAAAATGTGTTAAATAAACTTCAAACTGATTTACATTTTAGAACAGACAACAATCTGAATTGTGAAACTTGTTTATATGCTAAACAAACTAGAGATTCTTTTCCTATAAGCAGTCATAAATCTGAATTTTTAGGTCAACTTATACATTTAGATGTATGGGGTCCATATAAAGTTACTGGGAGAGGTGGTTTTAGATATTTTTTAACTATTGTTGATGATTTTACAAGGGCAGTGTGGGTATACTTGTTAAAATCTAAGGATGAAGTTTTAGAAAATGTAATTATGTTCTTTAATTTGATTAAGAATCATTTCAAAACTACCATTAAAACTTTGAGAAGTGATAATGGAACTGAATTTTTGAATTCTAAGTTTAGTACATTTGTTGAAACAAATGGGATTATTCATCAAACTTCAAATGTTTATACACCACAACAAAATGAGGTGGTAGAAAGGAAACATAGACATCTATTAAATGTGGCTAGGTCTCTGTTATTTCAAGGGGGTCTTCCTCTTAATCTGTGGACTGAATGTGTACTAACTGCTTGTTATTTGATTAACAGATTGCCTTCTTTTGTTCTTAATGGAAAGTCACCTTATGAAATGATGTTTAACAAAAAACCTAATCTCTCTCACTTAAGATCCTTTGGGTGCTTATGTTTTTCAAAAAATTTAAATGTCTTTGATAAATTTGCTAAAAGATCTACTAAATGTATTCTTTTAGGTTATTCTAATGTAAAAAAGGTTATAAATTACTTTCTATTGAAGAAAATAACATTTTCTTTGCCAGAGATGTCAAATTTTTTGAACACATTTTTCCATTAAAAGATAAACATCATACTAAAACTTCTGATCCTCTTATGGTAAGTCTTGAAGATCAGATGAATTTTTTTGATTCTCATGAGTGCCCTTCATCTCCCAATGATGAAGAGAGAGATAGCAGTAGTAATAGTGATGGCAGCACCTCTCACTTAGGCAGTACTTCTAGTTCTACCAGTGATGATGGTGCAGCAATTCATGACTTGAATAATAATGAATCTGAGGGTATTGATCATCTTGATGATCAAGTCAATGAAGAAGTTCTTGTTGAGAATCAATCTTTAAATGAAAATATACCCTCAAATGTTACTGATCAGCCTTTAAGAAGGTCTGAAAGATCATCTGTTTTTCCTTTCAGTAAATATAATGATTATGTGGTTTATAGTAGTAACAAATATGGTTTAGAAAACTATGTTAACTATTCTGCTTTGTCTGCCTGCTGCTTATCTTTTGTTACTGAGCTTAATAAAAGTACTGAACCACATTCTTTTATGCAAGCTAGTAAAGAAAAACATTGGTTAGATGCTATGAATAATGAAATGGAGACTTTGTATAGGAATAACACTTGGGAGGTTACTGATCTTCCTAAAGATAGAAAGTCCATAGGCTGTAAATGGATCTATAAGATAAAATATAAGGCTAATGGGGAGATAGAAAGATACAAGGCTAGACTTGTTGCTAAAGGGTATAGTCAAAAGGCTGGGGTTGATTTTGATGAGACTTTTTCTCCTGTTGTGAAAATTGTTACTATTAGATGCTTAATTTCTTTAGCTATTAACAAAGGATGGACCTTGTATCAACTTGATATTAACAATGCATTCTTATATGGGGATTTAAATGAAACTGTATATATGGATTTACCTGAAGGTTTTTTTGATCCTAATGACAAAAGAGTTTGCAAGTTGAATAAGTCTTTATATGGACTCAAACAAGCTCCTAGGCAATGGAATGCTAAGCTTACTGAAGCTTTAATTTCTGCTGGTTTTATTCAAAGTAAAAGTGATTATTCTCTATTTACTAAAGCTGATCAAAATTACTTTATTGCTTTACTTGTTTATGTTGATGATATAATTGTTACTGGTGATAATGAGGATGAGATTGAGAAGTTTAAAACATATTTGCAAACTCAGTTTATGATAAAAGACTTAGGTATATTGAAATATTTTTTGGGAATTGAAGTTGTTAAAACTGAAACTAGAGTATGTCTCAATCAAAGAAAGTATTGTTTGGATCTTATTTCTGAGTTTGGTCTACTTGCTGGTAAGCCTATGTCTGTTCCTCTTGATCCTAATGTTCATCTTTCTAGTGAAGAGACTGATACTGATCATGTTCTTAAAAATATTACTGATTATCAACGGTTAATTGGCAGACTCATTTACCTAACCCATACTAGACCTGACATTGCATATACTGTGCACTGTTTAAGTCAATTTATGCATAAACCTCTTGATTCTCATTTAAAAGTAGCTTTAAGAGTATTGAGATATTTGAAAGCTGCTCCAGGAAAAGGAATTCTTATTAGTAAGTCTTCTAATCTCTCTCTTGAAGCTTTTGTTGATTCTGATTGGGCTAAATGTATTTCCAGTAGAAGAAGTGTTACTGGATATTGTGTTTTCTTTTGTGGTAATCTTGTGTCTGGGAAAAGTAAGAAACAAAACACTGTGTCTAAATCTTCTACTGAAGGTGAATATAGAGCTATGGCTTCTGTTACATGTGAAGTTATTTGGATAGTTAAAATTTTAGAGGATATACTTGTTAAAAATATCCTTCCTGTTACAGTGTTTTGTGATAATAAATCTGCAATTAAAATTGCAGCCAACCCTGTTTTCCATGAAAGAACTAAACATTTAGAAATTGATCTCCATTTTGTGAGAGAAAAGATTCTAGCAGGGGTTGTAAAGATTGAGAAAATAGATGCTGCAAATAATATTGCAGACATTCTAACAAAAGGGTTGGACAAAAAATCTCATGAGTTTTTTTGTAACAAGTTAACTCTTTTAAATGTATTTGAGAATAGGATTAAGGGGGGATATTGAGAAATATAATTCTATTCTCAAATAACATTATTACTTATTGTATGATTAGCCTATTTTCAGGTTATAAGAAGATCAAGTAAGCATGGATTATGGTTTGAACTTCAAGACTACATCTGCTGAATTATGAGTACAACACATTGCATTTCTGGAGGACTAAAGATGTACAAGAAGGAAAGAAGAGAAATACAGGGGTAATTTATGACATTAGTTGAAAGTTTCCTTGTATAAATAGATTGTTATAACCCGATTAGGGTTAATAACAAATCTCTCATTTTTTGTCTGTATAATTCTATATCACTTTCTCTAATAAGTTTGATTAGATTAAAGAGATTACAATCGAGATTGTAATAATAGTTTCATCTATATAGTTGAGTGATTTACATCTGTTTAGAAGGTGTAGTTCTCTGTATTGTTTAATCAATTTAGATTGATTAGATTCTGGGTGATTGCTGAATTAATTGAAGTTAATTCAGAAATATAAGTTTTTGTTCAGTAGATACTATAACACAATCACAATAACTAATAGGTATAATAGGTGGCAAAATGGACGGGTTTGGGTTGGATTGAGCAACAAGTCAAACGGGGTTGGGTCAAAACAGATTTGGGTCGAAATGGTCAGTTTTAACATTAGTTTGGGTCAAAATGAGCCTTTCAAAAACATATGACATTGCCACTTTTTCTCTTTGAATTGTCTTAGAACTAGTTTGTATGGAATTGTTCTCTATAATAAGAATGTACTTCAGTTTTAAACAAAAATATTTTTAGAAGATTAATGTATGACATTGCTAACTCGATTAATTAATAGCTCTTTTAATAAATAAATTTAAGCGGCCACATTACCCCTGTCAAGCCATCTAACTGCCGAGACCTTTTTGAACTTCATAAGCTTCCTTCAATTGCCCCAAAAAGAAGGAAATTCCTCAATGTGATTATATTAGCATTCTGCTGGATTATCTGGAAATCTAGAAATGACATGATCTTCTCCAATAAATCTCCCTCGTTACGCTTTGTTTTCAAAGAAATAAAGTCACTCAGTTTCCTTTGGATCTCTCAAAGAACACCACGACCTTGCTTAGACTGGTCCAAATGGAATAGTTGTAACTTAGATTAATCCGTTTAACATGTTTTACTTTCTCTCTTGTAATCTAGCGTCTTGTTAGTTATGGGCACATGTCTTGCATGTAGTGAAAATAATTAGAAAGAAACTCTAAAACAAATTACTAGACATGTTACATATTCTTACACTTGTCTAAAACATATATTGTCTTTCACATATTGTTAATCTTATTGTCACGGTGAAACAAAAGAAGAAAAAGTTCAGCTTAGTGAAGTGACATAATACTATTAAATATTAACTATTAAGTCACTTCGAAAAAGAGTGTACGGTGCAAAAGTCTAGAAGTAAAAAGTGACAACCCGTAAAGCCAGGGTGCGCGAACATGCTTCATGGCCCTTCCACCCCGGTCCCTGGGGATATTGCCTCGAACAGGCAAGAGGCAAAACAGCATTGAGACTTGAGAGGAATAGAACTAGCTTAGCAAATGGTTGAACTTCACATTAAGTTTTTGGCTTTTTGCAAACACTCAATAAAATTTTGTATACTTTTGGGCTTTTTCGAACTTTTAAGCCCGTAACATTGATTCCAACTTTGAAAAAAAAAATAAAAAAAACTTTTAAGCCCATAACACGTTAATGCTTAAGCCCAACAAATCAATAAACATGCAAAAAGACCCAGACGGATAATACCTCCAAATTCCAAAAAAACTCCAAAATTTGAGGAAAATACTGAAAGCCCACAGAAGCTTGGACCAATAATTAACAAGATTTTGAAACAAAATGAGTGGAAGCTGAGCTATGCCAAATCTGCAAAAAAAAATTAAAAAAAATAATATAATATCTACCTAGTATTAAAATTTTTTATAAACAAGGGTTAGGAAAACAGCATTATACTATTTTAATGAATACGAGTATATTATTTAGATACATAGGAAAAAAGGAAACTTTTGAGATTATTAGTGAAGGGTTTTGAAGATCAGTATATACCCAGTTCACCACTAAAAAAAACAAGAAAAATTTCATAGAATAAAAATGGAAGAAATTGGGTTTTTGGGGATGGGAATAATGGGAAAAGCTATGGCTATGAACTTGCTTAGAAATGGATTTAAGGTTACTGTTTGGAATCGTACTCTGTCCAAGGTACAATCTTTTTATGGATTTAATACGTATGTATATATCATATATGTGTTGTGTTTTGTTGCTTTCTTGTTAATTGAATTGTATATTAAATTTGATGAGTGGTTTAAATTGTTGGTAGATTAATGTTTTGGTTTATCAAAAAGTTCAATCTTATATAATACATATATATGTATGTATATAACCACCGCCAAGGTGTCCTAGTGGAGTAGTGGTCGTTCAATGTTCGCAAAACATCTTGGGAGTTGTCACGGAAATGTTTGAAAACAGTCATGGGATACCATGATGAAGTTGCGTACACCCCGGAGTCACATACTGGTTGAGATATAATTTGTGTTTTTTCAGGATTGAAATCCGAACCATACTCGGATATTTAACTTATGTTTAACTTTGCAAACATGTAAGCTTGGACATTAAGTTTACTATAAATTTCATAGAATGATTTTAGTTTCTTGAAAACATCAAGTGTTGCCAAACACGGATGTCTGTTTGGTTTGAATTGTTTCTTAGATACATCTTTTAGAAATGAGAAAATGAAATTGTTGCCACATGGGTCTTAGTGTTGAATACTCGACGCAGTTCAAAAACCATATACACTTCTTGACTTTCTCAAGTTATATTGTTCAACCTCCAATATTCAAAAAGTTTATGCATTCATTTAACTTTTGAAAATTTAGAAGATGTAGCTTGTATACAAGTTTTCCAGCAGAATGCTTCTATGCGTAAAAATGAATTAATTCTTCTAATTCACTTTCTAGAGTCAAAATATATATCTTTAGTATTGAAGATGAGTCATGGGAATAACATTCTTGTCCTGCAATCCATTTTTGCAGTGTGATGAACTAAAAGAGCATGGTGCTTCCGTAGGAGAAAGTCCTGCAGCTGTAATCAAGAAGTGCAAGTACACTATCGGGATGCTATCAGATCCCCCTGCAGCTCTTTCTGTTAGTAGAACTTTGATCAATCAAATATTTTGATATTCTTTTTGGCCATTTAATAGTTAATATTTTTAGTCGGTGTCTGAATTTGTTCTTTAAAAGTAATTCTTTCACTATTGAATACTGACATCTGTGGTTGCAAATTTGCAATACTCAGTTTTTAATGTTTGGATTAGGAGAACCAAGGGAAGTAAATGGTTTGAACTATAAATGACTGATGTCATATTTACTTTGTAGGTTGTATTTGATAAACACGGAATTCTAGAGGAAATTTGCAGTGGCAAAGGTTACATTGACATGTCAACAGTTGATGCTGAAACTTCTTCAAAAATCAGCGAGGTTTAAGTTGCATTATTTTCTCTATCATCAAATTAGTCTTGGTTGATCCCCAATTGAAGATTTAAAATGTTTATATTTCTTTAGAAAGTTTTTTTTTTCCTTTACTGCAATGTAGAAGTGCCTATTTCAAAATATTACAGATAAACGGCTCCATTTGGGCTATTCATTACTTTTAACGGGTCAAATGTTTGAATTTAGATATGTTGGTTATAATGAGAACAAAAATAGTCCCAATCCTGTCAAATATGATGTTGTTATTGATGTTTATAAGGAAAACAGGTTGAACGGGTCAAATAATTTGGTTATGTGGAAGACAGCTTCAAATGTTCAAAATATTCCTAAAATGTATTGCAATCGTTTGACCCACTGGTTCTAAACCCATTTTATCCCAATCCCGTTTTGACATGTAATCCTCAATGGCCAATGCGCTCATTTGCCACCTCTAATTTTTTGTTTTCCTTTTTAGGCGGTAACAGCTAAAGGTGGTGATTTTCTTGAAGCTCCAGTCTCTGGTAGCAAAAAGCCAGCTGAAGATGGACAATTAGTAATCCTTGCTGCGGGGAAAAAGGTAAATTATAAATGATATACTGTGTTACATTATTGAGAAACAAGTGAAACTGTGATTATATCTTTATAGGTCCCGTTTGGTTAAGAATAGCGAACGTGAAATAGATATTATAGCAATATCTTGTAGGCGAACATATATTGAAAGATATGAATAATTGTTTGATGACCTTTATGAGCTACGCTTTAAGTTGCCATGCCAAGTGATCCAAACTATAACATTTCAAATAAAGGCAACATATTTTCTCATGGTTATCTACAGAAAGATGCTTTTTCGCAAATCTACAATCTAGAATTACCCTTTTTATATAGGTTGCAAAACCAGCATGTCTGGAGGTTGTGTAATACGTCAAAAGAATAAACTTATAAGCAAGGTTGGAAAATCTGGCAACTTGATATTGGCTCGCAAGCCGGGAATCAGGAGTTTTTGGCAACTCGGGGAGTAATTGGATTGGAATTTTTATATATAAAAATAATAATGTTATAAAATTTAGAAATAGAGTAGAAACTTCAAACTTAAACACAATTAAACATTAACGTAATACTTCAAAGTTCAAACCTAATTGTTTAGAAACATAAACATTGTACTTCAAAGTTCATTCAAAATAAAAAGGAAGAGCTGACCAATTTTTGACCAGAGTTTTTTGAGTTTAAGCCGTTGACCCATTTTTAGGTCCGAGTCAGGCTAACTTGACTCCCCAGGCTCTTGAGTCACGAGTTGTGGCCGATTAATTGGCCGAGTCTCCCGATTTTTACACATTGCTTGTAAGAGAGTTGCAAGGAGTTGGGTTGACACATCAACACTTTTCTATCCCTTTTTTATAGTATCTAATGTAAAACTGATCCGACTTTTCCAATAAAACAATTTAGGATGTTTTAAACTATGGAGTATGCTATGGGTGACTTTTAAACTACCCATTTTGTATTGCTGTAATTTTTAATTTGACTTTTGTGCTTGGTAGAAATAAAATATAACCCAAACCTACCCATTTGCATAAAAAGAGAGTTAAAACATCCAGTAATTGTTTCCATCATTTAGTAATCATTGAAAACATATGACGCTCATTTGGTCCACAAGATTTCTACTTGTTTTTGAGTTATGAGTTGTAGTCAAAAACTCACGTTCAGCTGTATGCAATGTCAAGTACTGCATTCAGCTTAGGTCCTTTATCTGATCTACTTTTCTAAATTTCCAAATTAAGATTGATATGTATATGCTTCTTTGTTCACTTAATAATACCGTTATGTGGATGCAGGGACTGTATGAGGAAATTATTCCTGCCTTTGACGTATTAGGGAAGAAATCATTCTTCTTGGGCGAGGTTGGAAATGGAGCTAAGATGAAACTTGTTGTGAACATGATTATGGGCAGGTATGTATTCTGATTGTGAAGTTGTTTTTGGTTAGGAGTTACTACTTTTAGTCTTGGTATGCTCATTTGGTTTTGTTTAATCCTCCATTTTTATTTTGTTGCTTCCAATGCTTGCATATGTGCCTAATGAAGTTAGGGATGGTGTTTTTGTTAAACTGGCTCGCAAGTTGTTTAATTGGTTCTTGTGGTTAAGAACTTATAATTACACAGTCTTTAAACACGTTGCACGGGTATGCTAATTTGGTCATAATTGTACTCATCAAATCATAGGGTATTTTGGATTTGTGTCAAAACTTAGGGTTTTTTGAATGTACATCAAATCTTTAAACACACAAAACTTGCAAGATTGTTAAAATGTATGTAAATTTACTCCAACTATTGTTTTAGTCAACTAAGTATTTAGTTATCTGGTTCTGATTCCTTTATTAATAATTTACTTCGGAAATGCTGAAACTGCAAGAACATGTGAAATTGCTGAATAAGTTCTAATGGTTTTCAACCTTTTGCAGTATGATGAATGCCTTCTCAGAGGGGCTTGTACTTGCTGATAAAAGTGGTCTTAGCCCTAAAACTCTTCTGGATGTTTTGGTAAGATAAGATTTTGTGATCTTAGCTGAAGTCTTTGTTACTTCAGAACAACCCTATGTTTTAGGCTGGATTCTACATTGGTTCGGTTTGGTTCTGTTCTTGCTAGGATCATGAATCAGACCATCCTCTTTTTCAAATTCATTATTGTCGATCTAACAGAGCCACTGATTTAAATCGTTGTATGGATCTCTGTTTGTTAAATTATTATTTCCAGAAAACTAAAGTTAGAGTGAACTTTTAAAAGTGGGCTAACTTGAGTTGTATGTTACTGCTAAAGGGTTAAATGGGTTAAAGTTTAAATTTGATTACGAAAGAAAACACGTCAAACAAAGTCAGGTGATTAACGCCACAAAAAAGTACTCCAAGTCTCTACTCATTACTTGTTTAGTAGGATTATGTCAATTATGGTTTTTCCCTGAAAACTGTTGCAGGATCTTGGTGCCATTGCTAATCCTATGTTCAAAATGAAAGGCCCTTCAATGATCCAAAACAAATACAACCCTGCATTTCCTTTGAAACATCAACAGAAGGACATGAGGTTGGCTCTTGCCCTTGGTGATGAAAATGCCGTCTCCATGCCAGTAGCAGCTGCTGCAAATGAGGTATGTGCGTATAAACACAAGAGGTAGCTTTTTCGTCACATTCAAATATGAATGGGTCAATTCAAGACCCATTTCTAGTCGGCCAACGTCAAAATGTTAGCTAGAAAGGGAACCGGCTAGAATGGGTCAAACGGATCAAACAGGTCGAAAGTCGCCCAACATGTATACTTTTATGCAACCTCCTTTTATTTAGAAAATTACAAGATTCAGATTATCATTGCTATGTTTAAGTTGGTGTTAATTTATTTGTCAGGATAGTTAATTTTAGAGAACTGAATAAATCTGAATAAAAAGTATTTTTTGGTCAACACATCTCAATCCTCACAAAAAGCAACCTATTTCTATGACCGTCTATTTAATTTAAATTTTATTCAAAAATTGCAGGCATTCAAGAAGGCCAGAAGCACAGGCCTAGGAGATCTTGATTTTTCAGCTGTTTATGAGATCTTCAAAGTTACAGAACCCTCAACTTGATGATTATAAAGCAACAAGATCGTGAAGGAAGCAACCGAAACAGGATTTAACTCAAGCATTCTTCCTCTCATTAATTCTGAGATGTGTGTTAACATATTACAAAGAACATTTAGTACTCTGTGTTCTATCTTCATGTGGATTAAAGCAAGTTACCGATATATGGTCTTAAATGGAGAATTCATTTTGGCTCTTCCTTTACATATAATTTACATAAAATATTACCCACTAGTCGGATTTTGTAAGTGTTGCATTGTTTAACTTGACAGGTTTAAATATAAACAAATAGAAAAACACTCAATATATGGGTTAATATTTGATCTCATGTCCCTTTCAAATGGCTCAAAGTTTCCCAAAGGCCCAGACTATTCTTTTTTTACCTTTTCAATATGCTACTTCAAGCATGCCAATATTTATCTATAGAATTAGCTTTTCACAAGATGAAAAATTCATTGCTAATTTTCAATTCAAAGATAACAGTAACTGATCATTGTATTTCTATGAAAGTGTAGCTACTTAATAGAAGCCTGAATCATCAAAAAATAATGATCGGACCTTCTTGATATCCTTGATATCTTTTCATTTTTCAAACTTCAAAAGCCAACAAGGCTTCTTGCATTTGATGTTACCTCCCAGACTTTGTTGATTTGAACACCTTTTCCTTGAAGTATTTGAGCTCTGCTATGCTTTCTTTGATGTCTTCCAAGGCTCTGTGCCTCTTTTCCTTCCGTGGAGCTTTCTTGTTTTCTGCAGGTGAAAAAGCATTAAATATTAAAAGATGCATTGTATAACCCCCTCCATATAAATGCTACACATCCTAAAGAGACATTTAAATCATTACAAGATATTTGTTGACATTGATTTTGGTTCGCAGCTTTTCATCAGATTTATTTACGCCAGGTTGATAAGAAACTTGTTTTCTGCCTTCATATGATGATAATATAAACTAGAAATATCTATCTATTTATTTGTGTTATTGTTAACAAATAAACAAAGAATCCAATTTTATTTTATTTTTTATGGCAACATCAATATTTGTGCTATAGTTAACAAATAAACAAAGAATCCCAATTGTATTGTAATATAGATAAAAAGTGTTACTAATTTATTGGCTAAACTTATATGTACGAAATTAAGGGTAATTGTAATTTGTCAAGCTTTGGAGTCTTAAGTGTGTGGTAGAATGGTTAAATAACTAAATATTAGTAAATAGTGAGATACTCAACTTCACACACAAAATGCAAAAAACTAAAAAGATCACCTTTTGGGTACCAGCGCATGCATAAGGCCTTCACGCTGCTGACATCAACAACTACATGATGGAATAGACTAGCCAAATCAGGCATGTACTTCTGCAGAAGAAGTAAAGAAATATGAAGTCAGTATCTTCAATTCTGTGTGGGTAATTAGTTCCCACAAAAATAATTTGCTGTGTTTTTATCGGATAAAAGATGTAACAAAAATCCACTTTTTAGATGAAATGTGTTGTGGCTGGATTCATGCAAAGATACAACTAAAGTTTCTATCTTTTCTTTTACCTTCAAGAACATAAAATCAACATAAATTGAATTTCCAGCAAGTAGAGGAGTATATGTGCCCACATGTGCCTTGACAAATTCCATGACCTACAAAGACATTGGGTTCAGATTAAACAACCATATAGTGATGCAAAAGGATAAAGGTCGACATACATCACAAATGACAAAGTAAAAATGAAAATAAAAGGCCAATTGTTGGCAACCAAAGTAGCCAAAAATGAAGAAAGCTATATTTTTAGCACTCGCACATAGATTTATCATCGGGAGAGACCTGGTGGTTTCCAGTTTTACCAAATCCGATTTCGTTATACATATTTAAAATTGCCACAATAAAACTACAACAATTGAGGACAGTTCTAAGAGATGGAAAATCCCGACGAAGCGGGTTATGAAGGAGGCAGCCTTACCCCTTACCTACCTAAAGGTAGAGAGGCTGCTTCCTGAAGGACCTCCGGCCTATGGCTTTACCCTTGAAGAAATAGTATCGACGGCAAGGCAAAGCCAAAGTCGAAAGAGAAGAAACCGTGTCTCGATCTCAGATCTCGAGAGAAAACTCTCTCTCAGAGAGAGAAAGAGACGACGGTGACTATTAGATAACGAAATACAACATGAACGCAATACATAATATCTCCATAATGCATAGTGAAAGATACAGTAACCAAGAAAGAAGTTAAGATTACCTGCTGTTCAGCTTCTTTTTCACTTATTGTACTTTGGATCACCTTTTCGGTCAAACCTATAATAGATATCAGATGTTAGACCAGCAAAGTTCACACTGTTAGTTCCTTACGATTAATAGTTTTACGAAATGAAAACTGTTTAATTTTGAAATATAAAATGAAGGAGCTAACGGCTGCTTACCACTTTCTGCATGATGTTTTTGACACCATTCTCCCATCTCATCAAGACACGCTTTTGTCTGATGTATGACCAAGTCAGGACCCTGAGCAAAAGGATTAAATCAAATCGAGTTTCTATGAAATTAATAGGCTTCATGATAATCAAATACAGAAACAAAGCTAAAAATTAAGGTCAATAAATGTAATAAGATGTTATATCTTGTCCTAATTAAAACTTATCTTTAACTTGACTTGATTTACAATAAGCAATAACCCATTTGTAATTTAATGGGAAGTAGAAGCTTATGAGTCAACTGTTAGATATCAAGAAACTAACACCTTAATGCCCTTAAACTTTTTGCCTAACAAATATAAACTCCTATCGTTTAATCATTTACATTTTTCATTTTGTGAGTTCCTGAATATGCTGATGTTGCCATGTGAGAATGACCAAAGACCAAGACAGGTGTTTGGTCGTGAGTCCAGTTTACTTGGTGTGAGGCAAATGAAGTTGAGATCCCCCATTCTCCATGAAATACACTTATAGTAGAATAATAAAACCCTTTAATGACTATGCCAATAAACAGAAAGCAAGATTGACAACTGACCTCTACGGATTTGGTCAACTTCCCATCTGTGATTATGCAAGCTATCTCCAGTATTCTATCTACTTCAGTATTCAATCCTGCACATGCAGCAAATGAAAAAGAAACTCAGAACTGAGTTAAATGTTCTTGTTTATTAATCACCAACTTAATATAACTTAATCAACTCAAAGCTGAATACCTGTCATTTCCAAGTCGATCCACACAAGAGGCTGCCTGTAATCTTCATCTTCCATGGCCACTAGACAAAAACACACAGTTTAGAAAAAAGTGTAATTTGGCTTCCTTTTTACTAAAAATGACAGTTCACATCGATACCATTTATTTATTGCTTCTTTAAGTTAGTTGTTATTACTTTTAATTAAGGGCAATATTGTAAACCTAATCAATTATATCTAACTATTTTAGCAGCGGAAAAGTATTTTGGGACTATTACGATACTTCGTAGTAGGGTGGACAACTATACGGGGATAGAGGGGGTAATCAGGTATATAGTGATGAACTTCTAATAAACTCCAATCAGGTATGCAAACAACAAAATGAGTCTAGAATCACATATACCATTCTTTTTCTCTGTATTATTAGCAGAACTGGTTGTCTCTTCCCTATTATCATCAACATCGAGTTCCAGACAAGAAAAAGCATTCGAGAGGCCGTCCATATTTATTTTCTACCCTATTCGAATCATCAACCATTAAGATCCAGCAAAGACAAACTGAGTGAGTTGCTGGCAGAATATAACATTTTAACATATTTATAAAATCAATTGTTACAACAAAGTTTACTAGAGAACAGTATCAGGTATCCAATTTTAGCTTTAATTGATGGACAATCATATGTTTAAAAGAAAATACTCTAGTTACGATTACAAACAAATACCGTAACAAACTAACAACGTTGATCTTAATCTCTATATAAAACGATTTAGGAGCTTGCAAGCCTTACTAATAGACTCGACTTGCAGCCCCTTTGACCCAACCCATTTGACACATTTGCGATAGAACACGCCCCAAATCTACCCTTTTGTAGATATATAGGTCAAACTTAAGTTTTATCTAATAGCTAAAATAATCCGTTCTTTTTTTACGGATCACTTCTTGAGACAAAACATTGGATATTGCATAATAAATTTAACGAGCTAAAAGATCGAGGCCACTATTCACTAGAAGATAAAAAGCATATAGAGTTATATAAATATTTACGAAAAGTCGGGCTCCAAACATGATAAATACTTCAATAACAAAAAGGGTCAGTTACTTATAAACCTAAAATATGGAATTACCACTTGAGTGGCATAAAACCCAAATTTGAATACAAGAAAGTGATTAAATATATTAATACCATCATAAAATAAAAGCACTTAGATTAACCCTATTAATCTACTTAATCATGCATAGAAAATTCCAAGAAAATAAGAATAACTATAAAGCTTGAAACTTTAACAAGAAAAAACAATAATTAGGAAATTATAGAATCAGGGTTTTGATCTTCAACGTTATTTCTAGGGTTTTAGATAATCTTTATCAATAAAATTCAAGAAAAAACAAAAAAAAAAGTACCTTTCATATAATATTTGAGGAATTGGAGAGAAATTAGTTAGGTTATAGTGATTGACAGATTTGTAATCGAATACAGAGAAATTGTTCAACAGTCGAACGAAACAGAGCACACCTTTTGGTTTCGGTTAAAAGTCAAAAGTCTTTCAAGTTCGAGATATATGCATGTATCATTATTATTGCGTATGATGTTTTATGGGCCGATGTGTTTACAAATTTGATGGGCTTTCCACCGCCACCTAATACATTCTTTTAATTCGATTATTTGTTTTACAAGATTTTTTACCCGGGTATAACCGTACAATACACGTACATACAATGTGATTAATATTAGATGTTAATTTATTATGTTTCAAATTTTAGTAACTATTGTTAGTAATCAAAATTCGATTTATATATTAAAACTTTGAGTTTATATTAAAATAATTTTGAAAATTATGTTCATCAAAGTTGTTTATTATGATATGTTTAACGATATTTGAATATTACAAAATCACATTATGTCTATCAAATTTGTAAAGTTGTAAATTATAATATATTTAACGATATTTGAATATTAAAAAATCATAATAGGTCATTATCATTATTTGTTTTATTGTTACACATACTGTATTATACTCTTATTTTATACTACTTTGAGATCAAATATTATTTTTAGATAAAACATATCCTTAATATTTCAATTGAAATATGACAATGTTATAAGTGTTTCAAATAAAGATTATATTTTTATATTTTTTTTCTTGTATGTGTCATAACAATTAAAAAAAAAACTTCAAAATAAGGAAAATAGTACAGTTACTTTTAAAATCTTAATATATTTACATTAAAATTATTTTTATATATTTTTCTTATATGTGTCATAACAATTAATAAAAAAAAATTCAAATAAATAAAATAGTACAGTTACTTTTAAAATCTTAATATATTTACATTAAAATTATTTTATTTTTAACTATTTAGTTTTATATCTATATAATAAAACGACTATTAAAATATGTATTAACTATTATTCTATTAAATATCTATTAGCAATTATTTTATTGTATATATATTACCTATTATTCTTTATTTATTATATTTAAATTATTATTGGTTAGAAAGTTTGAATTTTTATGAAAAATTAAAAAGTATTAATTAATCTATTAGATACATATTTGCTATTATTCTTTATCTTTTTATATTTGAAATATTATTATTGGTTAAAAAGTATAAATTTGTGATAAAAAAAAATTATAAATTAAAGTTAGAATTAAAAACAAAAATTATAAATTAAAGTTAGAATTAAAAACAAAAATCAACTTTAAAAAATCGAGAGTTGTAATTGATTGATTAGTTATTAGTTCAACTTTGTTTTAGTATATTAAAACATTTAAAGTTAGTTAATCAATGGTAGTATTGTTAACATGTTATTAGCTTTTCACAAATTTTATCAACCAACGGAATTACTTTGGTCGTAACAATTGTTTAAATCACCTGCCATCCAACCCAATGTTTAACTTGTTCTTTTGTGTATCGTAATGATGTAAAATTTGAGATCATTGGTATCCCATGTTGGTTTGGGTGGTTCATGTAATTCGATGTTCATATTTTATTTAATGGTGTGTCTACTTTTATTTTTTTCTCGCTAGTTTCAAAGTCTTTTCAAGATATGATCAAGTGTGACAAATTCGCAATGGAAAGAACAAAAGTAATATAGTACTGCGTTTACATTTAGAATCGTCATAACAGTATGTAACTCTCAACATTTTCCTATTTAATACTTATTTAACCTTTTTAATTGAGTCAATTTAATTTCATGGTCACGTTTTTAACTTTTTTTTTTTTATAAAAGATTCTTATCAGATTTCTACATGGTTTATATCAAAAATGATTGAGTTATTTTTTTTTAATTTTATGTGAGAACTTACTCATTGAAAGATTTAAACTGAAATTCTATTTTACGTCGAATCTCAAACATAGACCCGATTAGAATAATGTATATTAAGCATAGATTCGATTAGAAAAATGCATGTCTAGAATAATTCACAAATTAAATAAAACTTTTTAAAAAATTCCATGTTTTTGTCAAAAGAGCAAAACCGCAAAATACGATATTATCATTCGATTGATTTCATTAATTTTTTTATTTTTATTTTCTAAAATTCAAGAATCTCAAACAAGGGTTTTAACTTTAAAGTAGAAAAGGGTTTTTCTTCCCCATAAAATCTTTTACAAGAAAGAAGAAACGTAATATTGTTCGCCAACCAAATTTTCTCTTCTACATTTGAATCACCACCAATCAATCTTTTGCTCCACCTCCACAATGGCGTCTCTAATTCCTCCACCACCACCTCCGGCGCCGCCAGCAGAAGCGATCAAGCCTGAAAAAGTTAATTACTTGGATTTACCTTGCCCTATTCCTTATGAAGAAATTCACCGTGAAGCCCTCAGTAATTTTCTTAATTCTTTTTACCTGATTTAACTAAAGTTTGAATCTTTTTTGATTTTTACTGTAAATAGTTAAAAGGGTTCACTGGATTTGTTACATAAACCCTAAATATCTTTGCTTTTTTTCTGTTTTTTTATACTTGATTTAACTAGAGTTTGCATCTTTTGTGATTATTTATTGTTATTAGTTTAATGTGTAACAAGAATAGCCAACTGCTTCTAAAAAGACCTCCAATATGAGTGTGTAACAGTATATATGAAATAAATCTATAATGGTTTGTGTTTTTTTTTTTTTTTTTTTGCTCCTGAAATAAGTTTGAATATTTTTTTATTTTTGTTGTAACTAATTTAAGGGGTTGACACATAAACCCTAATTGTCGCTGCTTTCGTGTTTCTTTGCCAGTTTGTTGTAATTAATCAACTAAAGTTTGCATCTTTTCTATATTAATTAGTTGAAGGGGTCTGTCACATAAACCTTAATCCGTTAAACCCTGGAAAGTTTTACTCGATCTCTATTTATAATTATGTTTTTTTAGGTCATTATTTGTGTAAAGAATGCATTATTTTTGTGGACTCCTTGGAGGAAATAATAATATAGTAGGTTATGGAAATTTTTTAGGCTCGAAGAGGACTTTGTTTTAACTATTATACGTTTAATAATGGAAATCTTGCTCTGTTATGTGTGAATTATGTGATGTCGTTACCTAAAAAAGAAAGACAAGAGATGAAGGGTTTGGTTTGGTTTGTGTTAGTGTATCCGTGGGATTGCATGAATTCTTTATATAAGATAGCAAGGTCGTGCAACGGCCAACGGGGGTGTTTGGTTATAGGTTTAGGGAATTCAAGGGATGTGCTTTTACAATGGATAATTTAAGGGGTGGGATTTTTGCCTACTTGCCTATTCAAGTTCCTTGTTTCCTATTGACACAAGACAGGTTCAACTTAAAGATTGTGCTATATATATAGTGGGTCGGTTCACTGAAACACCTGCGAACTTAGATTGATTGTATCTTTGTTTTTCTTTAGTGTCCTTAAAGGCTGAACATTTTGAGGGGATGCGCCTTGATCTCACTAAAGGACTCAATCAGAAGTTCTCATTGAGTCACAGGTACAAATTCAAGGAAACATTGATTTCTTTATACTGGTACGGACTTTCTTCTTCATTTGATTTGATAAACGTGCCATTATAACTTTACAGTGTTTTGATGGGACCTATGGAGGTTCCTTCTCAGTCTGCCGAAACATTCAAGATTCCTACTGCACACTATGACTTTGGTGCTAACTATATCGATCCAAAGGTTGGTTATTTACCATCATGTGTCGTCTATGATCAATCTCTATTGTAACCTTCATATATGACATTATTTCTTGATGCGTGATAGTTAATGTTGATTGGAAGAGTCATGACTGACGGTAGGGTTAACGCTAGAGTGAAATGTGACTTGTCCGAAAATCTTACTTTGAAGGCCAATGCTCAGGTAAAAGGGTAGATTGGTAACTGCTCTTTGCCTAAATCAAGCATTATTTGGGCAATTAAACATTATACAGTATTATAAAATAGCTATACAATAATAGGGTATGTTTTTCTTCTCAGCTTTCAAGTGAGCCTCACATGTCTAATGGAATGGCCAACTTTGACTACAAGGTAAGTTGTATGTTCTGTTGGCTTTTTATACGAGTTGTTGGTATTTTGAATGTGATCATGTGATAGTCATAATCAGAGTCAGATACGCAGCTGTATTAACAGTTAAGACAGTAGAAAATAGGGTTTGGATGTGCATTATCTTTATGAACTTTTGATAGTTAGATGTTTGAGTGATTAGGAACGCTGATGGTTTAAAGAATTAATAGTTTAAATTGACTATATAGAGAATTTAGTATCTTGCTAAGAAAATGGGGGATGTCTATGAAAAGGGAGTAAAAACATTTCAATTTTTTAGAAAATTGACTAGGAAATTAAATTTTGCAATTACTGTAGATGATTAGAAACAAAATCTGTCCATCAAAATATTGCAACTAGATGTAAAATAATCAGATAAATAGTTCAAGAATGCAAATAAAGGTTTTTCATATTAAAATGGTATGTGGTATTTATATTCTAAACAGATTGTGTGTGTGTGTGTGTATTCCATCAAGCAAACTTCAGGTTTCAATATGTTATACTGGATTACTATCCAAGTCACGGCCAAATACCTCATGTATGACATTCTTTTATTATTTTGCTTTAGTAATTGAATCTCTTGGTATTTGATTTCATATGCAGGGTACTGACTATAGGGCTCAATTGCAATTAGGAAATGGTGGGTTAATTGGCGCTAGTTATATTCAGGTAAATTGTGTTTTATCTCTTCTATTATTGATGATGTTTTATTAGCAATATGTTCTTTGAGTGTCTTCTCTGTGAAATGCATTTTGACATTCTCTTTGACTCTTTGAGAACCATGGGAGAGCTTTCCACAGCCAAACTCGTATGTATGGATATGTATCAAGCCAAATTATTTTCAATAGTACACTTGTAGAACCTTTTTTCTGACTTGTATAATTCGAGGAATATAAATATTTCTGTTTCGTAACATATGATGGTTCTGGATCTTCATATGATCCAATTTTACGATCATGTTTGATTGTTTTTTCAGTCGACCCCATGTATATGTATTAATCTGGCCTACAAATTACTTAGGATATAAGGCTGCCCATGCGTTTTTTCCATCTTAAGTATTAATTTTTTTTTTGTATCAAAGCAATTATATCATGTAATCTTGCATGCAGAGTGTGACTCCTCATCTGAGCTTAGGCGGGGAAGTATTCTGGGCTGGTCAGCATCGTAAGTCTGGTCTTGGTTATGCCGCCCGATACAACACAGACAAAATGGTAATTTCCACATACTGACATGTCTGGAGGTATTAACTATTGTTAATTTTTAATATGCATTTCTTGCATGCAGGTTGCTACAGGACAGATTGCCAGCACTGGAATGGTGGCTCTTAGCTATGTCCAGAAGGTGACTGAAAAGGTGAATACTGCCACCATTCTAAATATTGTTTTGTCTAAGTTTGTTGCAGTTACTGGCTTATTGCATCAATACTATTTTTTTTTTTTTTTTTTTTTTTGTCGCAGGTTTCTTTGGCATCTGACTTTATGTACAATTACATGTCAAAAGATGTGACTGCTAGCTGTGGTTATGATTATATACTTCGCCAGGTAATTCTAGAAAGCCGTTAATGATTATTATTGTAGCTTTTTTTTGTTCAGCTATAGTCAAAATTGTCATTTAATTTTGATTTGAACCAATGTTGCACTAAATCTGAGACTGAGGAGGCAAATGAAGACTCAAAACCACTAAATGCTCTTCCTGAAGTAATAATATCTTTAGCACAATTAAGGCAATCGCTCAAGAACAAATGTTTCAGTGATTAATTACCCTTGGTCAATGATTGAAATATTAATCTCACATTAGATGTTATGTACAAAGAAATCGGATCACTTGTGAACCACGATGTCATAACGTTCAAGTAATCAAAAGTTTGATGGTTATGTTTCGCTTTGGCTGATATCTAATATGAAGTTATGACAGAAACTTCTTTAATAAACAATGTATCAAGTATGTATGGACGTATCTAGTAGTTTTAAGTGTGTGTGTATATATATATATATACAGGAGAGAGATTAAATGAGAAGGTGTCTTAAGGAGAGAAGGGAGAGAAGGTCCTATGAACCAATCAGAATGTGACATGTGGCTTTTTTTAATAAAAAAACACGGTGGCATTTTTGTATATAAATGAAACTTTTGTGAAGCTTGGTCAGCCTGGGTTCTGATTAGCTTGGGTCTGGGTCAGCTTGGGTTCTGATCAACTTGGTTGGGTCAGCCTGGGTTCTGGGTCAGCTTGGGATCTACATTTGTGTAGATTATGTGTAGATTGTGTCAAGCTGACCCAACCCAAGCTGACCCAGACCCAAGCTGAGCCAACCCGACCCCAAGCTGAGCCAACCTTACCCCAAGCTGACCCAAAACCCATAATCTACATTTTTACAGCAGATTGTGTCAACCTGACCTGACCCCAAGCTGACCCAACCTGACCCCAAGCTGACCCAAAACACATAATCTACATTTGTGTAGATTGTGTCAAGCTGACCCAACCCAAGCTAACCAAGCTGACCCAACCTGACCCAGACCCCAAGCTGACCCAAAACACATAATCTACATTTGTGTAGATTGTGTCAAGCTGACCCAACCCAAGCTAACCAAGCTGACCCAACCTGACCCAGACCCCAAGCTGACCCAACCTGACTCCAAGCTGACCCAATCTGACCCAGACCGCAAGCTAACCAAACTGATTTTGCTGACCAACCAAGCTGATCAAGTCCCAAGCCGACCCAGAACCGAGGCTGACCAAGTTGACCAACCAAGCTAACCCAGAACCCAAGCTGACCCAACCAAGCTAACCAAGCTGATCCAACCAAGCTGACCAAGCTGATCGAAACCCAAGCTGACCATGCTTCAGAAAAGTTTGATTTATTTACCAAAATGCCACCGCACATTTTTTTTAATTTGACACATGTCGCGTGCTAATTGGTCTATAGGACCTTCTCTCCCTTCTTTCCTTAAGACACCTTCTTCCAGGATCTCTACCCATATATATATATGTGTGTGTGTGTGTATTCGAACTTTGGACCATCTTAACTAGATAATAGGCATTCGGCTGGGACAGAAATGGATAAAATTTTAATCTAATAAGTTAGAAAAGTGTATAAATACTCTAATCTCTGGAACAAATAAGAAATTTATCTTCTCATTTGGCTTACTTGAAATGTTTCTGAAAATGTATGAATGTACAGTAGATCTTTGACCTGAAGTTTTCTGTCCTGGCTATTTCGCATGTATTATAAGGTCTATAAATAGATAGTGTTATGCTTGGCAAGTGTGTTTTTTAGAATCATTAGGGAGTTTGTCGATCATTACAGTTAGGATCGTAAAAAAGTTGGATGTTGTAAAAAGTGACCAATATAACTGGAGAATGATTCATGAATATCTTCTGCTACCCTTTTGGCTGCTAGCCTGCTAGATGAAACTGTGTAGTTCCATGATTCTCCTTTTTCGTCAAATAAAAAAAGGGGCTCAATAAAATACGTCCATTTACAACCAGAAAATATCAATACTAGAACTCTAGAAGTACCAACAAGGTATTATCAAAAAGATGCAGTGACTAACCATACAACTGCTTGAAGTGTTATTTTATGTATGTGTGTGACTGTGTGTCGAATAAATGGAGAAATGACATGACATAATATTTAAACAAATCAAAATAATGTTCAAACTTTAAAGTAGTTGTTACTGGGTTGACATATCTTTCCAGCATTAAGAAGCTCTACTGGGTTGACAACTTGACATGTTTTTCCATCAATTTCCTTTTTATACATCAACAGTGTCGGCTTAGAGGCAGGATCGACTCAAATGGCTGTGTGTCTGGTTTTCTTGAAGAACGGTTGAGTTTGGGTCTTAACTTTATTGTTTCTGCCGAGGTAAGTACTTTAATTTCTCAATATCTTGATACATCAACATCATTAAGTTGATGTAACCCAAACTTCTACGTCTACACCAGGACTACCTTCATTGTTGGATTGGGTCTGTTTATAATCATGCAATAATAAAAGATGAACACGAAAAATCATATTGGCATATTAAGCAACCATTGCAGTCTGAGCTGATTATAGTTTAAGTAGGAGGCAAGGTTGGTGGGCTAGGCGAGTTGGGAACAGGTCAAATCAGTCAAGTTTTAGTAGCGTCGTGCCGGGTTGACCCAGAAACATTTATTTTTTCAAATTATGTTTATGCAGGTGGACCACAAAAAGAAAGACTACAGGTTTGGTCTTGGATTGACGATTGGAGAATAGATACAGGGGGATACCACCGATGCAAGAACCTACTCATTGGTTTCAAGTGAGTTAGACAGTCATTCTTGACTGATTATTTTCGCATCTTACGGACACATTTATCAGAGATTTTTGTATCCTTTTTGAGCAAAATTTTTTTGTGACGGAGGTTCCATCTGCATTAACAGTTTAGAGCAGCATTTTGCAGACATTGAATTTTGCAGTTTGGATATATAGTAAATGTAGCTCTGTTTTCATCGTTCTGTATGGATCATAATAAGGATTTTATGTTGCACCTTAGCACAACATTATTAGGTATCGTCAATCAACGTATTGACGGAATTACACGCACCTATTTACTTCCTTTGGGATATGCATTTAATCTTGTCTAAGCCCTCAACTGAATCCATGTTGTTAGTATAAATGGCAAAGTATATTTTCCTTACAAAAGTCACGTTATCTAGAAGATGAGCATCCCATTGCTTTTTAAGACTCGGTAGCATTAATAAAGAATTATATGAGTACTAATTTGAAAAAGTTCATAATTCATGAACCGAGGAGACCCATGGCCGAGTTACCCTTGCAGGATAGTTTTGCCGATGACTTGTTAGGGTGAGAACAGCTTGCATCACAAGTAAATTTTTTTAAAGTTGGGATCAATGTGGGTTGGGATCTACCCAAATTCTGCTCAAGATAATAAAGTAATAGTTTTGTTAGTTAATCAGCAGTCGTTACAAAAATAGTCCATCACTGACACTAGTTTTGGCATTTGGGTTAATCTATCTATATTATAATAATGATAAAAAAAAGAAGGTTGGGTACACCTCTTAAAAGCTTTTTTTCCGCATAAAACTCTTCCCAAATTATTTTAGAGTTCTCTTATTTTTTCTAAATTTTTTTATTTTTTATTTGCTTATTAGATAAATAGTTATATTTAAAATTCTATCATAAATCTTATTCTATCATAACAACACTTTTTCATTTCATCAATTTTGTTATTTATTATTTTAATATCTACCTTTCATATATATATTTTGAGATAATCCGTAATCGGATAGGACCGAAGACCAGTTGATATTACGTATAAGTTTTTATTTTTAATCATTATTTAAGGGTCTTTTAAGTACTGAATTTGAGGATCTTTATACTCATTTGTATCCAACATCTATATATTCTTGTATTTCTAACTTTTATCTAACCAATGAAATAAGAGGGTTACACCGTTTTGGTAAAAAAAAATTTTATCTTCTTCTTTTTGTAATGTCATACTTTTACTTGGCAAGTGAAAAATGATGAATTGGTTATATTTGCTTATCTACCAATATATATATATATAACAAAGTGATAAATTCATTCATAAATAAACAAGAACCTTTGGGTGAATTTCGTCTAATTTAGAACCGTTAGAAAAAAAGTAACTCCCAATGCCATCTTCCACGGGTTTTGGGTCCCAATACCGTCTTCGACGGTGTAATTTAGAACCGTTAGATCAAATTTAATTATTTCATCTTTTATAAATGACGATATTAATACTTATACTTTATATGTTTTGTTAAAATAAACGCTTAACATTAAAAATAATATAAGCTAACCTTCCTTAAATTTATATATACGTTTTTTTGATAAGTGAATTTTACCTTAGACGCGTATGATGTGCGCTAATCGCACAACGAAAGGGTCCCGCACTAAGCGGATCTTAAATAGCCTTTCTCACCATACTAGCAAGATACTAGTGTTCAAAATAAATATATCATACTATTTGAGTTATTTCATAACTATATCTATACTAAATTCAACTTATTAGCCGGGAACAGTTTGTTAACGCCAAATGTTAGATATTACCGTTTAACAGTGACATCCAAGTTGGGTAGTATGCTCAAAGTTGGAGCTCACGAACTCTTGCAAAACGTGAGTAATAACACGTACGCTCATAGGCTCAATAGGCAAATACCTGAAACCATATGAAATCAAGATTCACTATTGGGTCTCCAAGCCAACATCATTTCCGCCAGTTCCCCCAAAGAGGGCCTCAACTGTGTAACACCCCGTAATTTAAGGTATTATAATAATGATAATACTATTACTTTTACTATTATAAAATGATTTTGTTAGAAATTAAAATATGATAGGTGACCGTATATAGAGTCGAGATTATACTATTTAATAGCCGGATACTTTAAGTATCTAGACTTATGTTTTAAAGTAACGGGTGTTTAAACGATTTGTATTAGAGGGATTAGGAGTGTAAATACCCGTTAAATTAGTAGATAAACATGATATAGTGGAGCTTTATGGATTATACACGTATACACCTACATACATACTTATCAGATTTCATCTGATACTCCCTCCAAAGAGAGAAACACAGGAAAATCAAGAAGAAAAGAAAGGAGGGCTGAATTCATGTTTATTTTATCATCTTTATATTGATTTCAAGTGATATTCCCATCATTTAATTCAAGTAAGTTGTTGTTCATAATTCTTAAGCAAAAAGTCTTGACTTTTGATGAGATATAGAATAAAAGAGTGGAATTGAGCTAAAAGATTTTAGGGTTTTGTTTCTATGATGTTAACAAACATATAGGAACCATCAATTTTAACTATTGAAAGATGATTTTATGACCTAACTATGATTATATGAAAAATCATGGTTAGTGAAACAATAGAAGTTTTTCATAAATTAAAAGGTTTAATGAGCTTATATGATGATATTAATGTTGTTTAGTTAGTGGGTTATGGTAGAAAATTCACTAGCCAAGATTATGAGTTAACTAGTAAGTTGTACATGAAGCTTGACTTTTAAAAGTCAAACTGGTCAAGTTAAGATTTGTGGTGAAATTTGTTTAAGAGAAGTTCTTATGGTTATTATAATGATGTTTATATGTTAATTGTATAGGTGCTAAAGTTGGAAGTCTCATTGTGATTGAATTGCTAGTAAGCGGCTAAGATGAGTAATATGGGGATTAGACGGGTCACATGACCACATGACCCCGAGGTGTCATGTATTCATGTGATAGTTACAGTTAGACTATATGACCCCGAGGTGTCATATAGTTCTTCGATAGTTATGTTACGTGTAATGCGATAAGAGTTGTTTGCATCATAGGGATATTCTAGCTTTATTGCTAGATTAAAATTGTTATGTGCTAAGTTGTTATATGTGTTGCATATGCACGGATCTGTTGCAAGATAAGAGTTGTAAATCCCTATGTTTGCTATTGATAAGATGTTGATATGCTTGTTTAATTGCTTATATTGCTCACTAAGCTTTTTGCTTATTTCTTTAGTTGTTTAACTTGGTAGGTGCAAGCAGGTTAGGTTTTAAGAAAGAACACCGGGAAGGAAAGGCTAGTGAGGAAGCTTAGCGTGGACTTACTTGTGCTAGTAGGTATATGAAAGTCTCTTTTTGAATTGTCGAGTTGATGCCCAACTTGAATTAAATCGCCCTGTATTTTGAGTTAGTATGTAATGGAACAGGTCGTCCATATCTTGATTAACCTTGTTGGTCAATGACAAGTTGGAGTCTTCTTGTAAATTATGGTAGTTAAGACAACCCTACAATATTTTCATATAAGTTTAAGGCCATGTAATATGGTCATGTTGTTTATATATGTAAAAGTCTTAGTTTTACCCATTTTGCATATCATTGGGTGGAATAACTTAATTAGGTTTTCTTATGGGTCAAAAAGGATATTTTGAGTTGAATGTATTCTAATTATGGTACAAAAGAGATCTGCACTTAGGTAGGTTTATGTATAGTCATTTGGTATAAGATATGTTTAGTTTTGTCTAAAGAAAAGTGGGTCAAACTGTGTCGTAAAACAGCTGCTGGGTGCTGTTTGTTTTCTGATCAGCAAGTTGCTGTATTTTTCAGTAACCTTCATGTTCCTGGGCTGTTTTTGAACTGCTGTAATTTTGTGTGTGTCTTGTTTTGGGTGAAACCAAAAACAGGTATTGAAAGTATGGTTGTAGCTCTTTGAAATGGTACAGGTTTCATGCAATACGGATGTGTTTAAGTGTGTCAAATATACGTCACAAAACTGCTCGTTGGAGCAGTTTTCTTGTAAGTCAATTGAATTTAAAATGGTTATAACTCCATTTTTAGTAAATGAGCTATCCACGGAAAGGGGAAGAAGTCTACTTTCTAATGGTTATGGTATTAAAGTCTAAATCAAAATTAATTTCAAGTTATAAGTTGTTGAACAGTTGCTGTCCTAGTCGGTTGCCCCATTTTAGTTTGTATAAGAGTACACATGTTTCTGTTATTAGACCATGTTTTTTTTTAAAAAAAAAGTTGGGCGTTTCAAACTGGCCATCTTGTTTTTACATTAATAAGTTAATAATTACAACGTTACTACCGACATCGCCAGCGCCACAACCACAACCGCCGCCACATTCCCCACCGACTGTTATTGTTAACGTCGCCACCACCACTATCTGCAGTCGCCACCACACCTGCACATCATTTATTCTTAGATATATTTATATCTTTTTGTTTATATCTTTTTGATGAACAAATTGATGTCATAAATTAAATAAACTTCTGACTTAATAATAGTAATACATAAATATATTTAGCAAGGAGTATATTTGATCAGCTTAACACTTAGATTATCCGATTTTAAAAACCATTATAACATCTTCTTTTTTCGGTAGGTAGTCACTACATTTAACTTTACAACATCACTAAATCTCTCTTTCTTTATAAAAATTCAAACACCCCATCCTTCTAAAAAGAGAAGAGATAATTGTATAATAGCTTTTGTTTATTAAGTCAATAAACAAACATATTTGATTGAGTTAATGAATTAAGACAATTAAGATTAAATCATGACTTTTTAATTAAAACGTGATAACGTTCGAATTATACATATTTAGTTGAGCGTTTTGGTGCCATTTAACGTACAAATATGGCCCATTTGAATGTAATTTAATGTATTTTAGTTACCTATCATAAGTGTTTTTTTGTAGGTAGCATTGGAAATTGATGGGGAAATGCACTAAAAAAATAATAGAAATGTTGTTGCACTGTTTTGGTCATAACTTATTAATTCGGACTCCGATCGAGATGATTCAACTTTCTACAGGTTCAGAAGATTATTATCTACAAGTTTTATGTTGATCTCTTCCGATGAATTAGCCACTATGATCACGTTTTGGAAGTTTGAAACACGAAGATAAAACATGAAATCGACATTAATCACTTCGGCCCCATTCAATTAATATTTGCAACATTGAATTGAAAATTTACATTCCAATAGACAAGTTTCTGATACAATTTGGCTCAGAGCTTCACTATTCACTACTATAGACCAAAACTCAATGTCGAAAAATTCATCGCAAGTTGTTGAAGACATGAGCTATAAATATCACTCGTAGAAGGACGTTCAAAGTGTGCCTACTAGTGAGAGCTACCATCTCACTCTTCCTCAGAGCTACCATCTCACTCTTCCTCAACATTAAAGTTATTTGTAGTTTTAGTAATTCTAGTAGTAGTTACCATTGTCATTCGAAAAACTTGCTGTGACAATTCCCGTTCAAAACTCAAATCGCATTCTAAATCAGTTTATATTAATTAATAAATGTATTAGCAACATCTTCAAGTTACAGCAAGTTTGTTTCTTAGTTTACACTCATTTCAAGTTTGAGTTAGTAACAACTGTTCGAAAAACTTCGGTCTCCATTTGTGAAAAATCCACACGTTAGATTTTAGTTTTGAAGGGTGTTCCAAGTTCGTTAATGATCCATTAAGTAGTGTGTAAAGTTTCGCGAAGTTTCTTTACCATCCGTTCGTTCGCATGAAAAACATTCACGAGTATTTTTCACGAATTTTGATCTAGTTTACGGGTTAATTGTGAAGGGTTCAAAGTCATCTTAGTAGTTCGATAGATAGATTGAGGCTTAGTCTAGTTGCATTAAAAAGTAGAAGTGTTACCGGCTACCATAACAGCTAGTTCGAGTGAGACGAAGTAGGCTGTTGGTGCAAGTTCTTGAAAGGTTTTGTTTAGATTTCAAAGTTCTCCATCAATCATCTCATTCACGTAAGGGTTGATATTAATGCTAAACTTTTAGTCTCCTAGTCTGATAGACATTAGCAGCAGTATTTAAATAGTGAGGTAAAAGTCTTATTACCGTTGGAGGTTAACTTTTCATATCGTTACTTTAAGTCATTTCCATTTTTAGTTTGATAATCGGATAGTGACAGTCTGATTATAAACTGGAGGTTGAAATTAATTTCTGGTCCCAAAGATCAAACAAACTCTTTTCGTTAAAAATAGTTTTAAAAAACTATTTTTAGGTTGTAATGACCTTAAAATTTATCTTTCGCTCCTCTTACACCAAAATTTACTTTTCAGTCAATTAAAAGCTTTCAAAAGATCACTTTTAGTTTGTTAAGCAACGTGACAACTCGGTCATAAACCCCCCAATTTTACACTTTATTTTTAGAGTAGATTCAATATTGTTATTAACTACTAATCTAATTCCCTTGGACGATCTTGCACTTACTACTAGCTATACTATACGCGACGGGGTACACTGTCCATGTGTGTAATATAATTATTAATATATCATTGTTTTATAAATTTAAAACTTGGGTGATTTTTACGAACAAAACAATTTAATAAAATATACACTAAAATACACGCATCAAGACGTTACCAAACACTACCTAATAGTACTTCCGTTTTAGATTATGCTATAAGAAAGTTAGTTTGAAAATGAGACAATTGTCCTTAATGAACCCCAATGGAAAGAGTTATTATGAAAGACCTAATTCGTTATTAATGAACTAATTTACACCTTAAACCACCTACACACTGGACCTGTCACCACTACTAATATTAACCGCCATTACCACCCGTCGCCGCCACTCTCAAGATATAACATACATATCCTAATAACCATTTTTTATTCAAAACATTTTAATATCATCAAAGCATACATATCCTAATAACCATTTATGTTTTATCCATAACTAATTTTATGTTATAATAAAAATTTGGATTGAGATTCCCTAAAGTTATAGTAACTTTATAGGTAAAGTTAGGATCATCTCCACCATTGAATTAAAATCAAAGGTTAAGATTCAAAAATGATTTTTTTAATCTTAACAATTGATTTTAATCCAATGATCCACATCCATCAACTTTACCTATAAAGTTGATATTAACTTTAGGGAATCTCAATCCTAAAAATTTAATATGTTCATCTTGCGTATTACGCGGGAAAACAAACTAACTTGTTGTTTTAATAAGGGATAACTGCAGAAAATTGAAAACACCTTTCGACTAATTCACGAAAATAGCAGTGACCTTTAAAAGTTTTTTTTTTTAGAAATGAACTTTCATTTATTACCGGAAATAGCAACATTTGACACGTGTACATGGTGACGTGGACATTTTTTGATTACGTGACATTTTTTAATGACTTGGCATTATTTGTTATTTATCAGCTTCTTTTCATTGTTTTTTGTCGAGTCTATTCCATTTTCATGCATTGAGAAGCTATGTATGAAGATCATAAAGGAGACATAGATCTATCTCGAGATCATATAATAGATGCCAAAACGTCTTCGTTTTCGTCAGAGAGAAATCCTGTGGATGTTCAAGGTGAGACGAGAGTTTCATAGGCCGGATTTAGGCCATTTATAAAGAGTTTCCGCGGATGACATAGATCCAGATGGCGAAGGTCTAGAGTTTAACTCGAGCTCGAACAAACTGTTAGCGGTTTTTAAGTTAGTTGAAGAAATCAAAGAAAAAACCATTTCTACATCCAACAATAAATTATCGTTCCTTACTAAAAAGTAAACTTTTAAATGTCATTGTTATTTTCGTAAATTGGTCTGAAAGTCTTTTCTATTTTCTGTGTTATAAAGAATGTCACGTAATTAAAAATGCCACTTAATAAAAAATGTCCACGTGTCAAATGTTACTATTTCTGGTAATAAATGAAAGTTTATTTCTAAAAAATAAAACTTTTGAAGGTCACTGCTATTTTCGTGAATTTGTCGAAAAATGCTTTCTATTTTCTGCCGTTATCCCTTTTAATAATGTACATAATTCACGAAATTCACATATTATTTTTAATATGGTTATAAAATGAAAAATAATAAAGTGTTATCGTCCTATGTTTTATAGAATCAACTTTTGGTCCCCAGCTTATCTTGTAATTTATCTCTTTGCTAGGGGTCACTTTCTTTTCCTAAAAAATAAACTCAAAGTCGACAAAGTTTTTGAATATCCTTAAATTGTTATTAACTTCACATCTTGAGTAAATTGAGGATGCCAATGTTCAAAAAAAATAAAAAATAAAAATGAGGATGCTCTAGTACCTCTATGGGAAGACATGATTTCGATCTAGCAATGTTAGAATTATTTTGTAGGTTAGTTATTCAGTCGGTGTTTTAGTTAGGGGCGGTTTAGTTTAGTTGTAGGGACCATTTGGATTAATAATTTGATAAGAAATTGATGGAAATAAATATTTTATGAAAGTTGTAGCTAATTGTTTAAGTTTGAGCAAACGATGTTTACATCCAATTTAACGTTGTGCCTTCTATAGCGGTTAAAATTGGTGGTTTTTCTCTCCCCTGTGGCCCCTGACTTCGTGGATCAGTCGCTATTGACTGCATGCCCGTATGGATGTAATGGCTAGCCGTCCCGTGACATGAACACTAAAAAAAAATTGTTTAAGTTTTCTTTTTTTTAATAAAAAATTTAGATATTCAAAACACTTAAATACTTAAACACCAGTTTATGTTATTTTTTTAAAGAAAAATGATCCGTATTGCAGACTTTACCTAAACTTAGATACTGTCACTTTAAAAAAAGTTATAAATTAAACCTTTCAATTTGATAAACATACATAGTCTCCACTGAATTTTACATAACCTCCTATGAATTTTACATAATCTCTCCCTCCTTTAACTAAGATAGGGACTGCATGTTTTACCTAACATTTCCTTTTTTTTAATTGAACATTAATTTATACTTTTTTATTTATAAAAGACAGACTCTCTAGCACGAACCCGGTTAAGATAACGTAAGTTAGATTCTCTGTTGTGAGGACATGATCAACACCATTCAAAAATGAAAAAAAAAACCTTAAATTCAAGATAAATATAAAATATTATTAGCTTATCTTAATTTGTTTTATAAAAAATATTTGAAGCTTAGTTGAATACATTACAAGAAAAAAATATGATACATTATGTTTAAAATCATAAATGATATACATTATGACTTACTTAAATTGCAGATTAAAATATTGTAAAGATTTTTCTAGTTGGGTTTTAGAATAATTAGTATTCCTTACCTTTTTTTCTTTTCTAAATTTTCTTACTTATTATTTACATAGATAATACGGGTAATACATATATAGTAAATAGTAAGAACAGCGTGTGTAAAGTGGAAAAAAAAAGATGTCATAGTTGGGGTTTTGAATAATTCCTCACCGATGCCTCTTGTAGGAATCTGTTGGATAATAATTTTCAAGTCATGTTTACTTAGAAAAATTTTGTACCCGAAAATATTTCATAAAACAACACGGAACTAGAGATGCACAAAACCCGGACTATATCCTATATTTTAGTAATCAATAATTAGTTTGACTATTAGGGAAAAAAGATGGTTTTAACCATTTGCAAATTCTTTAACCAAAAATATTGAATTTCCCATTAAAATAATAAAGGTAATGGATAAACATGAATGAGGCTGCCACTGCCTATCTTATTATAGTATCCTTTTACCCAACATGTCATTATCCAACCGTTGTAGTGTCTGTTTCACTCACTACTAAAACAATACTGTCCTGACCTACTGTGTGTGTTTGTGACTGTGTGTAATCAATCAGCCACTGATCAGGTTCATCTCTTTCTTCTTCTTCTTCTTCTTCTTCTTATGTATATCTACTATATCACTGCTATATAATACTACAGTATATCTTCTGCTAAAAGAATCTTGATTTGACTGTCTCTTGTTTAGTATGAATCTGTCAGATTCCATGATTTGGTTACTTATGAAAAAGTTTAAGGGTCTATGAGTCTATTTGGTTGTAGGAAAACGTTTAAAGTTGTGACTTTATAGATAGATAAACGGGTAAACGGATGAGGTTTTTCCTGTTCAGATTACCCGGGAGGACAGGTTTTTGACTTAAAGATCTTTGCTTTCTTTTCTTTTCTAATGAGGATTTCCGCCACTAGGCCACCTTGGTGGTGGCGGCGGTTATAGTTGTGACTTTAAAGATCTTTGCTTTCTTTTATTTTCTAATGTTATTTGATTCGATAAGCCTGATTTGATCATCTTTCCATACTATATATTGTAATACCGTTAAAACTGAACAATAAGCTCACAAGTAAAAAAACAAGGAAAAAAATATGGACTTAGTATCCCAAAAGGATAAGTTAGACCAACACCCCCCTTCATGCAATGATAGTGTAGTGATATAGGACACACTAGTACCGGGTATTTTGTATGCAGTTAGCGTGATTTTTGCATGTGCTATATTGGCCAAGAGACGGGGGTTCAAACGGGCGGGTTACCATTTTGAAATGAATCAATGATTTCGGGTAGTGGGTTGGCTTTCTCATTTACGTGTGTGAACGTTTTGAGTTAAAACACTACTGATGTTGTCTGAACTTTTTGATGAAGATTTGAGCTTACAACAGGTAAAAATGCAAAGAAGTATCGGAACATTTCTATCACATGGAAGCGTTGTGAAGAATGCGGTTCTCCAACACATTCGTTTGGTGAATCCTCTTGCACGATCTCTTGTGAGGCATGAGTCAACTTCGGCAGCTCGTATTGAAGAGCAAGGTTTTGAAAGCACTAAAATTTCAGATGTTTTAAAAGGAAAGGGGAAAAGTGCCGATGGTTCATGGCTTTGGTGCACCACCGAAGATTCCGTGTATGACGCCGTCAAGTCGGTATGTAACATGGTTAAGGTCCATCTATGTAATGTAGAAGTGTTGAACAAATTTACTTGTAAGTGGGTTGATTCCAGTTACGTTTATCTCCAAATGGATCAATAGTTTTACAGTGTAAATATCAATCATAAAACTCCTAAATCAATCATAAAGTTGACAACTTTTTGTTGAAATACTATAATTATCATATTCAATTTTGACATGAAATTTTTTATTGATAAACTAAAATTGGACGGAAAGTATACATATAACCCAGCCATAGTTACCTTTTTGGCCCTTTACCTAAGCTGTCAAGCCACCCATTTTGCTGCCTCTATCGTAATGCATAGCAGTATTTACAGGCTAACCCAAAATGAAAACTTCATATGATTGTTATTATGGGCCTTTTCTTATATGACATGGTTCAAGTCTATTATGATGACCAAAAGAGTGTATGTTGCAGATGACACAACACAATGTTGGAGCTTTGGTGGTGGTGAAACCCGGGGAGGAGAAATCCATTGCTGGAATTATCACAGAAAGAGGTAATTCAGTGGAATTTTTGTCTTTCATCATATATAGTTAGAATTGTTCTGCAAATATTACCCTGTTTTGGTTGATAAGATCATAAGTTGCTAAACCCATACTTTTTCTTCAGATTATCTCAGGAAAATTATTGTTCAGGGAAGATCGTCGAAGTCAACCAAGGTTGGAGATATCATGACAGAAGAGGTATAAATATAATCTCACAACCTCCAAAACATGATCACGCTCCCTTCAGTTTGCCTCTTCGCTATTGCTTTTTAAGTTCGTTTTATGACCAATGACTGTTTTTTAAAGTGATCATTCTTTTGTTTTGGTTACAGAACAAGCTTATCACGGTCACTCCAGACACCAAAGTTCTGAAAGCAATGCAGTTGATGACAGGTATCTTATACTTCTATCCTTGCGTCATTGAAATTGCACATGGTTTTATGATATTGTATGACTGCTGCCTCATATACCAACTACATTAGGTGTTACATAATGAGATATAAGCTGTAATGATGACGGCAAAACCAGTTACTCCAACTTTGATGATTGTCAAAAAAAATTGTTATACTTCCAGCTTTTATGGGCATAGGAGTAAATCTTGCCAAATTTTTACGTAGTTCATTTTGATCCAAATCAAGGAATCAGTAATCACCTTTTTTCTCCCATAAAAATTGCAGCTATGGTATGGTCTTGTGAATAGGTTCAGCAATTCTTTGAGCTCAAAATTACTTGAACTTGTTTAAGTAGAACTAGCCTTGCTTAGCTGAGTATGGTTTTATTATTGAGCTACTCGAGGTTTCGAATAAAGCTCAATATTAGTCTAAGGTGGTTGCGTTGAGCTCAATCTCAGCTTGTCCACTGCCCTGTTCAAGTGTCTTGACTGTACCTTCTAACAACAAAAAGTTGAAGTGTAGTGATAATAATTGACTCAAAATGAAACTTGCGCAATTTTCATGGGATGGAGGGGATTTTTTCTAGCCATTATGTTACATTTTCGTTAGACTAATTAAGGAGCCGCGTTCTCTTTTCCATAAAATTGCAATGGTTTTATGAATGTTTTCAACAATTAGCCAAATGTCCTAAACCATCTAATAGTGACACAATATTGCGTGGTCTTATACATTGTATTACCAAAGTATTTAACGAGTAATCTAATGTTTCAAAACCTCCAAGAATGATAAAGTAATAGCGGAATTTCTAATACTAATATTGGCTAATAGTTGCTATCAACTATGAGAGCTGAAAACAAGTGGATCTTTTGTGAGAAAAGATCTGTAGTTCATGGGTCAATGGGTCCAGGTTGCAATGAGAAAAGTAACGATCTTATGGATCTTTTGTGTGATTTTGACTGTGTATATAGCCTCAGTGATTTAACCTAAGTAGATGTGGCAAATTGGGTGTGTTCAGTAATGGGTCAAAACAAGTTTCTTTGTGATTTTGACTGTGTATGTAGCCTCAGTGATTGAAGATCTGAGGCTAACCTAAAGTAGAGGTGGCAAAATGGGTGCGCTTGGTAATGAGTCAAAACAAGTTTCGCTTTCAATAAGTTGTCTATGGTACGAAGCGTAATGGGGCTGGGTTGGGTTGGGTTGAAATGTTACATTTTCTGCTCATTTTTATGAATATATAATGCGAATATTATAAAACTTTGTTGTTAGAATACTAATTCAGTGTTTTCAAAATAAAATGATTTGGCTCCAAGAATCAGAAGTAAGCTTTAGGCAACTTTCAATCCATTTTTTAGCTACAAAATCCATTAAGGATGAAACTTATCCGAATTATACCCATCTATAAGCAAATTGGTTGAGATTGTGACCTCTTATCTAATATTAGATTTTGGGCTTTAATCTTGGCAGATAATCGTATTAGACACATTCCAGTGATTGATGAAAAGGGCATGCTAGGCATGGTTTCCATTGGAGATGTGGTCCGTGCTGTTGTAAGCGAGCACAGGGAAGAGCTCAACCGTCTGAATGCGTTCATTCAAGGAGGCTACTAGAAACCATAGAACTCGACCACCTGAATGTGTTCATTCAAGGAGGCTACTAGAAACCATAGATGATGATAATGACGATAAGTTGCTTCTCTGTAAACACGGTTATATGCTGAGTTTGAAGTATGCCTTTTCTTTTAATGCTTGTATAATATTGTGTTGCTCTACAAACTTGACATAAAAAGCTTGAAGCTTTATATGTTATATTTCGTTCTGATGTCAATTGTGACTATGTGTGTGCAACTTGCGTGAGCTGTTATATTTTCTTGCTTTTCTTTTCTTTTTTTTTTTTTTTTTTAAATTTATAATCTGTTCTACAGGCCAGGTATCCTACAAATAGACCACTTTCTATATTCCACAATCTCATCTACTAAAATCGATCCTTCCAAACTCGTCAAGCTTCTGAAAACTTCGTGTCATATTGTTCACAAACTTAGGTCATTGGAAAGGGATAAACGGGGAAATTTTTACCTGTTCGGGTATTTGGGAAGGGTCAGTATTTTTTAATCAAATATCGGATGATTATAGAATTGTTTCTTAAAACATGTTTTATAATGTGAGACCTCTTGTGAAAAAATAAAACTCACATAAAACTCAGGACAACCAAGTCACTTTTATGTTAGTTCAAAAACACAAAGTTGGTCATCGTTATTATAAAAAAAATAAGGGAAATTTACTTTGTTTGATCAAATTGAGACCTTGTGGTCTTGTTTGATCAAAAACACCTGGCCACTCTCTCCTCTCTTCTCCCACTCTCCTCTTTCCGTGCTCCCCTTTTCTGCTAATGGTCATTTTTCAAAAAAAAAAAAAAAAAAACCTAATTTTCTATACACATTAAATCCTAATCCTATTTTACACAGATGATTTTGTAAAAGAATTATGAAGAAACGACCATAATATTTTTGTTGCTTGCCCTCTGTTCCATTAGTTGTTGTATTTGAAGAAACGACCATAATGGCAAAAATGTTGCTTGGGCTCTAACTTTTTCGTTCACAATTTTTAGGGCGTTTTAGAAAACTTTAATGGTTGGATACGACAATATGATTCATAAAGTAAGTGTTATACTTTACGACAGATAGAGTGTACTATTGAGTGAAATGACATCTCAAAATTTAGTTTATATAAATACAGGCTATATGAAGCCATAACATTGACAAACAAAACAAGATGGATCATGAGTGGTATGATTGGTATTTTAGATTTCTTGGTGAACAATATATTACGAAATATATGGTAAGGTTTATGGTAAGTTTTTTATTACTTATTTTTCTGGTTTACGTCAATAATTGAAATAATTCTTGCTATATACTATAATGAAATAAATATTCAATGTTATGGGAATAAAAAATGAGGAAGGGGGAAAAGAAGAGCGAAAAAGAGTAGCAAGGTGTCTTGCTTTGATGGGGTAACATGTCATATGTAAGACTACAAGGTCTCAATTTGACCAAACAGGTAAATTTTTCAAAAACTAAACTATGAATAACCAAGCCACTTTGACGGAGGCACAAATAACTGAAAATTGCCAATGAGGCACAATCGTCGTCGCTGCCACCCGTCATCGCCACAGCCGCCACAACATGCCGGCTCCATCTTCGTCGCATTGCACATGTACCCTTCCAATTCTATTGATATAAATAGACTCTCGACAAATCGAATCATTAATCTTAAATAATTCTTTATGGGAAAATGATCCGTACTGCAGATTTTACTTAAGCTTAGGTACTGTCACTTAAAAAAAAAGTTACAAATTAAACCTTTGAATTTGAAAAACATACACAGCCCCCCTGAATTTTACATAATCTCCCCCTGAATTTTACATAATTCTCACCCCTACTTTACCTAAGATAGGTACTGCATGCTTTACCTAATTTTTCCTTCTTCTTTGTATGGGTGTCTGGTCGTTTAATCTTTGGAAAAGTGACACTTGATTCTGTTTAGTTTCAAACACATAAAAAAGAGCCCAAATCAAAACAACATCAGGGATGCATAAGTACATGAATGTCACAACCTTTGCAATCAAATAAATACTACTCGTCACAATATTAGTTTTCGTACTATTCCAGAGTTCGTTTTGATTTATTTCACTTTTAAACTAGTACGAACTACACCTGTTCTTGTTTGTGTGCATACAATTATTGGCAGTAAATGCACAAAATAATTGGTTATGCCCCAAAACCAACAACCCCCTTGAAAGTTTGAATATGTGATATTATGGGTTTGTTTTTAATTTAAAAATATTCTTTGAAGTTTTAGTGTGTTTTTTTTCCCTTACCGGTGTAAATTATTCGCGAATGACGAGAGATTTAACATATGTTATCTTAACCGGATATCCGTAAAAGAATTGAGTGAAAAACTCAATTGTACCTACTATAAGATAGTGAAGGTTAAGTACATGTGGTAGTTATCTCCAAATATAAGGCATCACTCAAACCCGAGACTTCTTGTGAGGAAATAGGTCATTTGACCAACAATTTGGTGTCGGGATAATACTCCATGATCCATTAGTGATCGAAAAACTAACAGTTAAAAAAAATTGTCTAAGAAAAAGTTTTGAAACATTTAATTAAGGATTTCATATTTAAAAAGTTAAACAAAATGTTTGAACTGAAGATATAGAGAGTAATTGAACATTTATTATTTGACCCTAAAGACCGAAGCCCCCTCATGCGAATTAAATCAACTTAGTCAATGTTTTGTCCGGTTTTAACGATTTACCTTACACCACGAACACATTTTTAATTGTCATTACTACTTATACATATAATATAATGTGAAAGTGAAGTTATGAAGCATTACAAATCGTTAAAGATGGTACACATTGTGGCGCTAATTGCATATCAATAAAATGATATGCAAATGTCATGCTTTTTTACTTCCCCACGATATCACAATCAATAAATTCAAACGTATATTCATCATTTATAGCATGGCCGGACTTAAAAAAATCAATTCTGTTATTTCTCTTTTCACAAGTAGTAATCACTATAAATTAATAGCTTGTGGTGATTTATAGCTTATTCCACAAGTATTCACAAAAAACCCAAGTAAGTTACTACTAGTAAATTTGTTTTGTAATGTTATATATGAGGTGTATACACAGTTTAGCATGTAACATTGCTTATTATGTGTGAATATTTATGTTGTTGCATTTTGGTTTATGCAGCAATTTTTGCAAAAATAAACTCATGGAAGGAAGAATAACTACCCCTTCAGGTTTTAGCACCATTGCTAATCATGCAAGTTCAAGCAACCCAATCCGGTGGTTGTTTTCGGTTTTTTGGGGCATCATCATGTGTAAAGTTGTAAGTATTGGCCCCCTCTTTTGTGTTTCATAACTTTTAGGATGTTACAGTTCTGACGTTCGTTACAAATCTAGGCAATGTGCTATAATTGGCATTGTCCAATGCATATAAGTTGATCTCGAACTAGTAAGCTATGCATGTATCTTGAAAAAAAAGATGCATAACTTGCCATTTTGGATAGTTTTTAAATCAAAGTTCATAAGCCATTGTAATATATATATCTTCTTGTATATATGTTGTATACTTGTATACATTGTCTTCATTGAGTTATAAGATAAAATTTGTTTTTGTTGCAATGCAGGCTTATGACTTGATGGGAATACTTGGCCCGCTCATCTTCAAAGGCTTTAACAAACTAGACAATGCGCAAAAACTTGAATGGAAAAACCGGTATTGCACTTTTGTATTGTAACACTTATCGGCTTTCCTCCAGCTAGTATCTTGTGCCTACAACTCTTATATATTGTATTAGTAGCTCATTTGATATTAATTCATCTTCTTAATTAGGGGATTCTCAACCTTCCACGCACTCTTTGTAGTTGCTGGTTCTTTATACTTTCTACTCGTTTCGGATCTTTTTGATGAACATGCTCATCAAGAGTGGATTATTAACCGTTCATCTGCATCATGTGACACCATACTTGGGGTAATATTTTTTGTTACATCTCAAATTATATGTTTAGGGCACTTCACATCCTTATTTCGTGGGAAAATACAACAAATAACCAAGTATGACTTATTTATTTTTTTATCTTCTGATTATTGGACCATCTGACATGCCACATGTGTTTATAGATAGTTTTTACATGTAATATTACTTGTCAAAAAGACCATATTGCACGCTTATGTTCTCATTTGTTATTCTATTGTATTGCAGATGTCAATTGGTTACTTTTTGTCGGATTTGGGGATGATTTTTTGGACTTACCCGACTTTAGGTGGTTTTGAATTTGTAAGTCATACTCCCTAGCGCTGAGACAGATAAGCAACAAGCCCGTATGTGAGAGTTCAACTGATTATCGGTACAAATGTTCTTAATAAAACTATGAGTAAACCCTTTTCGGAAATTAAACTATTGCAAATAGTAGTTATATATAAAGTATCTCATACACACTTAAAGATAGTCGACGTATTTGGGCTTGTTGGGTTGCGTTGAACTAGAGTTGTGCTTAAGAACACTCCGATGACCATTTTATTGGATTCATGTTGATTATTTTCCTCTCGTGCCTTTACAGGTATTGCACCATGGACTCTCCATGTTTGCCATCGGTCAAGCCCTTTTAAGCGGCCAAGTTCAGTTTTACATCCTTATAGTCTTTATCACCGAGATCACCACACCTTTTGTGAACCTAAGATGGTACCTTCAACACACCATTTCTTCATCACATCTAAAGTACAAATGATCACTCGATGCACAAATGTAGGTATCTAGATGTCGCCGGGAAGAAGAACTCCACATTTTACTTGTTGAATGGTGTTGCATTGTTTGCAGGGTGGTTGGTAAAGACTTTCATATCTTAAGTCTTTCTACATTTAATCAATTCATCAAGAAAAAGGAGACAAACATATGATATATATTTTCGGGTTTTTTGTTTTTTTTTTTTGTAGGTTGCAAGGATCATCTTGTTTATCTTCTTTTTCTACCATATGTTTACACATTTTTATCAAGTACATTGCTCAAACCTTGACTTATTTTGAACTGTGAACAACCTTAGTGCACCAAGGCCGCCTCTGACCCCCTTTTTGCGTGTCGTTTCAGGTGAAGCAAATTTACGCAATGGGGTTCTACAGCGTGTTGACGATTCCCTCGGTGTTGGCTTTCATGAACTTGTTTTGGTTTTGGAAGATCCTTAGAGGGTTGATTAAAACCCTTTCCAAAATGAATAGGCACAGCCATAGTAGTTGACCACTAATTATTTGTTTTCAAGTACATTTGCTATTTTAATGATTGTATTTATAAGAATAAAAAGCTAATATAAAGCGTGAATGACTTGTCACACACCATAATTATATGAAGTGTTAAGTTTAAAACATTTCAAAGTAGTATAATACTCATATAATCCAATGATAAGGTAGGTAATTCTGATGAATTATTAAATTTTCAATCACTGTGTAGAAAAAGATGTGCAAAAGGCTTTGGTTATAGAGTTTCGATTATTTTATTCGTCTAAGAGTCAACAAATTGGAACGAGAAATAATCTAGAACTTTTCAAACACTAAATCTAATCATTTGTGTTTCCAAACTAAAAGAAATTGTACGCTAACTTATGCGTTTACCAACGATCAACAAATGATATATGGTGACGCTTGAAATTAAAAGATTTTGAGTTTAAATTCTGGTGTGAACAAAATGCTCACAAGAATATAGACATAAGTTTTTCCAACATGTGTTTCTTTTAGACTTAAAAATTAATTATATAAAGAGGCATGTCGATCCTAAATTACCATTCAAAACAAAAACTTATGCATTTGCAAAAAAGATGGAGGTGGCGATATATGACACAATGGTTTGAAGATTTGATGTGGGTTGTCTTATGAATGAGAGTGTTTAATATGTTGTTTTTTCTCAATCGCAATTTTTTTTTATAAAAGACTAGCTAGCTAGAAGCAAGTCGAGCCAAAAAAAACTTACTGAAGTGTAATGTACAACTTATAAGGAAAAGGAACAACAATAAACCTAACCAATGTGTCTTATTCTCTTTTTTCTTGCTAGGTTCAATCTTCCACCTGGTTCACCTGTTCATCTGGTTGAATCGTTTCGACATAAATCTGACCGGTTAATTGGAGGCAGTTTAACCTACCTGTTCAAATTGGTTATAAAGGCGGTTCTAGGTTGAATTGAGCTTGATCCAATCAGAGACGGAGCAAGAAACGTTTTTGCGAGGAGGCAATTTTAAAACTTGTTTGTTATAGTTATAAGAGTCGTATCCGAGAATGAAAAAAAAGACCCTCAAAAGAATTTGTTATCGACACCGGGTCTAACACTCATATTTAAAAATACTAGTTTTTTTAATAAATAATAACCACATGTATCGAACAAGGTCTTATTAAATGAAAACGTATTCAATCATATAATGCAAGAAACCCAAAAAATATACTTCTTTGGATATAATTAGCTTATATATATATACACACACACACAATTATAATTAAATGTTTGTGATAAATATAGATAATAACTTGAAAGAAAATAAATTTTTATAAACAGTTCCACTATAATGTACTACATATTTACATACCCAAACAACGAAAGTTTTTTCTTAAACTATACTTCATTTTTTCTATTAAAAATCAAAACAACTCGAGTTTTTTTAATCTTTCAATGAAAAAATCTATCTTAAAATTAATGCTCGATGACCAATGACATTCAAATAATAAGTTTATGATAAGTTGACAACAAATGTATCATTTGTATTTATTTCCTACTTACCTTTTCTTACTTTTAGAAAAAAATTACAAACATACCATTTAAATTTTGAAAAATTACATTGTACTAAAATTGAAGTGGGGGCTGCCCCTGCTGCCCCCCAAGCTGCAGCTACCCCTGTATCCAATAACACCTAAAAGGAGTGATAAGTGGCTTGGGGAAAAAGATAGTGAATTTAACATTGGGGTCAAAGAGTTTCTTACCGGTGATAAGGATATGTGTTCGAATAGTTTAGTTGGGTCTCCAAAAAATGCAACAAATTCACCTGGAGGACTTTGATGAACCGTAAATCTTACGTTATTATCTCTTCAAGACCGGATTGCAAGCTTAGAGGGTTGGCATCCCATCTTTCATTTCCTTTTTCACCCCACTCACTTCTAACCAATCACAACATGCCACCTCAACTCCACCACTCACTCACCACTCATCCAAATTTCGTTGGCATCCGACCACTCACTTCACCACTCATTTTACAATTTTCATTTTATTTAAACATTAAATTTTCATTAAACTAAAAACATTACATTATAAAAAGAAATAAAACATACATAATACTTAAAAAACATTACAAACACATTACATAATAAATAAAAACATAACTAACAAAATAATTTTAAAATACATAAAAACTAGAGAGTTGTGTGTGAAAATATGTAGTAAGTAGTATATATAGGAAAGGTAGATTGTGGTAAAATGAGATTTGTATTTGAAGAAGGTATTTAAAATTAGAGAGTTGTTTGTGTAAATATGTAGTAAGTAGTATATATAGGAAAGGTGAAAAGATAAAAAAATAAAAATAAAAAATCAAACGGCTCAAAATTTCAAAATGTAACCGTTGGCATACCTCGAAACCATGCAACATTTGAGTGGTGGACCGCGTGGTGTGACCACGCATTCTCACCCCGCCACGCGTGGTGAGGCGTTGGCGGCGGTGTTGAGTGGTGGTGCCGCGCCTATAATCCATCCAACATCCATCCGTTGTCAACCCCTTAATGATGTCCATTGTGGGCTATTGGTTGTGTGGCAAGAAGACTGAATCTGTGTAACATTTTTTTGTTTGGTAGTTATAAAAGTCTGACTAGTTAGTGCTTGGTGGGGTTCGACATACGTATAAAAAAAAAATCTTAAAATGTATTGTTATGATAAAAGTTTGGTGCTTATAAATTGAAAAGAATGATTTCAAGTTTTTGAAGATCGAAGGTTGGAAGAATTATTGTCAAATTTTAAATCCACCATCTCTTATATAAATAAAAAAGAATTATTTCTAGAAGATTTTTGTAGAAAATTTCCTATGTGGCAAACTCACAATCTTTCCTACAAATGTTTTTAGAAATTATGACATCATATTTATAATTATAATTTTAGCAACATTTTAGTTTTTAAAAAAATTAATCCACTTAACACTATCTTAATTACTTTATTAATTTTCATATAATTTTATAATTTACATTTAAGTCTTGATGAAACATTAATAAATATAGACATTTTTTTTAATTTATTTTTAAGTAAAAAGAATATTTTGAAGTAAAATATATAACTACATATTGTTTTTTTTTTACATGCTAGGTATCTTATATAAAAAGAAAGAAAAAATAGCTTGATATAAGAAGTTTAAAAAAATTATCATCAAATATATTAATGTTTGTTGTTTAAGTACAAATATATTTGATACACAAAAGCTTAAAGGTAACTATATGCATTTTGTTTGTCAAAACTATAAAAAAAATGTTGTAGTAAATAATCAAATAGATATTTCAGAATAGATTTAATCCATTTTGTCGTAACTTCAGCAGTAATGATCATACGTTTTTAAAAAAGCTTTCATTAATATGCCCGGGTTGAACCCGGCTTAATCATCTAGTGTGGTATATAATTAGAACGAAACATTATATGATTTGTTTGGAAAAAATGGTGTGAATAATGTTACAAAGCTTTGTATATGTTTCCCCTTGCGCAAACTTTATGAGTTTGTGAATAATATCATACGTTTAAATCCATTTTTCATAGCCCTAGATTAAAAAAAAAAAAAGGTTAAAATCTTTAGAAAAGGCCCACATACATCTCCCTTTGACCAAAGTCAGAAGACTTGTGCGGTCTTATTTAAACCCAAAAATTCCAGTTCCAGCTAAATAATATGTGTATAAAAACTCCCATATTCCTCTAAAAACTTTTCACCTACATCACCACCCCAAAATTCAATTCAAACCTGCTCTATTCACCAATTTTTATCATCATTTTTCCAATCAGTAACATAGTACAATCTCTTTCCTACCATTATTATCTTCATTATTACAGTGGGGATTTATCTCCACATGTTTTCTTTCTTTCTTCATAAATATTGAACAGACCCAGTAAGTTTTTTATTGGTTTTTAACCATAAAGTTTGTAACTTTATATATGGGGTTGTGTATGTATGTGAATCTTGAAGTGGGGTTTTGCTTATTTTTGTTTTATTTTTGTGTAGTTGGATTTTTTAATTTTTGCTGAAATTTTGGAGGAACAAAAAGATAATGGAAGGAAGTAGTTTGGATTATGGTGTATCTGGTTTGAAGGTTATTGGTGATCATGCAACTTCAAGTAACCAAATCTTGTGGTTGTTTTCAGTTTTTGGAGGCTTTATTATGTGTAAAGTTGTAAGTAATATTGCTTTTTTACTTTGTCTCTTGTACTTTTGGGTTGTGAAACCACAGCATTAGGAGGTGTTTGTTTTGGCTTTTTTTAGAGAGCTTATAGCTTCTTTAGCTAATTTTAAATGAAATAAGCTAGATTGACATCCTGTAGTCACAAGAGGTCTAGGTTTAATCTTGGTATGGCAAGAGAAAGGCTTTGGAAACGGTTAGGGGTCAGTCGTCAACGGTACATATCCGAGTCAAACACGGGCTAATAAAGGTTATTAGGTACACAACATGTACAAGCAGTAAACTGCAAATTATTCAACCAACTGAAACTTGAGCTTCTAAGATATTGTGTTGTGTGTACAATTTGAAGAGTTGAAGGGTGATTGTGTTTGCTTATATTAAAGTGCTTATGTGCTTTGAAGGGTGATTGCTAATATCAAAACTGCTTACATGCTTTAACATTAAGCTGATGCACACTTACATAAGCAATCTTAAACACCCTCTTAATCAGACAATTATTAAGGTAGTGTTAGGAAGGTGCCAAGCAATTCACAAATTTTGATTCTTTTTTTATGGAAAGTAATGATGAAATATTGGTACATAATTGTAGCTTACCTTTTAATCATTGTGTTGCAGCTAATATCAAATTGTTTTTATGTAAAATGATCATTTTACGTCTAGATAATCATCTAAACTTGCAAGCAGTTGCTGAAGCAAGTTACCAAGCATTAGAACTATATTCGAGATAGTTAGATTATCAATTTCAAGGCACATTTCTTACATCGATTCTAGCGACTTCATATGATGCGGATAATGAGAACCTTAATGTTTTTTCTCTTATGAATTAAAAGTTTAAAATCTTCATCTTTTGGCATTATCTGTTAATATGCTTTCAGCTTTGTTTTCCTTTGATTCTGAGAGGGTTACATTTTGATATTGAAGGTTTATGAATTGACTGGTGTAATTACCCCCTTGGTCTACAAAGGTTTTAACAAACTTGATGACATGCAGAAACTTGAATGGAAAAACAGGTTATATTCCTTTACCATTATGCTTATCATCTCTCGTTCTTGTTAATTTGTTGCCAGAGCTTATGTCTATTATCACATTATCTAACTTCACCATATATTACATTTTTAGGGGATTCTCGACCTTCCATGCACTTTTTGCAGCTATTGGTTCTCTATACTTTTTGGTCATTTCAAATCTTTTTGAAGAGCATAACCAAAAAGAGTTGATTATCAACCGTTCCTCCGCATCATCTGACACTCTACTTGGGGTGTGTCTTTTTTTTTTCCCCTCTCTCTCTAATGTACTTTATTTCTGTTTCTTGACATTTTTGGGTCGAAGCAGAGGTGTAACGCTGTATTATCTCAATAATATCTGAAAGTTTGAAGAAAATGATTTAGATGCATTGAAATGATAGATGGTTTGTACCTCATTGACAGCCTTTGGTACAACAGTAACTAACATATTGTGCTGTAATTATCATATTTCAAAATACACTATGGACGACTTTTAAACTTAAGTCTCTGTAACCACTTTTTTACGTTTTTGACCCGTTAAAGATAAGACATTAGAAGTCTTGATTTGGGAGCATTGCAAATGTAATAAATGATTGTGTGTCTTGTTGACAGAAATTAAAGTGTGGCTGATGTGTGTGTTCTTCTATGGTTGCAGATGTCCATTGGTTACTTTTTGTCAGATTTGGCGATGATAATATGGACTTATCCAGCTTTAGGCGGTGTTGAATATGTAAGTATATAGATACCTTAACCTTGGTCAAACAAGCTTGATATCTATGGGCTTGTGCAAGTGTAGAGTCTTGGCACGTCTTGATTTGACAAAAAATTATATTTCAAACTATAAGTTTAAACTGTATATAGAAACTTACAAGTAAGAAAAATGCTTATTGAAGCTGTTACAGTTTCAAAAGTTTTGTTTATGCTACACAACTATAGAATGATCAAAAGAGGTGATCACATGATTTTGGAAATGACGAAAAATGTTCAAATTGCCATGATGCCATTCAACTTTCTTTTTGTGCCAAATACCAACTTAATTAAGACTTAATTCAAAATAAGCATCATGGAGTCAACAGTATGAGTCAACAATCCCTCCCAAACACACACTTCAACCAGTTATCTTTTATCTGAGCTTTTGTGCTTTTCTTTAAAGTAGACCTGGAAAAATGGGCGGGTCGGGCGGGTTTGGGTAACGGGTCAAAGCGGGTGCGGGTCCAAGCAGGGTTTTCAGAAAATGCGGGTCAAAGCGGGTTGGGTGCGGGTCGACCCACTTTTTTCCCTACAAGTGAGAAGAAAAGTAACAATGACTAAAATTTAGTTGTTCCATATAATCGTCATTTAATAGTCTGACTAGTTACATCTTTCCATTTTATTTGCTTGTGTTGAGACAGAATAATGAAACAATTTCTCATTATGAATGATCTCGAATTCTCATTCCAAAAATATTTCTATATTTACAAAGAACATGTGCTAAAACATGGCCATTCGTATAGAGCACACTAGCACAGATCATGCTTCTACTTACCAACTATCATTCTGTAACACAAAGGTTAAAGTATTGTTTTTATTGTTTATTAATACGGAGCATAACGTTTTCAAATAAGTTGATATTTGTACATGATGTTAGGTTTTTTTTAGTGAATTAAAGAACTAATTTAAAAGGTAAAAGTGTACAATACATTATTGTTAGTATTATATTATACCTTATAAATAAATAATAAAAAAATATAAGAATTATATTTACATCGTTAATTAGTATATTTGTACGTGATAATAATTATTACTCGTATAACAAACACTTTACACATTTGCTAACACAATTACATATTTACGTGTAAGGTTTATTCATGGATACCATGCCACCAAGTACTGACACATACATATTTTTTAGATATTTTAAATATTATATTAAACTTTTTAAGTTATGAACAGTTAATACAATTATAAAAAAGAATAAATAAATAAATCTTGTTGTACTAGAAACGTGCATAAACCTTATTGGCAGCTCTCTTTCTTATCCTACGCCTCACCCAAAATCTGAATTTAGTTTTCCATCGTATACTTCCGTCGTCCACAAGATAGCAATAAAAGATACCCAATGGGATGACCCGTTCTGACTTCTGACCCGCTCAGAATTTTGGGAAAAGATTGAAGTTACCCACTAGACCCAATGTCATTGTTTTAAGCACGCCCATCTTAACCCAAAAGATCAATTTTTTCTTGCCCAAGGAAACCCGCTTTCTCCATATTGGGTATAAGTATTGCCAGGCTTACTTTAAAGTTTAGCTGTAACACAAAGATGCTCATAACTCATGTGGCCCTGGATGTTTGGTAGGCTCTACTTAATTAAGTTTCTCAAGCTGCCTAGCTCTGACCAGAATAAGCTCAAAGTTAGATCAGCTGGTCAAATAACGGGGGCGGGGTTTGATACTTTGTATACTCAGATATACTAAGCTTAATCAAAGTACTACTGAACTGATGAAATCTAGGACCGTCTGAATGAAAGTGTTCTGTTTGTTTATGTGAACTCATATTGATCATGATCTCTCTTGTTTTCACAGTTCTTCCACCATGGACTCTCTTTGTTTGCCATTGTTCAATCCCTCATAAGTGGCCAAGTTCAGTTTTACATCCTTATGGTTCTTTTCACTGAGATCACAACACCCTTTGTGAATCTAAGATGGTAATCATTAACAACATAAAGCACTTCAAACTTCATCTCTTTATATATTAAGTCCAAAAGTTGATCACTAAATATGCATATGCAGGTATTTGGATGTTGCCAATAAGAAGAACTCCACCCTTTACATGTTGAATGGCGTTGGAATGTTTTTAGGGTGGCTGGTAACGTCTATCGTATCGTAAATCTATCTAAAGTTTTAATTCACCAAAGACAAACATATTTTCAGTCATTTGTCAAATTGACAACAAACAATTTGGTTTTATATTCTATTAATTACATCAAAGAATCATATTTTCTAACGGATTACTGGATTTAAGAACAAAAAGCTGAATGACCTATAATACGTTTAAATCTTTTGGTGACTAACCCATTTTGTTGCTATTGTGATTTACATAATAAATGGTTTTGTGCTTATGCAGGTTGCCAGGATCATTTTGTTCATCTACTTTTTCTACCACATTTATACACATTTTGATCAGGTAAGTTGTTTCAAACCCATTTACCTATGAATAGATTGGTTTCAGTGTGTCTTATATCCGGGGTAAACGGGTCAAACTAAAAAGTTAAACATAAAAGGGATCAGCGTGTAGTCATTATAATATAATTTTGTTAATTTATATAACCTGTTAATCATTCCTACTAAGAAATGTTAAACTTGTAATTTTGTTAATATTGAATTATAAAACTAATATTGTTAATAAGTCAAAATGGACTTTTATTAATAGACTATATCTGCTATAGTCATCATTGTTTTAAAAATATTAAATTTTGGCCGACGATGTTCCACACTTCCATGTCAACCTGACTCATTCCGACCCCTACATAATAAATTTATTATCCGTTTTGACTTATTTCTAACTTGCCATTTTGCCACCTTTATTTTGTTGGTTTTGAACTGGGAAGACCTTGGTGCACCCGGTTTTACCATTATCGGCTCTGACCACCCTTTTCGTGTGTAATTATCAGGTGAAGCAAGTTTACTATCCAATGGGATTCTACACCTTGTTGACAATCCCTCCAGCATTGGCGTTGATGAATTTGTTTTGGTTCTACAAGATTGCCAAAGGAATGGTTAAAACTCTCACCAAGTTAAGAAAGCAGTCATAATAGTTGATTGTTTTTTTAGTAGTCACGTTAAACGTTCGTCCAAAATCAACATGTTGCTTTGGCAACAGCAAAAAAGCATGGAATGTTGCAATATCGGGAGATTTCAGGACAAAAAAAGGTCAAATATTATATATTTTGTTTGCCCTTTAAGTTCCCCAAGATATGCTTAAGATCATATATCTTCAGTAAACTATAGTTCTCACTAATTGGTGTTCAAGATGTACTTCTTTTGTTCAACAAGTTGTGTGTTTCTATATTTCATTTTCTTAAGCTTGTTGCTTATAAGGGTAAATGGATGGAGTATTCGTTAAGATTATTTGGAGAACTAGATTATTTGACTCAGATGTATATTCTCTAATTGAATTCTTTCTTTACACATCAGTTTTTCTTTTAATTTGAAATTAACAAGTTGGTGAGTGGTCAGATCCTGAGGATTAAATGAACAAAAGAAAAGTTTGTAAACAAATACACATGTGTATGTGTATATATAATTATATATAGTAAAGAAGATAATGCTGCCAGTGTGATGCTAATGTGCATCTCCCTTTCCCAAAGTTGACTTTGCACTGTGGGATTGGAATTGTGTTTGTTGGATCAACTTTTTTTTTTTTTTTGAAAAGTTTTGTTGGATCAACTTGTTTCCTCATCTTTGAATATTTGGTGGTAAATATAACTTTTACTTTGGATAATTAAGTTTTACTGTATCATTTCGACAAAAAACTTGTATTATAGACACAAAACTTGTGACCAAGTTTTCATTTTCAGGCTTTTCAACTTTTTCATTCTTTATCTGCAATGAATTCAATTCTCAATGAGCACTTTTTGGTTACATCATAATTATAAACTTTGGCTCTCATTTAAAGCCTAATGCTAACATTCTACATCAACACCACCCAATCCCTGGGTGGGGTATGGGAAAGTGAGAGGTAAACAGTCTTGCTTCTACCCAAAGATAGAGAGACTGCTTCAAATAGAAACCTCCGGCCAAAAAGAGATGAAAATTGAATAGTGAAGAAAGTTCAGTTACCGTACCTTTGAATTGTGTGTTGGGGATCTTTGAAGAAGATGAATTAGGGCAAGAAATGCAATGCTAACACTCTATTCCGAGTAATTCGGTGAATTAGAAGGCACTCTACGACCCCGGCTATGGTTTTTGTCTTATAAGACATGAAAGTATATGTTATTTATATGCAAAAAATTATGTTTACGATTAAAATAATTAACATCAAAGACATTTTATAGCATAAAAATACATTACAAATCTAAAAAAAGTTAGTTTATTAATAACAAGTTAACATTTATTTTGAGGATACAATTCATCAAAATGAATACATATAAGACCAATCTCCATGTAAACTAAAATGAATGAAAAAAATGATATTATTCTCCTCCACTTTGTCCGATTTTTTTCAGTCGCATGTATGTATTTATCTATACTTTTATATTTTTATATCTATACTATATTATAAAAAAATAGCCCTTTTTATTTTTGGTAATATTAAAAATATGTAATATTTTTACTTGGCACCCTTTAAAATACTTTCACATACATTACCCCCTTGACATTAATGATTAAATTACACTATCAATATTTTATCTTTTAAAATATGTCCATTAACCATTTACATCAATTATATACACAACTCAACGCCGCTCCACCACCAACCGTCGCCACCACGACCACCGTCGCATCGCGCGGATACCGTGCTAGTATTACTTTAATGATACATCAATTTTATGTCACGTTTTCTATTAATATATTTAAGTCCACAAATTCCAAGTATTTAGTATGTTTTCTTTTTATTATTGTTTTTGATTTCTCAAAAGTTCAAAACCAAATTCTGCCAAAGTTTTTAGAATTCATGTCTTAAAACTCAATTTGATATGCTATCATGGCCGAGAAGTGTTCTTACCTCTATCATTACCTCGGATAGTCTTGTTATTAGTTTTTTTAAATTCTTTTATTCATTAAGAGTCTTACAGTCGTACTTAACAGAAAGAAGAAAAAAAATCTCTAACAACACAGATAATCAAAAAGAAAGTCTTTAATCCCTGTACCTCTATTATAACTGAAAGTTACATTAAAGTTGTAATGTTAGTTTGAGGCATGAGTTTCTTTTTATTTTATAGGTACTTTATTTATTAATACGTTTAAAAAAATATAATTTTCATATAATTTAGTTATAAAATTTATTATCACCAGTCGTTTTTTGTTTAAAATCTCAACTATGTTCTTACTTATCGTATTAAATTTACCATATATGATATTTAACCATTTAAAGAAGACGCTATTAGTATGCGTAAACACAATCTCTTATATACATTAAAACAAATCCTTTTAACAGAAAAATGAAAAAATTTGTACCCTCAGTTGAATATCATCCATTATTTTCTACTCTTGAATCTAAATGCTTACATCAGCTTTGACTGGACTTTTAGTCAAAGACAATATTAATCCTCCAATTTCATCACAATGGTATTACACACCATCTAACAATTTGATAGCCTTCTTTCCCTTATGTCTTTTCAATCTCATTTACGGATAATAATTATTGGATCCATCAAGTTTAAAATTACACTTCCACTATTTTTTTCAATTGAAAATTATTTGCTAATTTTTTTCTTTCAATTTTTATACCTTTTAATATATATATATATATTTTTTTGACAGTTTATTATATGTACGAATTTAACTATTTTTATATGGTTTATCCGTGTTTTATGTAAGTTATAAGCCAGTTACTAGAAATAATATACTTTTTAAATTATTATTATGTCACTCATTATAAAAAAAAAAAAAAGCTTAATCATGCATAGAATGAAATATCAAAGATTTTTTACAGGTAAAACCAGATTAAACTTTATGGAAAGAAATACTTAATCTAATCATAGAACAAATAGAAAGTCATTCAAAAAGGAAGGCCCCGAAATTTGAACAAGAGGTCGGCCCAATTTCAATGAAGACAAACACTAATCTCACAGGCCGTAGCACACGCATTCGTTCCCTCCACTACCTCACGCGCTACACGTGTCACAATCTCAGCCCTTGAAAAATATCTCCTTAAATATCAGTAAATTCAGACCGTCAAACCTCCGTCCCCTTTTCTCTCTCTGAAACACACTTTCTCTCTCTAAAATTTATTTCTCTCTCTAAAACCGTCTCGCCGGCAATTTATTCATTCTTCCGTTACACACATACACAGCTATTAGGCTTTTAAAATGCATAATTAAAAAATACAATATATAGATATAGATACATATATATATACACACAGATTATTATATAGATATAGATATAAGGTATTATAAATTTTGAGAGAGTGAAATTAGCAAAGGATGTGGAGATCGTCGTTTTTGTTGTTGAAAGAAGGATTGACGTCAGGAATCGTTAGGTCTAAAACGACACCGTTTGGATTACTAACCGTATTTCCCGTTGAATCTAGTAACGGATTCTGTACTTGTTTGTTTTCCGGTACGTCCGGCGCCGGAGTAGGTCGCGGAGTACGGAGAGGTGTGAATGACGGTGTTAGAGCGATGTTTTCCACTACGGCCGGCTTCCGCGGCGGCGTAGGTGGTGGAGTATTCGGTGTAGGTATCAACGAAGGTGATAGAAGGTCGTTTTCGACTATTTCCGGTGGACATGGCGGCGGAGAACCACGGCGAGGTGTTGATAGTAACGGTGGCGGAGGAGAAGTACGGAACAATGGAGGTGAGAATGACGGAGATGTAATATCGGTTGCGGAAGCGAAGAAGCTGATGAGATTGGTGAATGTTGAAGCATTGAAAATGAAATTTGGTGCAGAAGGGAAAGAGGTGATATCTTATAAGGAGTTGTTACAGGCTTGTGAAGCGATGGGAGTTGCGAAATCGGTCGATGAAGCGAAAGCGTTTGCGACGGTTTTGGATGAGGCTGGTGTTGTTCTTATCTTTAGAGATAAAGTTTACCTTCATCCTGATAAGGTATAACACTAATTTAATCCATTTACATTGTTATTATTCTTATTTGTATTTGTATTTATGTGTTTAGTATGTTATAAGAGTTAGATTGGGTAGGGATGTTGATAGTTACATATATTGTTTGGAATGAAATGATGGGTCCCAAATTGTGTCAATCAAACTATGTCGTATTGCTATGACTGAGTTAGATGGAGGATAGAATATGGCTTGAAAAGAATAATCTGCATTTGTGGGTCTTTACATACATATAAATCGGAAGAAAGAAGAAACTTGGTAGGGAAATGAAGCAGGTATTGAGACTGATGATGTTCAGTTTTTACATTATTGCTTTAGTTGATCTTCGTTGAAGTCGATATATTGGTATAGAAAAGTTGAATTACTGATTTATTCGTTTGATTATTTGTATTCGAGATTAGGATAAAAGGTATTTCCTGATGATAATGTTTTAGCTGTTTAATAGGGCTGGTATTACTAACATAATTTTGTATTAGGAAAAAATTTCTACCATTTGACTTCCAATACAAATCCTTCTTGGGTCATAATGTAGTGAGAAAATTAAGCTGCATCTTTTCAGTGGGTTATCGTCTATTTTATTCTTCTTATTCTCTTTTTAGTCCACTAAAGCTATGTGTATAAGAATTTTTCAATTTTCCATGTGAATCATTAAGTGTGGGTAGTCATTGTCACCAATAGTTTCTCGAAGCAGGAGATCATGGAATGCTCCTTTCCTGTAAGATCACAATATTTTCTGCTTTGGAATATCCTTTACTGAAGATTAGCGTTGCCTTTATGAACAAGGGATAAGGTAGAATTAACTGTTGCGGTTTACTTCACTACTAAGTATTGATGCTACTGATTTAAATCTATAAGATTCCCTGTGATTTGTCTTTGTTAAAGTGTGTTTTTTTTATAAATATAGTAACAGTCATGAACTTCGGTGTGATTTTTAGTAAAATGGTTTGATCTACTAGTCTATCATCTCAATATGATTTCTCTACTTTTAATTAATTAGGAATAAAGGCAATTAAAAGTAGCATAAAGCCATAAAGACATGTTCTTTGTAGGCATTATGCTTAAGTGATGGGATTCCTTTGTAGAGAAGAATATCTATTCATTTCTGTTCTCAAGTTCTATTGGAACATTTTGCATAGTGGAAACAAGTTACTGCATACAACAAGTATAAGCTACCAGCCTACCAATGCACTTTGCTATGTATGTGTGATATGTACATTGATGAACTTCAATTAGTTTCTACAGTCATGTCAGCTGCATGTTAGTACCTTTTTGATAATGTGATATGACTGTACCCTTCTAATGACATGAAATTGACGTGTCCTGCTGCTTCTCTTTGCCTTGTAATTCTGCTATATAGAAGTTCCAACTCCATATGTGTTTACATTTTTGTAAATAAATTAGAAAATTGTCAAACACGCAAATATTTGATTCTCAATTTCAAAGAGAAGCACTTTCAAACACCATCTTTTGCTGTGTTATGAACTTATGATTATTCAATATCACATGATCACTTCCAAAACCTATATCGAAGCACCTTCTAATGTTACTTTAGTGTTATTTTTCGATAATCAGGTGGTGGATCTGGTCAGAAGGGCGGTACCTCTTGCCCTAACAGCTGATGATGATCCGAGAAGGGAGGAGCTAAAGCAGTTACAAGCCAAACTGGATGAAATTGATAGACTAGCTCACAAGCAGGTCCGCCGCATCCTCTATTCTGGGCTCGCGTTCTCTCTAGCTAATATCGGGCTCTTTTTCCGTTTAACTTTTTGGGAATTCTCTTGGGATGTTATGGAGCCAATTGCATTCTTTGCAACCACATCTGGTATAATTGTGGGGTATGCTTATTTCCTTATAACATCTAGGGACCCCACATACCAAGACTTGATGAAGAGGCTCTTCCTATCCCGAAGAAGAAAGCTGATGATAAAGCATAATTTTGACATTGAAAGATTCATGGAACTACAGAAGAAATGCAAGTCGCCTCTGGATGCGCCTCCTTCGGCTAAACATGATTTTGCAGGAGTGGAACTGGAAACTCGGGATCTCTTGCACAAGAACTAACAGAAAAGATTTAACTTTCTATTGACATGCGTTTTGACTTTTGATTCTCTTTGACAACCTGTCATTGAAATCAAGAAAGCGTCCACAAATTTTTGAGCTAAACTACTGAATTTTGTCATTGCCCTTTTGTGGGTTATAATACTTTTGAATCTTGTTTCAAGCCTGTTTTTAAAGGCATTAGCAATGCAAAAGCGTTAACCAGAAGGCTATGGTGTACTATCAGAATCGAACGTTCTCTAAATATAAGATTTTGGTATCGTTAACCATTTGGATTTGATTGTTTGTCACCAAGGATTTACACTCCTGAACAAATTCTGCTTATCCCAAAAAATGTCGTTGCCTTTTTTTAATGTACTGTTGTTGGTCTGCCTTCTGCGTATACAGATTGTGATCTTCAAGTACAATCAATATGGTTCTTTGTAGTTTGGACCATTGTCTGGCTTAAATCATTGATAGGTTGTTTGTATAAATTGGACTATTGTCAATGGCTTTAGAATTATGTGTGACCCCTCCAAAAGGTCGAATCTGGCTCGTGATAGATGTGTGTTGCACAGACGCACAGTTGCTGTATTCTTGTTATGCAGAATAACCAGTAGCCCAATTGTTTAAAATTTTAGCTTATGGCTTCACTTCTCTATATAAGGTAAGAAGCAAAGCATGTACCGGTAAATAAAGGGAAAAATACATAAAAAGGTAATCTATTTACTTAAAATTCCTAAAAAGAGGAACCTATATTGTTTTCGTCTATTTAAAGGATCCAGTTTTCATAAATTTCATAAAAAGGGGAACATCGTTAGTTTTTGACGCCAGGACCCGTTAAGTGACAATTTGAGATTTTTCAGCAAACCAAAACCAACCCCACCCAAAATCCCTCCCTCCCCCATCAATTAATTGATCGGAATTTGGCCCAGAAGTGGTCGGAATTGGAGTTGGTTCGGCAGGGAGAGATTTAGGGTTTTTACCCAATTTTTCAATTGAAACATCCCCTGGCTCGCAATCTAACCTTTTTCCATCAAACCAAAAACTTCCCCAGCCTTAATCGCTCCCTCCCTTGCCTTCAAATGATCGGAATCTGGTTGAACAGGCCGGAATTGGCGACGGCAGTACGGTGGTGGGTGTTTTTTGTGGCGGTCGCAAAGGGGGAAAACTCTCCTCAATTGAATTCAATTTTGATGATGATGATCTAAGATTGTATTTAGATTGAACATATAATTGATTGGCTTCACTATCTTACGTGTATGATTGATCATGGAGCTTTAATTCACGCAAAACCTCATTGCATCGTCGACCTCAATGTCTATATATTTAGATATTTTTCCATATTTTTTTTATTTTAATTTTAGGGTTTAATTTTGTTGGATTTTTTTTTTTTTTGGGGGGGGGGGATATCCTTTAATAGGTGACATGGCACTTAACGGGTTCCTGGCGTCAAAAACTAACGATGTTCTCCTTTGTAGGAAATTTATGAAAACCGGATTCATTAAATAGACGGAAAAAAATAGGTTCCTTTTTAGGAATTTTAGGTAAATAGGTTACCTTTTTATGTATTTTTCCCATAAATAAAAGAGTAAATTCCGTGTCCCTACGCTCAATCTATTTTTTGATGTTTTGCACATATTGTCTCTAAAATCACTGATTTGTTGCAAGAATAGTTCCTCCCTCACATAAATTGACTAATTAGGAGGGACTGTTCATGCAATGAAACAAGGACTTGAAAGACTAAAAAAATAATGATAGATGTTGAAAACTTGAAATAGAGATCATCCTTAGCAATCAAAAAGTGGTTTCAGGGAGTATTGGTGCAAAAATCACGACGAGGGACGAAGGCTGCGAAAATGACCAAACACGTGGACTATTAGACGCCTCGTTTTAGTCGGATCCGTCTAATATGGATCATGGTTGCAACAAAACATGGACTTTATGAACCGCCAGTGCTAGTGAATATGAAAAGGGACTCATCACTCATATTCCAAAAGTGAACAAACCATATGGACCTTGCATTCAGTTCTAGAACTATCAACGATACATATATTTATCTGCATCTAACATACCATGAACTATGAATCAACACAACAAAGTTTATTGTGCTGCATTATCTAGTTATAACATAATACAACATTTTTTCAATAATACAAACCCATTACGTTGCTGCTTTGATTCATGAATCATGCTATACTGTTACGTTGCAAAAATGGAAGTACATACTCTTTATTGATTGTGAAAATGCAATTTTACTTGTTAACTTTAGGACCAATTAGAAAAAGAACCATTGTTATCAATAGCGGTTCTGAAAATTCAAGTACCCAGTCCAAACTGGAAAAAAAAGCACCCAACCCATAAGATTCCAACTATATAAGCTATTGTTTTTTAATAATTGAGACGTTATAACAATAATACCACAATAGTTAACCAATGATTCGAGAAGTTCGCCTAACATTCTTCATAGCAAATTGGTTGATTAGCTCTTCGCAATTTATATTCTCTAGATTTCATTCTCAATAGTTATCATTGTCAATCCACTAAGTCTTTCTTGGGACATTTTTTAGTTGCTCAAATCTTGTTTCAAGGGAAAATCAAGTCTGATCAACAATATATAAAAAATAGTTCGCTTTGAAGTTCTCTCCGAGGTAAATGAAGCTTGTTGGTTACTTAAATTCTCACCAAATTGTTTTTTTCCTATGAATCACACGGTTTTGTGGAAAAATCGAATCAATTAACCATTTCACCAGCAATCTCCTTTTTAAAAATACACCAGTTAAATTGTTAGAACGCTTGGAGTAGTAATAATACTAGTTGAGAGATTTAATCTTTTAAAAATAAGAACACACTATGAAGAATTGAAGTGAAGAAGAAGTGAAGTTATGTAAGGAGTTGAAGAGAGAAAATATGAGTCACAATAGAATGGAGTGGCTGGCATGCTTCCCCATATGCCACGCCCTTACTCAAAATAAGTGGGTAAAGTACCCGTTATTAACTCAAAATTAAATACTAAGAAATTATTTTATGTTAAAACTACAAAAAGAGGTTCATTTATTTTATTTATTTTAAATTTTTTGGATGTTACAATTACCAAGGGCATAACTTTGTATGTATATACATATTTGATACCTAAAATATTATATATTTATTATTTAGACATTAACTTGTTACTGGAATCAGATATATCTATATAATATATCAGGCTTTTACATATAATATATATATATATAAACGTTTCTAAAATTTTGTGCCCCTCTCAAAAATTGTGTCCCGACCGGAGGTCTTACTTGCGCCCTCTGAGCCTCCCATGATTGTTATGTACAGATCGAGTTGCCAAATACGATATGTTAAGAACCATTGTTATATTTCTGTTGTTTACAAAAGTGTAATAATATTATACTAGCTAAGTATTCCGGGTTTAACCCGGGAATAGTAATAAAAGTTTTGTAAAAACATATATTTGATATTTAAGTTGTGACAGTCTAGCGGTACTCATAATCTCGTAATACTATATCTTATGTTTCAAATAAATTTAATTAGTTTATTAACCTGTATGATAAGCCAAAAGTTTAAAATTATGTTATTATAAAATTACTTATATGATGAAAAAATATAAAAGTCCCATGTATAAAATATTAGAGTTTTCAAAAGAAAATAAAAAAAAAACATCAAAAATAACAAAATAAAAATGAAATAAACTTTAATTAGGAAGGTGTTTTTGACATCATAAATAAATTAAATAAAAAAGAATTAATTTTAAGAAAAAATTTGGAGGTGACAAATTAGTTATTTTTGTAAAATGTGATGTCATAACAATTTTATTTTATTTAATATAAAGATAAATCATAAAATCAATAAGAGGTTCGAATTTGTTTATATTGGTCAATCAAAAGGCTTTTTCATGTTTATTTTTTATATTCATATTATTCTATTAAACTGTAAAGAAATACCTAATTTCATTTTTCGCGGTTTTGGGTCCCAATACCTCGACAATATATTGAAAATTTAAGATGTAGACAACTATAAAGAGAACTAGATTTTAGACCCGTATCAAATACACGGGTTTTATAACATTATTAATATAAGAATTAGTATATGTAAAAAAAAAACTTATACGTCAAATGTAAAAATATACTTAAATTTTTTTTAAGATATTCAAATGTTAATACTGAATTTTAAATCATATCAAGGCTAGATGGTGTAGCAAAATTTCTTTCAAACAAACTCTTGCAAAAAAAAGCAACATCTTAACTTTGATTACACTATTGACCGAGTTTTCATTGATGTTATGCAAAAGAGTAATTTTATTTTCGTTAAACATGATTGTTAAAAACAATAAAAGTAGCGACTGGTTTCGTGATGTTTTCAAAAAATTTGTTTGTTGTGATTTTATTTGTATGTTCAATTCATATTAGAAAAATTTGTATCCTTAATATAGTTTGATTCCAATTACTAATAACAACAATGATTATCCTAATTACTGTCTGATTACATTTACTAATAACAACAATTTAATTTAATAGAGTTAATAATATAAAATAAAATATTGATATAAATATGTAACTTTCCTAACTTTTAACTATATTTTGTTATGGGATAGACATTATACAATAAAGTATTAATTATTTTTAAATTGGGTTAAATGTGTAAATTGGTGATGAAAAACCAAAAAATGTAAACTAATTTAAACATGTGTTGATTTAATTAATTTTGAGAAATTGAGAGTTATGATTGGTCAATTGAAATTAGGTCAGTTGCTTTTAGTATATATATATATATATAAAGATAAAGATTGGATTTAAGACTGTAGACATTTTTTACAGTATCCCTAAATTACCCTTAACCCTAAAATAAGTAACAAACGTTCATTTCACACCACTTATTTGACTCCCTTTCTTTCATACTATCACTTTCCAATGTGACAGTGTCCATCATCAATGACATCCAACCATTGCCTTCCATATCCATCACCACCACACTAACCAGCGTTTTTTAAATAGTACCGCTGCAATGTGTGGACACCCATCTAGTATAAGATTGAAAAAGACCTTCAAGGTATGGGAACTTAAAATGGGCTTTTGAGTATTTGGGCTAGCTAGGGTTAGGGTTAGCTACTTTGCATCCATCTTCATTCATTTTTATTATTCCCTATTCTTTGTTTTCTTTCTCCTTTCTCTGCTTTACCAAGCCCTTTTGAAACACATACCAAGGTTCCAAGTTACTATACAAGCAGCTCGCTGATTAATGTTCTCTAGCCTTGGTGTGCAATTCCGACGATTTTATTTTTTTGTATGACTTATTTGATTTGTATTTTGTTTTAAAAATTTTCTTCAAATTCAAAACACACAAAAACCGATTGAAACCGAAAGTAACCACAACAGATAAAACCAATCAATATCGTAAATAACCAGAAAATTGTATACTATCATCTCCGGTCCCTTTGACGGACGAATGGGTAATGGAAAAGGGAGGATCTACAACATGTGTAGTAGACCATCTTCATAAACTATAAGTCATGAGTAACTACATAATCCTATTTAAAAATGAGGTTTCTTTACGGGTTACAGTTAGAATTAACCGGAACTTGGTAGTAATATTTCTTTGAGAAAGCTATCAAGGGTCTTGTTGGGCACTACCATAAAATGAAGTTTGAAAAAAAAGCGGGTAGAAACTCAATGTTTTATCACGGCTCACCTCAAATGAATAAATGTGATTTGTGATCATAACCGCTTGAAGACTCGGTCAACTAAGTTACCCATAATCTCTACATGAAGTCTATTCGTTCCATGTCTTCCGTAATATTAGGATAATAGTTTCCGTATCTTATTATATATATTGTAATTGTTGGCTTTGATACGTGATCATAACCGCTTGAAGACTTAGTCAACCAAGTTACCCATGATCTCAACTTGAAGTCTATTAAACTATTTGCATGCATGAATTTAGGATATATTAAGAAGTGGTTAATCCACAATTACATATTCCATGTCTTCTGTAATACTAGGATAGTGTTTTCCATATCTTATTATATATATTGTAATTGTTGGCTTTATGGGATAGAAGAGAAAATTGCAAGTCTTCGATTCAGTTTCTTTATCTTCGTTCTTTACTTTTGTGTCTAGGAGATTAACCATCTCAAATCTTTTGTGTCTAGGAGAAAATTGTACTACAGGTGTTAGATGTAAAAAATACAAATTCTGATAACAATATTATAGGGTAATAATGGTATTACAGATGAAATTTTTAAGCCAGTAGTACAATTATACAATATCCAAAGGACCCGTTTTGATCCTGGTCCATTTTGACCCACACCTAAGCAATACTATTTAAGGGGATACTTGGTTAAGTTAAAGAATGACAATGGAAAAGGCAAAGAGAATACTAAAGAATATAATGAGCATTTTTTAGTATTCCTTTCATTTTTTATGTTGCTTGGTTTATAAATATATATCAATTAATAACTAGTTAACTAAATTATATTTTTTTATTTAAGAAAGATTTATGAAATGTTAACATCTCATATTATAAAAAAAACAGGAAAAAAAAAATTCTCTTGAAAAAAACTAAAAGGAATTTGATTTTTTTGTAATATTCACATTTATGTTAAAACATTATAATAATTATATTTAACTATGGCTATAACTATACTGTAATATATACGAAGCATCTTATGCATGTTAACACGTAGTTGAAATATGTATTTTTAGTTAGAAATATGTTTTTTTATGTTCCATATTATATAATGGATATTTTAAAATATTGTGATAAGTCATTTATGAAGTTACAAACCGTATGAAAGTGAGGAAGTTAATTTCGGAAGTTAAATAAGATATGGTTAATAGTTGGTTATTCATTACCTAGTTTTATTACCCCAAATTTAATGAGTAATGGTGTATTATATAGTAATGGGTAATGATTACTTGGTAAATAATAAACCAATCAACATCAATGATAATCATTAACATTCCTTATCACTTAATACATCCAACCAAACATGAAACGACAAGACTCGATAAACTCAAAGACACACAAAAAAAAAAAATTTATATATATACCCTCACTGCGGCGCAGTGAGGTGAGTACACCCACTGCGCCGCAGTGCAAAACTTCGGACCAAAGCTGGAAGAACCTCCACTGCGCCGCAGTGGGCTTGGCACACTCCAACTGCGCCGCAGTGGGAAGAAAGGAAATTCTGGCCGTGGGATTCTCCACTGCGCCGCAGTGGCCCAAAACCCCGCAACATCAAACTTTGCTCACTTTAAGATTTAACCAAAACCTTCAAACCACAAACAAAATTATAAGCAAATTACATTCCAGAATTGATAGTAAGAGAGTTAACCCGAAAATATTCATATTTGTCAAATTCGTTTGATCCATGATCGACCACGCAACCATATGGGTCGATTACCCATTTGACATCTTACAACCAAACCAACTATCTTTATCGACTCCAAAAGACATGAACATGACCATTTACAAAACATATCAAAATATGACCAATAACAACCAAAATGTACCATAAGCCAAAGTTAAGAGGGACAACTAGGTTTCTAACCAAATCATGCTATTCTTCCGAGAATAGCCAAGGTACCTTCCAACTATCTACAATCCCTAGCAACTTCGTTCTCTATTCTTCAAGACAAGCAAACCTAGTTCCTTCTTCCGGAACCACCTATAAACAAAAGGGTAAACGTCTAAAAGGTAAGCGAATGCTTAGTGAATATGCTTGCATAATATCATATAAACGAAGGAGGGCAATGCTCAGGGGACTATTGCATATGGACTATGACACCGTCGTGTCATATCCATAATACTCACCCTTGGGCTAGGCATTACATGGATCCATATAAGCAAATGATTACAATCACAACAAATATAACATTAACAAATGCTCCACATGAGCCTATGGCCACCAATTAGGCCTGTAATCAAACTCAACCATAAACATGGGACTTAACGCCAAATCAATTACCACCATGGACTCACTCAACATGATTGGTAATTTACCCGACGAATATACAATATATGCAAGTATACTCACCTCCTTCGAGGAAACAACAAATAATCAAGATAACCGCAAAAGCACAATATCAAGCTTTCAACCTATCATATATCATAATGCATACATAAGAACATGTTCACTTTCCTAGCTATCTCAACATAGCTCAACAACCCTTTCACTAGATTCTAACCTCTAACCCATTTCACTAAGTCATTGAGTTGCTTATTTAACAAGTCTTTTCATATAAATTCCAAGGTTTCATCATCATCAACATTATTTCAATTACTAATAAAATCACCATTTTTCATAGTTGGAGTTTCACTACCATTATTCTCATTTAATTAAATTTTTAATATAAGCAACTCAATAACCAACTCATTATATACGATAATTTGGGGGAATTTCATACATGGACTCATTACTAGCAAAAACCCCCAATTTCCTATTCTCAAAAACCCTAATTCCTAGTAAAGAAGGGAAATTAGGGTTGGAAGTGATTACCTCAGGGAACACAAGACCAAATCAATACTTGAATTCACAAATTTCTCCTCTCTCTTTTCCTTGAAATAGTCGACCACCACCACCACTAACTAACCCACACCCTAACTTGTAAATTCTTGAATGATATTAGATTATGGTTCTTGATGAGTTTTTGATTTGAGATTAGAAGTCAAATTGCATGAATTGAGATTGGATTGAAGAATCAAGGAGTATGAAGAAGATATTGGAGTAAGTTAGGTGATGGAAGTGGAGTGGGAAAAATGGCTGGCATTCTAATGTGATGCCACGCCCCCTTTTTACTTTTGTGGGTATTTTACCCGCTATCCGCTAAAGTTCCAACTAAATTAACCCCATATCCAAAAATAAATTATTAGGAACTTATTTTAATGTCAAAACTACAAAAAGGGTTATTTTATTACCTTAAAATTATTGGGGTGTTACAAAACACCTCCATAATTTCTGTTTTGACGTGTCACTCAGCCCAACCCGACCCGTACATTTTATCACCCTTACTTCTAGATAGCAAAAACACAGAAGACATCGTAATTCTATGGTACGATTACCGTAAATTTCTTTTCTGATTTAACACCTTGTTTATATTCTAGGCTTAAAACAATATGGCAGAAGTTAAATATCCGATGGATCATACTTGGTACTAGATACCATTTGTATAGCATAGGATTATATAGGAACTTTTTTTTATTGTTGGACTTAAGTAAAATCAATTAAAAATTGACGTTTAATGAATGAATTTTTTCACAATGGAGCAAGACCGATTGCGTTTATTTCAAATATGCGTTCTATTTAACACACGTGAAACCACATTCATAGTCTCACATTTGTCTTTATTTTTCTTTTAATGAATTCAATTTGTCCGAGAAAGCTTAATATCTGATTTGTAACCATTATAAACCACATTAAACACACCCATGTACACGGCTTCACGACCGTATGCATTCCACGCCAGAAAAACAGACACCATCCCAAACGCCAGCAAGTAGCAGCCGGGGGGTTATCATGTTCCAAACTTCCAATAAAACAAATTGGATAATAGAGAAACAAAACTATACATTGCGTTGAAAGACCGATGAAGACTGTAGCTGAATGGGGGTGACTTCCAGCTAAAGGGATGAGGGGAGGGAAGAAGAGGATTAGTTTGAAATAAGTGTTTGACATATGCTACATACCTTTTCTTTTAAGAAAAGAATCATTTTTAAAATCTTCGTATTTTTCCAAAAAAGTAAAAGACGTTATTCAAGGCTTTTGCCTGCAGACTTAGATGCCTTACAACACAACAAATATTTATTTTGTCATTTTGACCTCTATAAAAGGGCTCGAAAAAACTAAAATGGTAAAAATTAACGTCAGGATAAAAGTTACCCCCCCCCCCCCCCCCATTTACCCATTCGTTTTGAACAAGTAATATGCTATTTGATATATGTTGTGAACATAAAAACAATAATAATATAATGATAATCATAGATGGACTTCTAAGGGCTTTTTGCCATGTCTTCATCTCAGCTGCTCTTTTCTAGAAAGAACCAGTTACAATCCGCAAGATGCACTTCACTACTTGGGGTAACCTTTAAAGAATTCATTGCTTGGTCATGGCACTCTTACTTGCCTCCGATGGTCACTTGGTCCCCACCATGCCCCTTTGAAAAAAATGTCGTCTATAGTATGTAGTTAATTTTACGTAAAACAAACGTACCTAAATTAAACTGAGAATTGATCTAAACTAAGTTTTTACCATGCGCATTTAACAATACTTTGGAGAGAACTCAAAAAAATTAAATTTCTTCTCTTGCTTTTTTTTACACCAAGTATCATATGCAAACGAAAAGGTACTGCTCATAACTACAGCCATAACATCTGTTTTGTTCCTAGTTAATCTCTAACAAAGCTAAAAACATATACTTGAAAGTATGTCATACAGTATCACAAGAGTTTATACAGATTGTTCTTCTTATAGATTATGAACTCACCCTCCATGTAATTCAGTAAATCAACCACAGCCATTTCTTTAGATCCGTTAAAGTGCTTCAATATGTCCGACAATGCAACCTACATTAGATGACCAACACACCAATTAGGTGGAAGAAACTCACATTATTCAAGTCAAAATAATCAGTTTCACAACACACATCTAAACACCCAACAAAGTGGTGAATCGATACTCACCCCATTTTCAAAGTTCTGAAGCCAGTCAGATAGGGATACTTCAGTGACCTCCAGAGGATGGTCTACGTGTAATGGTGTCTCAACCTTCTGACGCTTCCTTGGAGAATCCTCCGACAAGAGTATGACTTCGGTTTTCCCACAAGGTTCCTGGTTTGTGACATTGGGTCTATCAGATAACTCTTCTGTTCCATTAGAGTTGGGTTCACTATGCTTAGTAGAAGATGAAATAGCTTCAGCTGACATCCCAAGTTCGTGCATAGTTAACCATGCCTTGATATGAGTATAGTCAACCTGATACATCATGGTTAAAGTCGAACAAAGTTAAGCTATGACAGCCAGAGGAGTATTACAGCCCATTTAACAGTAAAAAGGTCAAGTTGGGCTATCTTTTCCTAATAAAGAGTGTAACTAAATAATTTAGCTAAAAAAGAATCAAATGGGTCTTCTAAACTGTTTGATTTAAAGAACTAGATAATTAATCCACTGATAATTTTTGCATTCATATTTAGCATCTTAGTTATCAATAATATTAATGAAAATAACAGTGACTGACTTGAAAGTAACAACTTTCACGTAATTCCATAACATAAACAACATTGATGTTAAACTATAGAGGCAAGTAAACATTCAGGAAAGAGAGAAGTCGTAGAATAGCAATGTACATTTGGTTTGGTCCATCTGGTTGTGATCAGTTAAAAAAACGCTAAATTAGTCATTGACTCATTGTAGCATAAGAAAAGTAGAAAACAATAACCAAATGTGGTTAAAAAAAACGTTAGCTAGTAAAACGGGCCATTTGAGAAACTATAACTACCAATATGGATCAATGTAGTAGAATTAACAAAACGGACAAGATCCGAAATTAAAAGCTTTACCTCCTCTGGTAGCACATCTTTGATAGGTTTCAGCTTGTCGTTCGAGCCAACTTTCAAAATTGCAGCTTGAATAAGAGCAACAATTTCTTGTGTCAAACCAATTTCTTTAAACAATCTAGGCCAGTCAACAAAACACCCTTCTCGTGCTGCATCCAAAACATATCCAAGTGCCGTTTGCACTTTGATAGGAGCCGATCGACCAGGAAAGTTCTAGGGAAAAAAAGTATAAACCGTGAAGAATAATTCTTAAAATAATATGATGAAGTTACTTATGGTGGCAATTTTGACACATACATATGAATGTATAGACTTGGATGCGTTCTAACTCCAAATGACACAGATTAAAAAACTTGCACACCTACAACGACCTAAATACTTACACCAATTGTCTCAAGTGAGACTTAAACCCACAATCTTTTGGTTGATAGGCCACACCCAATACTGCTAAGCCAAAGACCCTTTGGTCACAGTCTAACTTTGCTGCATACTAACCTTCCAAATTGTTTTATTTAAAAATTCGTGATTGTAATAAATTTTGTTTTCAACGGAAGAATTATTAATTTATTATTATATAATGTTATGGGAAGTAACTATTGATTTAAAAGAACAAAAGGTACTTGTAGGTCAACCAGGCACTGCCTGTTTTGATCCATTATCCAGCTCACCCAACCCACATATCTTGCCACCTCGGGAAGGTAGTCACTATCATTGAAAGAAAACATACAGCAATTTCTTCAGCCGAGAGACCATCCTCTTGCCACATTTTCCAAGCTCCGTACTTTGCAGGGGGCAAGTCTTTTGGTTGTTTTGGTCTCATGTAAGCTTGAGTAACTTCTATGGCTGCAACGCCGTCCAAAGAGAGGTCCAGTTGCTTTGAAAACTTCTGCATACTTAGAAGAAGATGATCTCCATACCTTGTTACAAGGTGCTGCATTTTATTGAGAATTTACAGGTTAAAGTTGACCAAAGCCAAATGGGAACTTAGTCTAATAATAAGAAAGATAAGACACATTACAGCTATGAATATGTATTTGAAAACTGCTTATGTGATATTATATATTTAAAATCAAGTAATCAGATTTATAGAACAGGCTATGGAGACTGGGAGACCATGTTTGGTGTACTAATGCTGTTTGAAGTTATAATAATTAGTTGTTTGAGCATTTGGCTATTTTAATAATTAACTAAGAATTAATGAGAAAAAAGGGCATTATTATACGTCATCAGAGAACAAATTAATTAAAATTTGAAGACATCTGATTATTTTTATAAATCAACCGTTCATTAGTTGGAAACAATAATCTAAACTTCCTATAATGATCCATATCCATAATACTAATGAGAATGTAGATAAAAAACTATTTATAATAATAGTAAAAGAAAGGGTAAAATAATGAATACTTCTAATTTTACCTTTATAAGTACTAGTTTTGTTGCAAATGGTAAGAAACTGAATATTCAACAATGCTCGGACAAAGAGAATCAGAACCATATACCTGGTTGACACCATCAATGTTTGCCAGCCTTGCTTTATTAGATGGCCTTGTTGCTGCTATCTTTTTTAATGTTAAATCACCACATATGGCATATCTGCAAAGTGATGTTAACTTCTTAACAAGAAATAAAAATCCATACTACAAGTTTACTAATTGTACTAATGAGGAATATAAAGATACATATAGTTGGGCTATGCAATGTTAATATAAGTACAAAAACTTACGGGGCAGTTCCAGCAGATCTTGCAAGCTTCATTCTCTCTTCTAAAAGCATTTTATAGAGTTCTGCCTCTGCCTAAATAAGAATTAATCAGATTTCAAAACAGAATTTCCCCCCGTGTTTAACAGAAAACAATAGTAGAGATAAAAAAAACAAGTAAAACTCAGCCATGTGACACAACTGATCAAGAATATTTACAAATGGATCTTGTACAAGTGATAATAGCCTGAAAATAATCATGCAATCATACACCCACATTTAAATTCTACAACTCAAACATGGCAATTTAACTTGTAGAAAGATTGATTTGGGTTTATATTTATCTCTAACAGATTAAAGGTATAAATAAAAATAGCTAATGAGTCAAAAAGGTCGAATGACCTTTGAAAATAAGAATCTGCACACAACTAAATCCTAAACCAATGTTTTCAAGTAAATGAAATATTATTGTAACAATATGATCTGTGTAATCCTTTTTGATACTAACTTCCAATAGTAGGTTCAAAAATTTTGGACAAAAATAATGAACTTGGTTCAACCCAACCCAGTAAATGACTTGTTCCGGCCCCTAACAAAACCGCCCAAACTGCCAATTTTTCCACCTCTGGTAAAAAAAAATGCAATTATCCACCTTCAAAAATTATGTATAAACCTAATGCTTGAATAGAAAATGCATCATACAATTTGGTATCGAAAGAGAAATTGATGCCATGTTTCTACTTTTCCAAGTTTACTGACATGGTAAATGCATATAAATTAGCACGTTAGAAAAGTAAAAAAAAAAAAAAAAAAGTATGTCCTTTTCGCATACCTGTGACAGTCCATCAGGTCCTGAGCCAGCTGCGCTGTCCCCATGACCACCAGATTCACTAATTATTGGCAAAAGCAATGGAGGCTGGTGATCGGGTCTACAGGATCTCAGAAAGTTTGCACCTTCTGCGTTAACACTGATACATTGAAAAGAAATTATCAGTTTCATGGTAAAGTCCACGAGCAGGAAATAATATCAACCAGTGAGAAAACCCTACATGATAACCGAGTCTTCAGAATAAATGAGACAAGGGTGTATGAACAGCATATATATTTAGCAATTTAAAAAATGAAATAAGGTAATAAACATACCTTACAGTCCTATAAGTATCTTTAGCAGTCTCAACCAAGTAACCTGCATCAAATTGCACAATTGGCTTACAACTACCTAACAATCAGTAAACTGGAACTAAGAAGTGGTGCATGTAGCTAACTCGCGATGGATAAAAAGTTCCAGAGGGTGCATTTTGGACCCATTTACTTATCAATGGGTCCATTTGTGTGCTATCTCTAACAAGTCAAACAGATGTGAAAAAATGCCAGCCCAGGTCTTAACGGTAGATAGTTTGCTTGTATATCCTTTATCTGATGATCGTATTTATCGTTAACTCGAGTTTGTCAACCTTGAAGCATTTTCTAAGTTGATCTAGTTTGGTACAAGCATGATCACTGGTCAAACTTATATTCCTAAGACATGCCTCAAAACTGCCTCTCAGGTTTGGTCTTATTTGAAAGGGAAAGGAGATTGAGTTCACAAGCTAAGAGTCCCACATAGAGTCTGCACAAATCATATGAAGTAAACTTTTTGAAAATTAATATTGTGCGAGGGGTATCCTACCCAAAAAAATTGGTGAAACAGGTACAAAACAAATTAAAGGAACAAATGCATGAAAATGTATTGAACTCTCAAAAGCTATATTAATATGTATGTAACTGTCAATTACATGCTATTGTATGTTTGTGACCTCTTATAACTTGTAAAGTGCTGACATGACACCACTTTGGATGACATGGCCTCTTATATGACTGCCACATCAACAAAACCACTTGTTACCTGATGAAAGAGTTACCGGATACATACAATAGCATGTAACTGAAAGTTTGAAGAAAACTAAAGATTTTTCATAGCTGAATACATACAACAGCGAAATAAGATACAATTAATACATATTCATGCACCTATCCCTAATCCAAATAGTTTAATATAATAGGCCTAAAAGGTCAAAGTGGCAAACTGGTCGAAATTCACCCAGAGCATATTTTTAGTGTTTTACCCAATTAAATAATTTATTTGGAAACTAGAGTATTGTAGGAATAACTTTAATTTTGATAATCATAGTTGACACATTATCTGTTGTTTATAGACTATTTAATATAGAAAAGAAAAAAGAAACAAGGGTTTTGGGTCACGCCAACCTGACCTGTTTTGACGTTTAACAAAACACTATCCTTAGTATCCTCTCTAGCCAAACCTGTTTTGACCTAATACCAAACCTACCCAGTTTACCACTTCTAGTCCCACACAAAAACAGACAAAAATTTAATAACTGAGACAAATAATCAAGCAAATGGGTGTAGCTTTGTTGGTGCAAAGTAAAATTAAATACAAAAATAATACGAGTATTGCATACCATGTGAAATTAGTTGAAAACCTAAATCTTTCCACCAATTTGCTGAAAAATCTTTCCCGAGTCCATGGTATGGGAGATTGTCAAACTGGTTCGCGGTAATCTTTTTGGCCTACAAGCCACAAGAAGATAATTAGAAACACAGTCAACGGAGCATTAAAGATACGTATGAGTGAAGGAAAAAGGAAAGCTATAAACAAAAAAAAACACATAAAATACAGATAAGTAGCATTGGATTCGCTAAAGGTTGCAAGATGGAAGACTTGGGCAGGTTGTCATACAGGTGTCAAAAGTCAGGTTGAAGAGGGATTTTTGTACAGGTCAAAACAGGATGGGTCAGATCATGTTGGCCTGCTATTCAAAATATGCAACAAGAAGTCAAGAATATTATAAAAATAATCTTAAACTTTCATAAACAACTTAAGAGGCTGCATATACAAAATTTAGCATTTGGGCGACTTTTAACCTCCTTGACCAGTTCGACCCATTTTTAATGTTCGTTTTTCCCCACAGTTATTTACTAATTTGGCCGATTCAAGATATAACAGTCCAATAGACCCATTAATAAGTAACTAGGTCAAAATTGCCACCTCTAGATTTGCGAAGAAATAATTAAGTAATAACACATCTGAATAAGACAAGAACAATTACATAACAATAAACCAGGTTATTTTAACGTCCTGCTCTATCATATAACAAAGCACAATTATACAAATCAGAGCTCATGCAAAATGCCCCTGCAACTTCTACTAGTAATAATGCATTCAACTGCAAATGCACACATGTGTTTGTGTGTGTGTTTGAGCCTAGAGCAGGTTATATCTGATTTTAGAAGTGATATCTTACACGAGAACCTCGAAGGACATCTATAGGCAAGTTAAGACCCCAGTTTCCACCACAAGCTCGGATACAACCCATCAAAAGAAATGCTTCTCTGGACATATCACTCTTCGCCTGTTGAGAGTTGGTGCAATTATCGCAATTTCCTGTTAAGGAAGAAATTGTTCAATGATTATCTAAACAAAACTCCATCAATAACTACTTCCATGTTTTAGGTAATTTATATCATAAATGCTCATAGTATAATCAAAATTCGTTAATTCCTGTAAAGATGAAGCAATTCAAATATTTAAACCATAATAGCTGATGCCTTTCTTAGATTTTATTAGCTGATGATAATCCATAATTCCTAAAACGCACACACACATACACACACACATATATAACAGCCAAAATTATTCCTCACCACAATTATTGGAAGAAAATGTTTCCCCAAAGTACTCCAGCAAAACTTTTCTTCTGCAAGTTGCCTGCATGCAATATTGTTGAGCAGCCATGAATGAATCCATAATAGCTTTCTTCTGTTTCACCTGTTGAGTTAAAATCGTACAATAATAAACTAAGCTAGGTTTAAAGCATTGACCAGATCCATATAAACAATTAGCAGATTCAACAAGACACTGATATACTGTATCCAAAAAAAGTTGGATAAGTGGTGAAAACTATCAACCCGATTATTTATAGGTGAATTAGGGAATTGATTTATCCCTACTGATTCAAATGGTCATATTAAAAAAAAAACAGTGAAAAAAAAATTGCCAAATGGATTGAACAGGTTAAAAGTTACCCAAAGCATTTTGTTTTATTTCTTACAGCTTACTAGATTTTTTAATTTTAACAAAAAATTGATTATCATTGTAGATGCATTGTAGGGTACTGTCATAGAATAGCAGCATAATTTCTCAAATGTTTCAGATTTATCATTATAAAATAACAAATATGAAACATATTTACCAAGTTTAGACTAAGCTAGTACGGTTCAATGTGTGACCAAATCTAAGACATCAAGATAAGTTGCTATTTTTTATTTTACCTAAAAAATCACACGTCAACTACTTTTACAAAACATGGAAAATAAATGTTTCTGGGTCAACCAATCTGGTTTCACATATACTAAAAACAACTTGATTCAACCCAAAGTCCAAACCCAGTTGGACCAATTACCCAACCCGCCCAGATCGTCATATGGTTAACATACCGAGCTTGCTTCCGCGCAATAAAACTCAGCTTTTCCAAAGTCACCTCTTGAAAAGTATAGCCAGCAATCAGAAGAAATACCGTCTCGACCACATCTCCCACTTTCTTGATAGTAAGATTCCAAACTCTTAGGGCACCCATAGTGGATCACATGCCTTATGTCCGGCTTATCAATACCCATTCCAAAAGCAATAGTTGCAACCATGACATTGAGCTCGTCCATTATGAAAGATCTACAGCAAGATATAAAATACAATCATCATCATTAAAAGAGCCATGATCATTTGAATGAATAATCAAGTTTAGAAAAAACTGAGACCTGTGTGACTCTTCACGATCCCTGTTACCCAATTGACCATGATACATTCCAGCCTTGATTCCAGCCCCACGGAGTGCTTTGGTAATCTACATAATCAAGTTAGATGGTAAACACACTCAAAAAGACAAGAATCAAGAGTGTCAGCTCAAGAATTTAACAATTAATTAAAAGTTTGGGTCAGACCAAGTAACTTTTGTACCCAAAACAATTTTTGCCCATACTTTCATTTTATTTATACAAACCAAGTGTGTCAGATATGATTACAAACCATATTACTTCAGTAATAATCTAATTGTTAAGTACAATAACTTTGAAGGTTCATCAATTACGTATTAATAATGTACTTTCATCAAGTTCGAGCAAGTATAACATATTCAACCCATTTAACTGTACCCTGTTTCAGATCAATTTTTAATTCTACCAGTCTAACTCATTAAAGATAAATGATAAATATAAGTCGAATCAACCCATTTGTGACTAAATTGATCAACAGTCACCTCTGTAAGCTCAAAACTTGAGAGCAGAAATGAATTTGTTGGGTGCTAAAATGAGAAGTATGATTCTACCCAGTTAGCAGTAAAATTATTTTTCTTGATCACATAAGTACAACAAAAAGAAAAAAAAAAAAAGAAAAAAAAAAAAAAAACTAAGGACAGCTACAAGAAACAAGTTTGAATTTTGAAGCATGAACTAGGGGTTTAAGATTAAGAAAGCTAACCTCTTGGACATCTTTTACAGTTGTACAGTATACAATAGTCGACCCACCGTCTGCCTCATATTTAGAAATTTGTGCCACAAGCTCATCCACAAATAAAGCCCCACGGTTAATAGATTTCACACCATAGAAGAGGTTTTTACGATCAAATGATCCAATAAAAACATGAGGGTCTTTCATTCTCAGTGAATCAATTATGTCCTTTCGGACCCTGGAATAAAGAGAATGGTTATCTATATCTCATCCTTCACTCTCTTGCATATTGTGTTAAATTAGAAACACATAAAGGGACCAATCCTTACACACTTTTTAATTTGAAAAAATATGTCAGATATAATATTTTTTACTTTTTATTGAACAGCTATGACAGAGAAGATAAATACTAAAAGACAAATCAAATAGCATAACACATACTTATCTGTGGCTGTTGCTGTCAATCCAACAAATGGAACATTTTGTAAGACATCTCGCAGCTTGTACAACTGTTTGTACTCCACACTGTAGGGCGGATGAAGATTAGGAAGGAATAGTAAGAACAAATTTTAAATGGTAAGTGACATACAAATAGAAATATATATATGTGTGTGTGTGTGCATGTGTGTGTGTGCGCGTGTCAGCGTATGTGTGTTTGTGAGCTTCAAGATCCAAAGAGCAGTAGCCCAAACTATGTTACCAAACTAAATTCTTCAAAGTAGGCTACTCTAATTAAGCTAGATTTAACCAAAAATAATAACAATACTTGACTAGATTACAGATCCAATCAAAGCTGTAAATCTTGTTATATTTCAGAAGCAGTGGTCAAGAAAGGATACATGAAAACCAATATTAGGCATAAAAAGTTGCATTAAAATATGCAACAGGGTAAATCCCTTGTACCCAAAAGAAAGTTGCATTAAAAAGTCTTAACGTTGGCTTTCTTAAATATTGAATGCATCAAAAGGTGAAGAACTAATACATTACTTACTAATAACCTAGAGACCCCAAATATGATCTTATAGGCCCAGTATCAATGTCACTGTAACCCAAAGGCAGAAAATCGTACATGTTGATCATAATGATATACCGATTTTTAATTATTTGCTAAACACGTATTCATCACTAAAAGGCCCGAATATTCTAGAGCAAACCACTATTGAAGATAAAACATATATAAATGGAAACCAACCGAAAATCATGGCCCCACTCCGAGATGCAGTGCGCTTCATCAACTGCCACTAGACAGATTCCCGTGTTAAGCAATCTCGACCAAAAGCTGCATTATTAGTAAAAACAGCTCAGGGCGTCATATCAGTTAATACTTATTTTGATCAGGGCAGCACATCATATCATCTATTTATCTCAATAACTGAAGTCAATCTAACATGTCAACCACACACCAAGTTGCAGTAGGCTATACTCAGACAACAGAGAAGGTGATGAGAATTGAGAAATCATCACACTAAAGCTATAATGTGTTGTTGACAATAATAAAGCAACCACGAGATATATTACTAGAGGTGGCCATTTCGATCCATTTATACTTGCATACTTATTTTTAATTATGTTTTACCTCTGTAGGAGTAATTGGTAAAGTAAAAAAAATAAAAATAAAACAAGAACAGAAATAAAAGGAGAAAAAGCACAAAAAAAGGATCATGGGTCAAAAGTTGCCAAAAAGGATTTTTTTCAGAGAATTAGGTTTATATTGAATCATATTTGATACAGAATTTGAAGTATAGAAAACGGCCACAGGAATACCGGTTAGACCACGTATATCATAGCAAAAGGCTCAACTTATCCCGGGTAGCCTAAACACGGATCCCTCTCCGTTTACCCATTTTCATTTGACAAACAAATTATCAATATGAAAAACTCATAGAAGTTAGAAAAAAGGTTTTTAAAAGAAACCTGTTTAGCAATCCTTACCTGTTAGGAAAAACGCAAGCCTTCTCAGGAGTCATGTATAGAATGTCATACTGACCACTCTCAGCTTTCTTTTGTGCAGTTGTGTCAGTCTGAGCAGAAGATAGATGCTCAGCTTTAATGCCCCTTTGTTTCATAGACATAACCTATAAACAAACAACATTTATATTAACATTTGATAATTTGTTAAAGCTCAACTACAGAGGATGAAGAAAACAGAAAATACCTGATCTTGCATCAAAGATAGAAGCGGACTTATAACTATAGCAGTTTTATTTGCAATCAACGGAGGCACCTGATAGCTTGATTAAATAAAACGAAAAAGTGCAAGTCAGTTGTGGAGTATTTATCACAATAGAATATGAATCACTGAATCCACATGAATTCCTGACTCTTACCTTTAAAAAAAGGCATTTATCACAAATAATTCACAGTATTGGCACTCTCTATTTTGATAGACATATATTGTCTACATCTTCTGGCAACTAAAATCCACTCTGTTGCTTATTTTTAACCATGCAACCACCTATAACTCCTTCACCACTTCTTCCAACTCAAAAAAATGAACCATACATACCTTTATATATTAAAGAGGTTATATTCAAAATTCAAACTTGATACGGTTCTTAAAACTTATATTTGCTGGCTTCCTCAAAACTTTATAAGGAGTAAGTAACATATAACTTGCTAAAAAATGAATACTATATTTAACATCAGTATCAACAATATATCACTTAATGCTTAACCAGCCGAGTATTTGTCTTTTATAGTTTGGCAAAATTAAACTCTACACGTCAAGAATAACGATACTTAATTACAACTCTCATAGAAGTATCACTTTCTAGAAACTGTATCACATAACCTACATCATTTAAAGTAGGTTGGTTGTTCCAAAACTATATAATGTGACATAATAAATAAGTTATTGCACCAAAATGACCCATTTTACTAAAAAGCTCACTAGCATACGACAACAGAACAAAAATCGATATATCAAATGATAAAACTAAAATATATAATTCACTACATACAATCAGTTTAACAACAGCTAGATACATTTCGGCGAGAAAAACGCCAAAATAATTAAAAGATATGCCCTAATGTAAATATACGGAAACCGAAAGATATTCAAGTACTACCATAACGACTTGCCGCTACCGGTAGCCATAACAACCAAACTGTCTTTTCCTTCCAATATCTTCTCGATTATCTCCTTTTGATACGGCCGAAATGTCGAAAACCCGAAATATTCCTATTTTTCATCATTTAAATAAAATAAAAAATAACATTTAAGTAAGGGATAGTGTTTAATCGCTCAGATAAAAACTGTTCAAAACTAACCTAAACACTAGGGTTTATGAGTAACAAATAAAATAAAATATTATCTATATATATATATTATAACATAGAGAGAAAATAACCTTGAGAGTAGATTCTGCCTTCATTTTGTTTCCGGGTAAAATAAAAGAGTGAAATCCAGGAAATGGAACACCGGGAAAACCTTTTATCTACTGTGAGTGAGTGACTATATATAAAAATAAAAATAATAAATGAAAATATATAAGTTGCTATCTGTAGTTTGTTTTCGCGCCATTTTCAGATGGAGCTTGCGATTTTTTTTAATTTTTTTATTTTATTTTAGGTTTTTGCTTTTCACTTTTTAGGTCGTGCTATTTATCAAAATATCAAAACTCCGTGAAATCTCCAAAAGTTCAAACTACAATTCCAGTGTATTCTTGAGTTTTTATTAAAAGAAAAAAAAAGATAAGATTGAATAAGAAAAAAAATTTTAAAAATTACATAAAAAAAAGATATTCTCTAGTTGAAAAAAAAAAAGTTGAAAGTTGAATGTATTCTTGAGTTAGAAGGGAAAGAAAAAAAAAAGATAAAAAGATATAATTTTACATTTATAGTCTTGTAGTAATTAAAACCTTTATATAAGTTTGAAGGGTATAATAATAATTTCACCACTTTTCCTTCCAAATCTTGTCAAAAGTGGCAAGAAAGTTTTGGGATTAAAACATCCTATTTTTCCCTTCTTTCTCTTCCCTTTCTTTTAAAACAAAAACTCAAGAATACAAAAACTAAAAGTTTCTTACCCTTTCTTTTCTTATCTCTTCAAAATAAAACTCAAGAATGCATTCTAAATCTTCTGTCTATTAATATAACAAACTAGTAAATCATCTCACGCGTTGTCGCGAGTGTAGCTTGTTAACGAATTAATAAAAGTTTTGTTATTTAAGTTTTTAACAATAATACGTACATAAATACATAGGGAGCTAATGTTCGTACCACAACGATTAATAAATCTACCACAGTTACGCAATACATATTTGTACAATATGTTGTGAAACTTGTACACTGTGGTATATATATCATTTTCTGCGGTACGTTTATCATTTCCCTAAATACATAGGATTGATAAGTGAATATTCACAAATAAAATTGTCACAGCATCCAAGACTTTGGAGTTTGATTAAATCATCAAATATTTTTGACAACTCATCGTATAGTCACCATACGAGATTTAGACCCGTATCAAATACATAGGTTTTATAATATTATCAATATTAGAATTAGTATATAAGAAAAAAAAATACTTATAAACTATTAATATATACATAAAAAGTAACATGGATATTCAAATATAAATACTGAATGATAAATTATATCGGGATGTTGTAACAAAGTTTCTTTAATAAAAATTCTTCCATAAAAGTAATATCTTAATTTTGATTACACAATTGACCAAATTTTCATTGATGTCTTGCAAAAAAAATAATTTTATTTTCTTTAGTCTAAATTATTATAACTTCTCATATTTTATTTTATTATCAAATTATGACATCATCAAATTTTAGTTTTATTGAACTGAGCCTTATAATTGGTTAATAAGTTATTAGATCAGTTGTGTTTTAGTATATATAAAGATAAAGATTTTGCATAGATGTCAATTATTTCCCGTTTTATTTGTTAGAGGTGAAATACTATACTCATACACATCCTATGTTTTTTTTATTTGTTTATAGATCTCATCCTTTTATTATATATTTTCACTCATCCTTTTTATTTTTGACGGATTACTTTCACTCCTCGTACCTAACAAGATCCGTAAAACATCATATTAGAAATCTCCCAACCGCCACCACCATCAGTCCATCACCTCCTCGATGTCTCCGACAGCTGCTACAAAGCCGCCGCCATCGCAACTTATTTCTCTGATATCACTACCATTACAACCCCATATGTATCATGCCTTTGTGTAGGTATATGATTCGAAGATCTATTATATGTGTTTCTTTTTAATATGATACGTTGTTAAACTTTTTTTTTTTTTTTTGCTTTTTGATATTGATGATGCCTACTATTCAGCTGAGAAGAAGAATGGAGGAGAGGAGAGAAGAGAAGGGTGGAAAAAGAGATGAAGTGAGATAGTGTATCCAAAGTAGGGATGTGCACGGTTTGGTCCAAACCCGGTTAAACCATTTAAACCGAGGTATTTGGACGGATTGGTTGGTTTTAAATCAAAATTTTGAACCGTTGGTTTGTTTTTTCCGTAAACCATTTGTATGGTTTGTATTTGGTTTTAAATATTATACATTCCGGTAAAACCAAACCGGACAATTTAGTTATAATAATTGTAAGTTTATATTTATATTTATAGTTAATAATAACAATGTAAATCATATATATATATACTTATTTGTCAAAGTTGTAGATATGATATCGAATCTTAAATTGTTATGTTTGTTTTGTCTAATAAGACTTATGGATATTTTGTTATGTCATGATATCGAATCTAAAATTATACGTATTATTTTTCCGTACTATACATTTAATTTCAAAAAAATAAAATAAAAAACCACTTAACCGTCCAAACCAAACCGGATTAATTGGTTTTAGTTGTTTTGGTTCGACATAACAATTTGGACGAATTGGTTTGTAAAATGGTGAAACCGTATGTATTGGTTTGGTTGAGATTTTTGACTAAAACCGTCCAAACCGACCATGCACATCCTTAATCCAAAGGTGCAAATTCAAAAGTTTTGTAACAAAGTTGAAAAGGGGGAAAATCTAATGTAGTTAAGTCAGTCTTAAAATATACTATATAATAAATTTTGAGGGGATAAAACAAAAAACAATTAAAGACAAGAGATTTTAGAATGTGATATATGAGATTATTTTGTGTCGATCTTAAAGCATGTTGAAATATATACTGCAATTAACATGTTCGCAAACAACAATTTTGTATCAATAATAACAAATTTCATCTATATACTTGTATAACATTATTTATGAAGTGATACAATCAAAATTGCCCATACAAAAATTCAAAAAATCAAAGAATATGTTACATCGTGAAAAATAATCATATATCGTAATTATGTTTAGTGACATATGGTTAGGGTTTAAACATTGTACCGACAAAATGATTTGCAGTATTGTGAGTTATTCTAGATTTTATTATGTCTGAATTCTCATTTTTATTATATTATAGTTTTTCTAATTCATAAAGTTATTATAAATAACCTCTAATTCACAAACGTTTGTCGCTACTAGCATAGGAGATATAGGTTGTTGTATACATTTTTAGGAACTTAGCGACAAGAAAGAAGTATTAGAGGAGTCGTCGACCACATGTCATCAAACTAAGACTGTCGTCGCTACCACCATCGCCGCTACATCCCGTGGGCATCCGTTTCATTTATATACAATCTAAGTTGAATGAGGATTTTTCATTTTATAAACTATTTGAGTTTTAACAAATGTCAACAATTTGATTCTTATTGGATATAGAGATTTTCATATTGGACACATCAATAAGTAAAAAATTTACAATAATAGTTATAATCTATTAAAGTATTATGAGTTAAAAACCAACACTGCATGTTCGCTCAACCATATCTACAAGGGAAGTGATATTAGTACCACTAATTTTAATAGTTTTATCACATTCATGATTGCTTTTATATTGTCAACCACAAAACTTGTACTTTGTATGTGGTATCTCCAACAAAAACAATACCATATGTATCACCACTAGGGATAAGCATATGCACCAGAAACTCGAAGCCAGTTTTCAATCTGCCCGAGGCCCATTCGGTTCTGGTTACGGGTCACCATTTCCTGTCATTTTAGGTTTTGGACCGGGTCTGTCCCAAATCCCGGTAAACCCGAAAATACATACATAGCCATGGTTTTATGGGTTTTTAATGTATGTATTAGCATAAAAATGATGACGAAGAGTGACATCTTGAAGATATTAATGCATTTAATATTGTTGAAGCTAGATAGTTAGTTCATGGAGAAGATGATGAAAGCATTTTTGAAATTTTTCTTTTTTCGTTAATGTGTGTTTGTAAAGTGCACCAAGTCTATCCATTTGGTGCTTGCGTTGAAATAAAAGATAAGAAAAGTATACGTGTAACTTATGTATTGCTAACTGGAGATAACATCAAATCTATCCATTTGTCAAATTATTATTAATATTATTTATATTTATATATAATATATATAAGTTAGTCACCACAAACTCAACACCTGACCTTTCCTATAAGATGATATATTTCTTCTTCTTCCCTACACAACCAATAACTCAAAGATGTATGCACTCAACTAGTTATCTAAACATCCACTTCAATCATTTACTAACAAAAAGCATTAATCCATATTGTTTCTATTCCCTCATCTTTCTCACGCACACACCAAACGATGATTCTTCACTCACGTTTTTGGAATTATGCAAATCCGAGTCAAGCCTTAGAACCCAAACCCGACCGGGTGTAACCCGGGCCTGAACCGACCATCTAAGAGAGTCAACGGGTCGGTCTTAGTTCCATTTGTCATGCATTTTTAGCTCACGGGTATTGACAATTCGAGTCGGGTCAAGCTGATTTTCAACCCGTGCACATCCTAATCACCACCTTATTTTTAACAGTTACATTTGGCCTTTGTATGTGGATTAACAAGTTCTATGGTTTAGGGTTTGAAGTTCTAAAACTTTTAAAGCTAAATGCGTGGTTGAGATTCACCTGGACACTAGCCTGGTTAGGTGATTAGTGGGTACCAAATGATACATGGATCACGGGTTCCCATCCAATTAATTTTTATTCGAATCAGAGGGGTAAAAGTTGTAACTTTCAATTACTCTATACGCGCGAATAAAACTAAGGGAACAAATCCTAAACCCTAAATAATTCCTTTGTTCGGAATGAAAGTTTGATTTGATTACAATAGATCATTACAAATCCATCCAAAAATGCTTATGGGTTGACTTTTTGAATGGATTACATCACGAAACAAAATATTTCAAATGCAGATTAAAGGGACGAACAAATCCATATGGTGGAATCACTAACCCATTTCATCCCGCTTCACCGTTAGGCAATTAAAACTTTGGTATAGATACTTTAACTTCAAAATCATGTTTTCCATTTGTTGTAAAAGATGTGAAATGCTTGGGATTTAACTTCGCTGTCGTCACCAAATTTTCCGACGAAGATTACGTCATTGTGGCGGTTTTGAGGTCTTTAGCTTTTGCGGGCTATGTTAAGGATCAAGTGGACAATGCTTTCAATACTGTTAGGGAGCATGTCGCATTTGAGACTCCTAATGAATACAAACTTAAGTCTTTAGAAAATGTTTTTTCAAAATATGATGGTGGTGTGGTTTTTAAGTCGGAGGCTTATGTGGTTTGTACATTGGTGGAGAAATTGATTAAGAAGACCGCATTCAAGTATAATAGTACTAAATAGTGCAAGGTGGCTTACTAAATGGTGCAAGGTGGCTGTGGTAATTTTGGGGATAATTACTACTAGTTTTTTACTTTTCAAACACACATTTACCGAAAAAAGAAAAATTCCAGAAAAGCTTACTTTCAAAACGAATAAAAACATGGCTATATATGTATTTTCGGGTTTACTAGATCCACCCGGTATTTATCGAGTTTTGGACCGACCGGACCCAAAACCCTAAAGGACAGGAAATGGTGACTCGAACCAAAACCGAATGGGTCTCGGACGGGACGAATCAGACGGGCTGAAAATGGGTTTTGGGTGTCCGATCCATATCTTATCCCTAATGGTGATACATGTGGTATTGTTTTTTATGGATATCACGTACCAAGTTTTGCAGTTGACAATATAAACCAGCAATACATGAATGTGATAAACTATTACTATTAGTGGTACCAATATCACTTATCTTGTAAATATGGTTGAGCGAACATGTATTGCTCGTTGTTAACTCATTATACTATAATATTTTTGACGACCCGCACATTCTCCTTATCATATTTAAAAATATAAAAAAACAAATAAATATAATATTCCCAAATTTTATTATATATACACTAAAAAGTGATATGAATATACAAGTTTTTTAATGCATGGATTATATAAGTTCTTATAGCACATAAATTTTTTAATTAATATTCTGTTAACCCTCCAAAGTTTAAATCTTTTAACTTTTGTCCCACATTAAAGTTATTGTTTTCATTTTATTGATACTAAAATTTTGGGTTCTCATGTTTTCACTAAACAACTTTCACATGGTCACAGATTTACTTTTAAATATTTGGTTGATTCTTTTCATCTGTATTATATATATATAACATTTTTAATATATAATAACTTTCATTATCGTTACGTTTTATGTTCATTTAACATTTAAAGTATTAATTTAGTTGTTGTTTATGCTTTTATAAAAAAAACTTATACAAATTTACAAGTTCTATATGCATCAAATGTAAAAGTGCTTATAGCACATAATAATTTTTACCGATTTTCATTTTATCCTTTTAAAGTTTCTATTTTTTAATTTATTTTTTTTAACAGTCGAATGATATATATTAATAACCAACTTTTGGCGAGTCACCGAAATTAAATTACATCAAATATGTATGACTAATGTACCAAAGTGGTCACACTAAGCTATGATTTATATTAAGACAATTAATCTAGAAAAAAGAATTGGAAACAACAAAGTCAAAAATATATCCAAGCTTGAGGCAATACTTCTTTTGAGGACAACTTCATTAACTTTTGTTTAACATCAAAGTTTTCGTTTTCATTTATTGACACTAAACTTTTAAGTTTTTATCAAACAACTTTCACATAGTTACATTTTTACTTTTAAACATTTAATTATGATCTATATCTATATCTATATCTATACTACCTTACAAAACATATGACTCCTCCTATTTTTTCAAAAAATAACTTAATCTACCTAAACTAGTCATTTCTCTTATTCATTAATTTGAATATCTTTCACCTAATATACGTATAATAACTTTAATAAATTATTTACAACATTGATCCCTCAACCCTTAAAATAAGTACACCACCACTTGTTGCCACCACCACCCGTCGCACTGCCGCCGCATCGAGCGGGCATATGACTAATTTTATATAAATATCGTTTTCAATATATATTAACTTTCATCGTCATTACAATTAATGTTCATGTAATTTTTAAATCATTAATATAATTATTGTTTATGTTTATTTGTTTATTATTATTGTTACATATTTAATAATTTTTTAAAAAATTTGGGTTGAATATTTAACATAAATTTGGATTAAAACTTTGTCGGGTAAAAAATCTCATATTAACAATCACAAATAAATTGATTCACCGTTGACTCAACTTAGACTTCTCTGACCAACCAGCCAAAAAAAAAAGAAAAGAAAAAAACACACACACCAAAAAATGATGATGATGAAGAAGAAAACATTGCTGCCAAAACCAGACCTAAAAATTTAATTTTACTTAAATAAAAGTTCATAAAATAATTTGTAAAAGATGGAGGGAGTAGCAGAAGGATTGTGGGAATTAGCAGAAATGTTTGAAAGGAAAGGAGAAATAGGGAAATCAATCAAGTGTTTGGAAGGAATATGTCAAAGCAATGTTAGTTTTCTCCCAGTTGTTGAAGTCAAAACGAGGCTCAGAATTGCTACTTTGCTTCTTAAACATTCTAATAATGTTAATCATGCTAAATCTCACCTTGAACGCTCTGTAAGTTTCCCTTTCTTTCTTTCTTTTCTTTCTCTCTCTCTTTTTTTTTTCACACACACACACAAATATATATATATATATATATTTTTGGGTTCAAATCCAGACCTCATGTTTAAGACAAATTGAACTGTTTTATTTGTATATATTTACTTTTACAACTTTGATCAAGGTTCAATGTTGGTAATTGTTATTTTTAGAAGTTTGACCGTTTTTCATGATTTAGTTAAGTGATGTTTTCCTAGATCAAACCAACTTATATTTAATCGAAAATGCTATGTGAAACATTATGATTATGATGTGTCAAGGTGTAATTTTTGGGTTGTGATGTTTAGAGGGGTCTTTTAAGATATACTACAAATCTGATTAACTATATGGAGTTGCACTTGTTTTTACAGCAACTACTCTTGAAGTCAATCCCCTCGTGCTTTGAGTTAAAGTGCAGAGCTTATAGCTTACTGAGTCAATGTTACCATCTTATTGGAGCTGTCTCTTCTCAAAAGCAGCTATTAAACAAGGGATTGGAACTTACTGCAACATTTGGGGAAGGGTATGTTTGTCTCTGTTAGCTCAAACTGGTGTTACTTAGTATACTTCCATTCTTGAAATTTGGGAATTCGAAACAGTTGATTTTTATTATCTAGATAAAGTTTTGAATCGGTATCCTTACATTGTCATTTTGGATTCTGAACTAATTGATATTATTGTCTATTTGAAGGTTTTCTGGGAAATTATGGTCATGCAACTTCAATTCCCAACTTGCTAATGCTCTCATCATAGAGGGAGATTATCAGGGTTCAGTATCTGCTTTGGAACAGGGTTATGTTTTTGCAAGTGAGATGTACTATCCAGAATTACAGGTTGTGTGAACTAATTACTTTATATTTCAACCAGTTAATATCACTTTGAGATATTTGGCAATTGGCAATATGTTTATGTACGTGTAATTCGACATTCTGTTACTCTACCGTATTTAATTTAGTTAAATCCATCATGGAGTTCTAGTGCAGTGTTAGGCTTGCTGGTTATTCATGTGGTTTTTATGTAATTTAATCGTTTTTGCTGTGCTTGTGAACAGATGTTTTTTGCAACTTCAGTACTGCATGTACACCTCATGCAATGGGAGGACGGAAGCTTAGTTGAAGGTGCTGTAAGTAGATGCAATGATGTTTGGGAGTCTATTGATCCAGACAGAGTAAGTCTAGATGTACTGTACTGTAGTATGTCTTTGGGCGGTTATAAAATCTGGCATGAAGTTCTACATGAGTTGCAACAATATTTTACATGACAACATAGTAGTAATAATGTCATATAATTCATTGTTAGAAGCTCTTTGACACACAAGAGCTCATTTTGTTGAGCTGTTACTTATTATGAGTTGATGCAAGAGTTCATTTTTCCCACTCTCCTTTGGGTTTGTGGGAGCTGGGTGGGCTGTGTGACGGTCATCATACACTACCTTTGTTAGGCTTACATTCTGCACACAGTGCTAAGCAAATATATATGCACGTTTTGATAGCATCTTTTTATGTCTATTCTGAATTTATTCTAATGTTAATTGGTTTTCACCTTACTCAAGAACCTGAAAAGTTGGTTTCACAAGGGCCATGACCATCTATATATTTCTTTCTTTATCCGCATTCGTTTCTAATCTAAACTACACGCCTCAGTTTTGATGTTGAACCTTGTGATATTGATTTACGTGCAATATTACAGTTTGATACAACTTTAATGAAAATTCATTAGTTTTTTCTTAAAAATCGGAAAAGAAAGTGTTTGCAGAGTTGCAGGTCAATCTGACCTGATCTGGCCTGTTGCATCCTGTACTTATAATGATCCGTTTCAAGCGGGAGCTGTTTCTTGATAAACTTTGAACTTTCAAGGCCTTAGCTGTTGATTGATTTCTATTTGCTATATACATTTACCTTAATGAATTTTCTAGGGCTTGACTGTTGATTGATATTTATTACTATGCGGTGTTATATTGCTAGCTATATAAATATATACATGTGGTTGTATTGAGTATTGATATCTAATATGTTTGTTTATAAATCTTTCTCACACTTCTAATATGTTATACTTACATTGACTCGTACTGTCATGGAATCCAGAAAGACCAATGCCTTGGTTTATTCTTCTACAACGAGTTGCTCCACATATTTTATCTTCTCCGTATATGTGACTACAAGAATGCTGGTCAACACGTTGATAAATTGGACGAAGCTATGAAGACTGACTTAGAAAAGATTCAACAGGCGCGGGAGCTCACAAAGGAACTCAATATAGTCAATGAAGGTCTCTCACAAGCTGATCTACCCTACAGAGATAGGGCTACTCTCAGCTCTAGACGAATTCAACTTGAAGGAGAAATCAGTAATTTTATTGGCCCAAACTCTATTGGTCAAGAAGTGCTAGAACCTGCGTACTTTGGTAATGTGAAACGAGAGTTAGGTGACAAGCTTGAGTTAGCACCTCCTCCCATTGATGGAGAGTGGCTACCCAAAAGTGCTATATATTCACTAGTTGATCTTATGGTTGTTATTTTTGGTCGCCCAAAGGGACTTTTCAAGGAGTGTGGAAAGAGAATTCAGTGTGGACTAAATACTATTCAAGGTAGATTTTTTGGCTTGTTTCATCACCATGAATTTCCAAATGTTTGTAAGCCTAAAGCTAGTAGTGGCAAAGTGACCGGGTTAAGGTATTCATTTGCGATGGATTCCAACCTGTTGCGTTCAGTTCGGACATTTCTTGATTTCCTGTTTCCTGCGTTTATGCAACTAGGCTGTAGAGCATGGCAGTGAACTTTTTATAATTGCTAATCTCGCATATAATATTTTGAAAAAGGTGTTTTTTGCTGTATATATGGCATGGACAAGAAAAACTTCTTGGTTGGCCTTTCTGTCCTTTTTATGGAATTTATTTACAATATTTCTTATGTGGCACGACCTGCTTTAGAAACTAAGTAAATTACTTGCTGCATGCAGCGGAGCTGGTGAAATATGGAATTACTGATGGTACCACAGGTAAGCTTTCTTATTATGAGTCCTAATGAGAAGATCCTTAGTTTTGGTATTCTATTTTTTCCCAACCACTTCAAATCAATGGATAGTCGATTAGATCTAACTTGTCCTTCTGACTCCAAGCAGAGGTGGATTTGCAACACTCTGCAATTTGGATGGCTGGCGTGTACTTGATGATATTAATGCAGTTTCTTGAGAATAAAGTAGCCATGGAACTAACTCGTGCTGATTTTGTTGAAGCACAAGAGGTTTGTCGTCTGTCTTCGACATTAGAGTTGCTTTTCATGTATGCTGTATGCTTATGGCGTCTCACTATTTTTGTTTGATTTCTGAAACGCCGAGTAATGTTTTGGAACTCATTCACTGGGTGTCTTGGATCAGATATTTTTTGGGTATGTTTTGAAACACATATTCCTTGGGTGTATACATGTATCTGTGTGTGTAGAGATATATATTTGGAACTGGAGCATGGTGGGCAAACTGTTTATAAATGTTGACCTAATACAAGACCACTCTAAAGTATTTTTCACTGCAAATTAGTCTTCCTTCCCGTACAAGTCTATTGAGATTGGGCATATAGGCAAAGACTATTCTTCAGCTTCAGGGAGTTGAGCTCATCCTGATTGGTTCCTTCTTGTACGAGCCTAATGAGCCTATGCATGTCACGGTTTGACATATATTAATTGGCCTTCTAGTCCTTTTTTTTGGCAACTCTGAAAGTAAATTCATTGAGAAAGTTTCTTTCTATATGTAATATGAAACAAGCCAACTATACTGTTACGAATAATAAGTCAATAAGTAGTTCGAGGGAGTATTGTGTCATAGTTGGAAGAAGAGGGACTAGATGTGTCAAGTTAGAACTTGGTTGTTAGAGGCGGTTACTCACATTATATACTGCTTGTATATACATTTTTACGGATATGAATATATGATTTGTGTGTGTGAAATTCACATATTCTCTCCTCTCTGAAATTCTTCTTATCATATACGAGCTGATCTAAGCTTTGATTTTTAATGAATCCACATGACCCATAGGAACCAAGTGGAGCTGACTGGTCTTAAGTCTCTTAGCAACCTTTGATAGTGAATTTTATAGTATGTTTATTTAGTTCTATTTAAAGGGTCTATTTTTTAATTTTGTATGAATTGAGCGAATTTTCAAGCGTATACGAGCTCATAGGAATCAAGCCTACATGGGCTGATGTAAGTTTGAGCTTATATGAACACATAGGAACTGAGCCTTACTTACCATGCCAATGGTTTAGACTTTGGCGGACAGAGATTGAGTGTAGTCTGAGCTTACATATGTCTAATGAGCAGAGTCTTTTGAGCCAAGAAAGCCCAGGCTTGTCTTAACTATCCATGGCTGCAACTTCTTGATATATCATGCCAATGATCTTTACACACACAACTCTACTATAGAATGAACATAGCCAATTGTTATAACTTTTTGCCTTTTTGGTGTTATGTTTATTCAATATTAAGAAGTTTATGTTGACATTTGAAAGTTGACATGATCAGCACCTTTTGAATCTAGAGTTCTACCTGACATGAATATCAGAATATGCCGGACTTGATAGGAAGCTGAAACAATATATATTTTCATGCTTACAGATATTATTGGAGATGAGGGGTTGGTTTAACCGTTTCCCCACAATTTTACAAGCTTGTGAAAGCATTATTGAGATGCTTAGAGGGCAATATGCCCATTGTGTCGCTTGTTATGATGAAGCTGCTTTTCATTTTGTTGAGGCAGCAAAGGTATGTTGTTGCTTATTTGAATCATATATATTATGTATTCCTTTTAGTTTCCTTGTATAAGTGAATTATATACCAGCCTACTAAAGTTTTGTGTGGATGTCTGCAGCTGACTGAGAGCAAATCTGCACAAGCCATCTGTCACGTTTATGCAGCTGTGTCTTACATATGCATTGGTGATCCAGATTCCTATGCAAAGGTGAACTTGCTTTTCTCTCGTTGCTCGAGTCTTTTCTTGCATGCCTTATGTTTTGAAGTTTCTTGTAAATGCAGGCTTTGGAGTTGGTTGGACCAATTTATAGAATAATCGATTCTTTTGTTGGAGTTCGAGAAAAAACTACTGCTCTTTTTGCATATGGATTTATTTTAATGAGGCAGGAGAATCTACAAGAAGCACGGTAGACATCCCTATTCTTTATAGCTAGCTCTACTTAACACTCATAGGTGGGCTGGCCGGGCATGTTGTTAGGTCAGAATGGCTTAGTTTGAAACAATCTGTGCTGACCCAAAAGTCATACTATATCGACAATCATCTAAGTTTCTGAATAAAATGATTTAGGAGGTTTTATGCATTAAATAATCTTTGGGTACACTGTCGACCCCTGTTACCATCTATCGTTTAAGTTTGTGTTTTTTATTGTGTGATTATATCCATTTGAGATGAAACATCATCTGAGTTGACCCATTTTAAACTTAATGGGTCAAAATCAGCACTTCCAATTGATCTTAAAGTGCAAAACCTGCCAGACATGAAGTAAATTTTCCAATTTAATCTTTCATCTTCTTTAGGTTCAATTTTTGAATATGGACATGTGTTTAGCAACCAAGGAATGTGCAGGTTAATAGGTCTATATGTGTTTAGGTCAAAACAGGTTGGGTTGACAACCAACATTTTTTTGTTCTTTGTTTGTAGTTTTTATTACAGTAATAATTAGTGCTACAAATATAGTTTTACTTGAATTAATTCAATAAATAATACTTGATAATATCTTAAATTGGAAACAGAACCATTTGGAGGTCTAAAGGGTTTGACTGCACTTTTGACAAATTTCGATCCATTTGACCTGCTTTCTTAATATTTAATTCAATCTTTTCTACTCGTACTTGTTATTAGAATCCAACTGGAACGGCTCGTTCTCAAATACATATTAGGAATTAGCTTGATGGCTCCATTTAGATTGATACCGCCCACCCTACCCTTTATATCTATGTGGCAGTCTTTTCACCTTAGAAAACTCTATCGCAGGGTTCGATTGGCAAGTGGGTTGCAGACAACTCATACAACTCTTGGCAATCTTCAACTAGTGTCGCAGTATCTAACGGTGCTTGGCAATCTGGCACTAGCTCTTCATGATACGAGTCAAGCCCGAGAAATTTTGAGGTCTTCCCTTACGTTAGCAAAGAAGCTTTATGATATTCCCACTCAGATTTGGGTCTTATCAAACCTGACTGGTAAGTTCCGCATTTCAGTCCCTCAACCTCAACCGCTACATTTGTATGCCATGTACTTGTTTAATTAATATATAAGTTTTAGCAAAATTGGAAATGAATAATGAAGCTTTGTGATTAAGAGGTTAAATTTGTATGGGAATGTGTTTTCTCAGTGGCACTTTCTGTGACAACAAAGTATGGATTTAAAGGATAGGTTGCTATACACGGGGTCAGATGGTTTTGGTAACAGGTCGAAGTAGGGCAACTTTTAGTACAGGTCAAAACGGGCCAGGCTTTGTTTGGCTGACCTGAAAACACCTTTTTGTTAATACTCCCTTCGCCCCGAAGTAGGTTGCACCAATGTCAATTTTTTAAAAGCTTAATTAACTGTTTTTTGGCATAAGGTTAAGCTCTCTTCGTGTTGTGAACATCTTTGCAGTTGCCAAAGATGTAGCCAACAAGGAAAGTTCATTAGTCCCTTTCTTTATGATAAGCTTTTACTGCAATAACATATTTTATATCTTTTAGCCTTGCATTTGGACTCTGTATGTATATGTGTCTATGTCATACACTTTTACCACTAATCAAGCCACATTCCTTGTGCAGCATTATATGAGCAAGTAGGTGAAAAGGAGAATGAAATGAATAATCGTGATTATGAAAAGAAAAAGGCAGATGAGCTGCAAAAAAGACTCACTAAGGCACATGCATCCCGTCATCACCGTGAACTTGTAAGTTTATCTGTCTCGTTATTTTCTATCATCAGTTTTTTTATACTCGTTGCATCCCATAAATGTTGCAGCAATAATGAATATAATAAATACCATCATTTCCGTATTGAAAATGAATCTATGGATTATATGTGGAATGCGATGCTATCATTCTTAGTTAATATGGAAACAATGGTGTTTATTCGTCACTAGCAACACTTGAACAACGATTTGAGTGGCTTTCAACTTGTTTGAATTAGGTGACTTTGTAGATTTGATCCATGAGTGATAAAATGTTAAATTTTACCCAAATCAACCCATGTTTATGTCAATTGAAGTGGATAATAAGATTGATTTCCAAATTATATTTAGCTTGTCAAATGTTATTTAGAAAACAGACTAAAAGTGTTTGCCAGTCGATCCGATGTGCACTTATGAACACCTTACGCAACCCACCCATTTCTCCATCTTCATGTGAAGCAAAACCAAAACCATTGATGGCTAGACTCGGGAGTTGTGACAATGGATAAATTGTTCCTTATGTAGTAAAATTTGTTAAAAATAAAAACTTTTGCACTTTCGATGTAATATTCAACTTTTCTGCATTTCGTGAACAGATTGAGAAGACAAAATTCCAAGTTCAAAGAATAAATGAAATTGATATCAAGCGAGCATTTGCTGGGCCATCCGTGAGAGTGGATCTCGACATACCTGAATCCGTTGGATTGTCATCATCCGCTTCCAGACCTTCATCAAGGCTCATGGATGTAGATCTCAAACGTGGGACCCGCAAACGATAGTTTCATTTAACTTGTGTATTCTCTATTTTGTTGTAGAACCGTGTTAATCGTAACTGATAGATAGCAGATCCATGTTCACGTAACATCTAGTTCATGTAGATGTAGTTAATTATTTAGGGTTTAGAGTGTATGCTATTTGTATATGTTATCGTAGGAACCTGATGTAATTGTACAATTGTGATCGATGTAAATGCATGAAGATTGAATCATTTACAGACTTCTTGTACACATGCATTGCAACTCGTGTCATTGCAAGGCATTTGGGGTAAGCCCTCAAATGAACAATTCTTTGTGCAACTGTGCACATACACAAGCACATCCAACTATCCAAGGCATTTGGGGGTAGTTATAATATTTATTTGTTTGCATAGCTATTTACTACTTAACCAGGAGATTAAATATACCCATTCAGCTAGAAAACAGAAACACAAAACCACTACATAAAAGAACTAGACGTAAAAAAAGCACATTAAATGTAAGGAAATCTATATACTTTTAGTAGCATTTAAGTTGGGTGTTTTTAAAGGTAAATAAGGATTATGTTTGTCATTTTAAAATGCTAAAGGATTGGAAATATAAATTTGTTTTATAATCTGGGTTCGAGTCTCACTTCTTATATTTATGGTGTAGATATTTTTTTAGAATTTTGGGTTTCATTATTAAACATATACGCAATTTAAGACTATGAAATAAGATAAAATGTCATTTAAAAAAATATATTAGAAAAGGGTGTTAGGACTAAAAGTCTAGAAAGATATATGTTACCCCATTAGTTGCATTGAGAGAAATTACACTAACTAGCATATGTAACATGACAACCCCAAACAAAATCAAATCAAACTATTTATAAACCTATTTAAGTAGTTTTAAAATGGGATAACCACATAGAATAGAAAGCACCTTTCAATCAATTCACGAAAATAACAGTGATCTTTAAAAGTTTTGTTTTTTAGAAATAAACTTTCATTTATTACCGGAAATAGCAACATTTGACACGTGGACAAGGTGACATGGACATTTTTTGATTATGTGGCATTTTTAATGACGTGTCATTCTTTATAGCACAGAAAATAGAAAGGACATTTCGAACAATTTACGAAAATATCAATGACCTTTACAAGTTTACTTTTTAGCAATGAACTTTAATTTATAGTAGGATTACTCCAACACCTCGTCGGTGTTAGATGTGGAAATGGTTTTTTCTTCGATTTCTTTAACTAACTTAGAAACCGTCGACAGTTTGTTCGAGTTCGAGAAAACCTCTGGACCTTCGCCATCTGGATCTATCTCATGTGCGGACAAACTCTTCTTAAACGAACCAAATCTGGCCTATGAAACTATCGTCTCACCTGAACATCCGCAGGATCTCTCTCCGACGAAAACAAAGACGTTTTAACATCTAGTTTTAGAGATTTTAAAACTCGAGATAGACGAAGAAGATATAGATCTATGTCTCCTTTATGATCTTCATACACAGTTTTTCAATGCTTGAAAATTGAAGAGACTCAACAAAAATCAATGAAAAGAAGGTGAAATTAGCTTCAAAATATAATGACGAGAAAAAATACCTTGTCGGAACCGAAACTGAAACGAAGCCATTTTGGGGGGAAATGACATGACTGATAAAAATTAAATAGTAAATAAATAAAATATAATGTCACGTCATTAAAAAATGCCACGTAATCAAAAATGTCCACGTCACCATGTCCACGTGTCAAATGTTGCTATTTCCTGTAATAAATGAAAGTTCATTTCTAAATAATAAAACTTTTAAAAGTCACTGCTATTTTCGTGAATTGGTTGAAAGGTGCTTTCTATTTTCTGCAGTTATCCCTTTTAAAATTTCATACTCCAACTATGTATAACGACTACACTTGCAGATGTTTATATACTTACTTTTCATTAACTTGATCACTCGAAGTAGTTCCTTTTGTCGTCGAGTAAAATATGATTGTTTACATCTCATTTTCTTTTATACCCATTTTAATAGTACATTTTTAGTGATATTGAGTATTGTTGTTTCTTGTAGCCTATAACAACATAGACATAAAAAGTGTCCTAAGAAGCAAAAAATTTAAGGAGGCAAAATGCAAAAACAATAAAAGGTGAAGGACTTGATAAAAATAAAACATATTTCAAGTATATAGATATAGATAGATAAGGTTTTATGATTGCTTTTGCTTTACTAATTATAATAACATAGAAAATCAAGAAAAGCATCATCCTCAACAAACATAAATATCCATAACTGTCTGAAAATTTTGAAACCATACAAACACAGAATGAGTGGAATGATGAAATCTGTGGGTGCTTCGGCGGTGGTGAACATCCCCACTGCCGCCGCCGCCGCCGCCGCCGCCACCACAACAACCCAGCTCCATCACTCCGCACAATGCTTCCCATTTCTGTCATTTCCACAACATTTGCCCAAACTCACTGCTAACTGTGTCAGCTGGAGAAGGACCAGCTCGGTCCGGACATCCGTTGCTGCTGCGAATTCTTCGGATACTGTCGAGAAGGTCTGGTTTGCTTCTTTTCTTTTTTTTTGCACCATATATATATATCATTAGGTTTTGTAATGTTGCATAGAAAAGTTACTAGTTTTTGGGCCATAGGGATATTAACTGGATGAGTAGAATGGTGCAAATTTAATGCTACTTATGTGGTAATGTGCCGGTTGGTTTAGATCAACTATCATCGATTCACCCGCTGCACATGTTTTTTGGAGGACTTTGTGAATATAGGTCACCGGTTTGAATACGGGCTTACTCCATATGGTGGAATCCGTAGACATGATGAACATTGCCCAACTTTGGTCCTTTGGAAAGGGTTAGTTTGTGCCCAAAGGACACACGGGGTTAAGGGTTTCTAACCGGCTAAAATTTGATTTTATTTGTCAGACTTGCAATAATTTTTTGTAAAATTGGTCCTGTCTTAGATGTAGCACATTGTTTATATATAATAATAATAAACTCTCAAAGTAATGCAGTAGCATGAGTGATCTCTCTCTCATATCGCAGAAGTGCAATGATACAAATCCATTTTTCAAATTGCAGGAAGCGGAAAGTAAGAAGACATACCATTTTGTGGTTGCAAATGCAAAATTCATGTTGGATGATGAAGAACATTTTCAAGAGCAGTTATTCGAAAGGGCCCGTCTTTTCAAAGAGAGGAATATGGAGCAGGATTTTTGGCTCGTGATCGAACCAAAGTTTTTAGATAAGTTCCCTGACATTACTAAGAGACTCAAGAGACCTGCGGTTGCTTTGGTGTCTACCAACGGTACATGGATCAAGTAAGCACCACCACATCTTTGGAAAATTTAGATACATTTTGATTTTAATGATATTAGTTATTTTACCATCCTACGAAAATACTACACTTGAAGATAACATACATCTTTGCCATACATTCTAAAAATACCCATTTGGTCTTAGAAATGAAAAACTCGACCCGTTAATGGATAAAGGGTTCAATTTGGGTAAGGTTATATTATCTTACGGGTCAAATGGGCTAAACTTAAAAAGGTGGTGAAATCGGAAACATCTCAAATGGGTCAAAAAAGTCATCTGGAATGTGTTCAAATGCATGATGAAACGTGGCTGATTGCATTTATGAAAAAAAACAAAGGGCATCATTTCATTAACAGTGTCTGTTTTATAACAAATAATATTAATCCATTTATAAAGCTAACAATGGATGTGAAAGTGTTAACACAGAACTTGCCTGGTACTAAAAATTGTGTTTTGACTCGTTACCTCTCCCTTTCCTACCCATTTTGCCGCCCTAACGTACCAATTTCTTTACCCATCTTGTTAAAGATGGAAGTAACATTTCATGTGGTTGTAACTATTTTGGGAAAAAATAATCCAACAGTTTGTTTCAATAATCAAGTTAATGAATTTACGAGTCTTTTCTTTATTTTAACAGATCATGTGCTATATCTAAATTATTAACAGGTTTATGAAGTTGAGACTAGACCGAGTTTTGTTAGAAAGTTTTGAAGCAGAAAGTCTCGAAGAAGCATTGGACTCAAATCCTGCTAACCTAGAGTTCGAGAAACCTAAAAATTGGGTAGCACCATACCCCAAATACGAGTATGGTTGGTGGGAGGATTTCCTGTTATCAACTGCTCAGAAGCAACAAGTATGAGAAATCACATATAGATTACAAAATGCTTTGGTGTTTTCTGCTGATATCTAGAGCTCACTAGACGACGCCTAAAGGTGTCTAAATGTGTAAAACGACGGTTGCAGGATCGATAGGAAGGTGTGTATGTTTGAGGTTTTAAGAATATTAAGCTATGTCTGTAAGTTTAACTTTTTGTCGAGATGAGTTTAAATGTTTTAAATATGATTTAAGGCCATGACCTTTGGTTTTGTTTTGGTTTTAAGCAAAGCATATATGATCATGCATGTATGTAGACAGCATTTCAGTGTTCCAGATGAAAAAAATATAATCACTTCATTAGTCTGAAAGGTAGCATTATATAATGTGTTGAAAATTCAAATCATATATTAACAAGTCATTAGTTTAAGAAGATTGTTTTAAGCAATGTTACGTCAACAAACAAATTACAAATAAAATTATACAAATTTACGTGTCACGAATTGAACATGGAGAGAGAAGCATGAAAGAGGAAAAAAAAAACCTTTAATTGGTCCATCTCACATGACAAGTGAGTTTGTACATATGTATTTGTAATTTGTTTGTCATTATAGAATTTTCCGTCATTTAAAGATATATTTTTTGTGTAAACTTTTAGTAAGAGTAAAAAAATTAATGAAAAATAGAATTGAAATCCTTTAAAATTACCTTAACCATTAAATTTTAATTAAGGAACAAGATTCAAAAGTAATTTTTAAATCTTAACCTTTAATTTTAATAAAGGGCCAATATGCTTTAAGTTGAAGTCAACTTTAGAGGATTCTCACCTAATATATTAATTTGTACAGCTTTAAAAACCGATTTTTTTAACTAACTTGATCCGACCATTTAAACCGGTTAGTGGTATTAATTTTATTTTTACAAAAAAGTTAAATAATGAAAGTAATCATTAATATACAGTTATAATTCGCTAATAAATAATATCATATAATTATAAATTTATATTTATAATGAAAAAATATATATAAATTGTAAAGTTCTTCACAAATTTTATTTTTTTGAACGTTCTTTCACAAATTTAAAAAGTAAATGACACTGGGACTACTGTTTAACGGAAAAAAGTCATCGTTTTGATTTTTCATTCAGTTTTCAATTCCATTCTAACAGAAAGAATATTATATTATATTATTATTATACAACAAAAAACAATTAAAAAAAAAAAAAACAACCGGCGAATCCAACTACAAATCTCGCCGGTGATCTCCGACGACCAACAATTCCGATCTCCAACATACAAATTACAAAACATCAATTTCCACATCTTATTATCATAATTTTTTAACTACAATTTCAATTTCCAAATGCCACCACAGCTTTTATAAAACATATATATATATAATTAAAATAATATAAAATGCAATCACAAATTTCCGGCAAGACACGTCAGCTTCTTCTTCTTAGAAGAAGAACAGCAGCAGCAGCAGCTTTTAATAATTATAATAATAATAATATTTTTTCTCATTCATTTCTTTTAAGAAATTTTGCAGATGATGATGAAAATGTACACAATTGTCATTCCGTTAGACATTTCTGGAGTAAACCTAACTGTTTTTACAGACATCCGTTTATTTCGGATTTCGGTCGTTGTCATTTCTTGAATAATAATTATAAATATGTAAGTATAGGTGTATTTATTTTTGTGATTATAGTTTATATGTAGTTGGATCATGATTGTGTGTATGTATGTAAGTGAAGTGGATGTTGATTATGTTAAAGGAATGAACTTTTGTTCGTTATGTTTAGGTAAAGTTATCGATAAATGTAACGAAAAGATCCAGGATGTGACAATGTGGGGTACCAAAAGTTCTCTCGCTCGTCGAAAGGAGTGAAGCGTCAAATTTTGGAGTCTAAAAGGATTAATTTTGGGTGGATTTAAGAACTTTCACTCTTTTTAACAAGCGAGAGATGTTTTGGGACTACACAATATCAAATTTTAGATTTTTGGTTACATTTCTTGGTAGTTTTTCTATATGTTTAGCAATTGAATTTATGTTGAAACTTGAGCTTCTCTAGAGCAAGTTAGGGAAATTATGGTGGGCTGGGCTGCTAAAATTTCTAGTTGTATATAAAAAGGAGTCAAAGTTCAAATTTTGGAGTGGAGGTTTGTTTAGGAATTAGGATCTTCATTTACATCTCTTGGCAATTTCCCCCAATGTTTAACTTGAAAGGGAGTCACTCATAAAGAGTACTTTTTCTTTGAAAGGCAAAAAAAAGGTACCCGTCAGTATCTTAGATTGATCATTTCCTTTTTTTTTTTTTTTTGTTTTGTAACGGCCTCAGATTGATTGTTTAACTTGCATGATTTTTTTTTCTGAAACATGTCAATGACCTGGTGTTGATCATTCATGTGTGCCAAACACCCAAACCATGTATAGTGTTTACTGTTTCCTTTATGTTCGATTTTAATATGGATTCTTATTTTTCACTCTAACAAGTAGAGTCATCATGTATCTCCCGACAGTGTTGATTTTAGATTATTGTTGATCACTTGATCTTTGATTTGGTTGTTTCCGGGTGCCGAAGTTCATCACTATGTTTGTAGTCAATTGAGTTTCTTAACTGGTATCTTGAAAATATGTGAATTAGTGTGTTCCTATCTAACCCTATGTTAAGATCGATACTTTTGTCATATGTTTATATCGTTGTGCTTATCAGGGTTATATGCCTAATGGGTACGCTTCATTAACAACATCCAGCGGCGGTGATGCAAAGGATTCAAAGCATACAAAGAAAAGTGAAGAAACGAATCTTGTTACAAAAGGAGAGGAAATCAATAATGCTAAAATTCTTACTACACTTGCGAAGTACTTGTGGATGAAAGATAACACGGAGTTCAGACTTAGAGTGCTCACTGCTATGGGATTCTTGGTTGGAGCCAAAGTGAGTAACGAGCTAATATTATTAGTTTATGTAGTATCAACGTCCATCATTTAAGGGATATTTTAAATCTGTATCAGGTAATGAATGTTCAAGTTCCCTTCTTGTTCAAGCTAGCCGTTGATTGGTTGACAACAGCAACAGGAAATCCAAGTTCACTTTCAGAGTTTGCAGCTGCGCATTCAACAGCTCTGGCCGTTTTTGTGAGTCCAGCAGCTGTATTGATTGGTTATGGGATAGCACGAACAGGGGCTTCTGCTTTCAACGGTACTTCATCATGAAGTAACTGCTGGTGCTTATCGTGATACTGTGTATTTGAATTCAAATCATACAATAAAGCATAATATAGCCTGTAATATTCATGTTCCGATGTAGTGCTGGATCTGGACTTATTAAATTGTTTTTTCTATTACAGAGTTGCGAACTGCAGTGTTTTCTAAGGTTGCATTGCGGACTATTAGATTGGTGTCAAGAAAGGTATGATCAAACTGAAATGACAGTTTCTCACCTAGTGCTCCTTACACTATTTGAGCTCTTAACATAAGGCATCTTGAAGAGCAGCTTATGACATACTTTCTGCGATATAGGTGTTTACACATTTACACCAGCTTGATCTGCGGTATCATCTTAGGTATAGCTGTTAATTTCCTGTTTGATCCGCCATTGATATTGGATAGAAGTTTTATCTTATATTAAAATATAGGTGCCAAGATACATGAATGATGAATGGGCACATATCTATTCAGTGTCAATCTAGTTCTATATTATAAATTACTCTAAACTGTAAAATGGATATGACCATGATAGAAAATGCACCATATTGTTAACGTAGTTGAATATTTTACTTATTGTTCGCACTATAATGGGTTAGTTACTGCCACCATTCCCTTAGGTTCTCCATGCGAAGCCTTTGGTTGAGGGTTCGAATCTTGCGAGCCTCATACATGGGGGATTTATGGTAAATAGGTGTTTCACTGGTGCAGTAGCTATGCTGGTTGTGAGTGGGTACCGCTAAGGTACCGGGGATCGGAGGGTTCCCTCCATCTACCCTTTTTTTTTATCCATATTGGATCACTGCTCATTCTGTTTACTTGCTTTTATCAAGGCAGCCAATTAATTTAGTTTCTTCAACCCTTGATACTGCAAAAGACTTGTATTGCTCGTTAGTATGTTTGACTGACATCTAAAGTGCAAAATGTTTATTGTCGTAACCTATTACAATCAAACATGTAAATGTATTGTCATGTAGTTGTCTCAGCCAATTATTGTGATGGAAACAAAGGTTTGCATCTATTTGTAGATGTTATGTTAATGCTTCGTATTTCACTTGAAGCCTAATATGAGGTTGCTAAGTAGCTAAAAGTTCTCTTCATATCTTCTCTATATTTTGTTTGCAGCCGAGAAACAGGTGCTCTAAATCGCATCATTGATCGTGGTAGCCGAGCTATTAACTTTATCCTCTCAGCCATGGTATTTAATGTTGTACCAACTATATTAGAGGTGAGATTGGTGTACTCAATACTATCTATTTGTGATCCTAATACTGATCTTCCATAAATTTCTTAGCATTTGCTATGATGGTATCAGATAAGGAATGGAATGGTTCATCATGAATATGTAAAAAAGTAGTTTATTTTGTCAAATGGAACGTGATTCCTTCCTTATGATTGATTTTCATTCCAAAACCACAGTTGTTTTTCTTTCCATTTCATGAGATAGTACAGTTTAATTCATTTTTAACTATGTTCTTTTAGATTTCTTTGGTATCTGGTATACTTGCGTACAATTTTGGAGCACCGTTTGCATGGATTACTTCTTTATCAGTTGCTGCATACGTTACCTTTACATTGGCCGTGACACAAGTACTTTGGTTTCATAACTTGTTTTAGTTCCTTCTCTTTTAATCAGAGCTGTCGTCTTAACTCATTTTTACCTCCAATTTTATCTCTTCCAGTGGAGGACTAAATTCCGGATGGATATGAACAAAGCGGATAATGATGCGAGTACACGAGCAATTGATTCACTTATTAATTATGAGGTATGCATGATGAAACAATTGACCTCTTTTCTTTCTCTTTATTTCCTCTCTCTTTTGCATTGTCTTCATACAAAGTTTCTGTCAGACTGTAAAGTATTTCAACAATGAGCAATTTGAAGCTGAGGAGTATGATAAATATCTAAAACGTAAGTGGCTTTTCTTCTCAAATGTATCATAAGATATTCAAGCTGGACTATTTAGTAGATTAGTTTCTATGCTTTAGAGGTGGCAATATGGCCCATTTAATGGGTTGATTGGTTTTTTGTTTTATTTCAAATGGGTCAATCAACTCATTTAGTTGGAAAGTGAACGTGTCACACATGTTGGAAATGTCGTAAAGTCTGTTTAATGTATACAGATATAGTTATTATTCTAACAATATATACTCGTATTATTTTAACATTATTAAACCATTAATTATCTATTAATAATAGCAAAAAAGGATTTTGACCCATTATCAACCCATCTGACCCACCCATCTTGCTACCTCTAGTAGTATGCCTGTCTTGAGTGGTAGGACGTAGGAGAAAGGGACAATAGGTTGATGTTAGCCAAGTGATTAACTTTTATACTAATTACTTTCAGGGTATGAAGATGCTGCCTTGAAGACACAACGCAGTCTTGCTTTTTTAAACTTTGGGCAAACTCTGATTTTCAGTACAGCTCTCTCAGCAGCAATGGTACTGAGTTCAGATGGTATTATGAATGGTGTGGCGACTGTCGGTGATTTGGTAAATTCTCTTTATTTCCCTGCTGTAGGTTTTTCTCCTAAGGTCTAAAGGTGGCATTTCGGACTAATCTACTTTTAAATGTGGTCAATCTGAGTAAATACCTAGCTACTAAGGCAAGGGACAAAATCGCCTAAAGTGTATTATTAATGGATAAAACCTCCGTATTCGTTTTATTTAACGGACTTAGGTTATTACTTTAAACACTTTGTTTTCATAATCTGTGTTTACGAGTTACCTGCCCCGACCGATCCCCTCATCTTGCCACCTCGAATGAAGTTGTATGATTTAGTGTGGCCATATAAGCTATTTATGATATGTGTAGGTTATGGTAAATGGGCTTCTCTTCCAGCTGTCTCTTCCACTCAACTTCCTTGGCAGTGTTTATCGCGAAACTGTGCAGAGTCTTATTGACATGAAATCCATGTTTCAGCTGCTTGAGGTAGTTTCCATTTTCTCCATCTTGCATTTTCATGATAAATCTACCATGATTTCCTTGTTCCATTTTTAATCATCAACTAGGCCTTGAGGTATGGAATTTTCTGATTGTTAGAACTCTCAGGAAGTCTCTTAACTCAACTTAAATAGATTCAATGGTTAAATTTCAGATGCACAATCTTACTATTTTTGCCCTAGGATGTATCATGAGAATGTCTACCATAACCTTGAAGCTTTGACTTTGAACATTAACTCTTTCATGGATGTTTATGTGGGCTCGAAAATAATAGTTGATGTATGGAACAATCAGCACTGTGATAAATGAATTTTAAAGTTGCTGTTTGAGAACATATATATGTTTTATATCTTTCTTGTGGGGTCTGTATTTTTATTTTCTTATACTCAGGGTCAGGTTATCTTTCTAGTAGGGAATTGTTAATCGTACCACAACTATTGATATATTTACCACAAACATGTATTACTGGCTTGTACAGTGTGTTATAATAGTTGTACAGTGTGGTAAATTTATCAAAAGTTATGGTACAAATATCACTTCCCTTTCTAGTACCTTAATCTGGACTGTTTTAATTGCAAGGTCTTCGTCATTTCATTTATTCTTATAAGAATTATGTGAGGGTTGTCAGGGTTGTGAAGGTCACACGATTTGGGTTGGGGTCAAAATCAGCAGCTTTTTTGTGCGCTCTGTTATGTTTCACGTTAGGTCAGGTTGACTTGAAACACACATTGTCAAGAATTTAATTCATCTTATCAATTATCAGTGTCCCGAATTATTTAAACATAATGATTTAGAAGGTTCTATGTAAGTAATTTTGTCTGATTTTACCTGTCTGACCAGTTAGATATTACACATAACCCAAATCAACCCATTAATAAGTAAAGTAGTCAAAACTGACTTGTCTAATTTTTATTGTGGTTTATAGTTGTGTCATTCTTTGTCAAAACTGCCATCTCTAACTTTTATCTTGGTTTTTCGGTGCCTTTTTCTTGTTTTTGAAGGAGAAAGCAGAAATCAGAGATGAAGAAGATGCAAAGCCTCTGGAGTTGAGTGGGGGTAGCGTTGAGTTTGAAAATGTTTATTTCAGGTGTAGTTTTCTCTTACTTGTGTTACTCTATAGAATTCTTATACATACTGCATAGACTGTTTCATATTGTGTCAATCTATGGTCATAAGTAATGATGCTTTTATTTCAGACATTGTCAAGAAAGTTAAACACAGTAGTCACCATTCACAACTATCTCTTAGAACTGATTACCTAATATACATCGTCAACTTATTTCATTGAAATTTTGTATGAATTTTTTTTGTTAAAGATATTTTGATGTCCATGTACTTGATTTAATGTACAAAGATGCTTAATGCCTGAGATATCAAGAGCAGGCGAACATGCCTACACAACTAACTTATAAACTGTTTATGTGTCGCAAGCGCTGCATCGTATATGATATGATGGCTTCGTTAATTTATATTGCTGATATGTACTCTGTTTTCACGACTTTAGTTATCTGACAGAAAGAAAGATTCTTGATGGGATATCTTTTGTTGTGCCAGCTGGGAAAAGTGTGGCTATTGTTGGAACTAGTGGCAGTGGTGAGACTTCTGTTCTTGGCAAAAAAACTTTATATTTTCATCTTTAAAGTGAGTAGCTTTCTTCATCTAGTTTGCGTACAATTATCTACAGCCAACATATGTTGTTGGCGTAATGTTTTTTTTTTTCATATTTATTTAGTATTAAGCTGACGGTGAAAATTGGAAACGGAAATCACACCAATAATTTGACCACCACAAATTAAATTTCATGTGCAGGGAAATCAACAATCCTTAGGATGATCTTTAGGTTCTTCGACCCGCAATCTGGCACGGTAACTAATATACATTATCTGATCACTAATTCGTATGAAGCTTTTTGGTAGTGGACGGTGGTGGAGAAATGGGTGGATCGGGTAATGGGGTCAGAACGAGTAATATGGATGTACAGTTTGGGTTGATCCAACTCATCTTTATTGAGAACTTTTTTTTTTCCAAAAAAAGTTAGCATGTTACATATGTTTACTAAAACTACATTATTACAATTACAATCATCTTGTGTGTGGACTGTGGATAAAGTGAATTAAAAGGTTATCACTTACTGAATATTGCTGCTTCACAGGTGAGTATAGATGGTCAGGATATACGAGAGGTGACACTAGAAAGCCTTAGGAAGCATATTGGTGTTGTTCCACAAGATACAGTAAGTTTGATAAAATTTCATCCTTGTGATGTCTTGTAGGCTTTTGTTGTACATATTATGTTTCTTTTACATTGATGTTTCTGTAATTTTTGCTTTTTGCAACCTGTGTTAATGAGCAGGTATTATTCAACAATACAATATTCCACAACATTCAATATGGTTCTCTATCATCTACCCCTGAGGAGGTTTATTCTTTTGCAGTATACTATACGTAAGTATATCACTAAATGGCTTTTTTCACTAACCAATAGGATCTTATAGGTATATGATGCTGCCCGAAAAGCAGCAATTCACGACACCATAATGAAATTTCCTGAAAAATATTCCACGCTTGTAGGGGAGCGTGGTCTTAAGGTGAGTCTTCTAGATGCATAATCTTTTGTTTATTTTTATGGCGTCTTATTGCTCATATGTTTTTAGTACAAAAATAGTAAAAGTTGCACTGGTATGCTCCAAAGCAACAAAGCAATTCTTATGTTTATTTTGGGAAAGTCGTTTGCTTATCTTTTTAATAGTAGAAAATTTTTTTCCCCATAACTACGCTATGTGTCAAAGATTGCAATCATTATGAGGCTTAGCGGCAAGTCATGGTAATGATGAATATTTGCTTTCCTACATGCTACTTTGGAATGAAATACCATTTGATTGTGGCTACAGGTTGCAAAATGAGTGGAAAGAAGAGAGAGAGAGAGAAGGGGGGGGGGGGGGGGGGGTAATGGTCTGGTCAATCTGGAAGACTTCTGTCAAAATCTTTTATATCTTTTAACTAATAGTGTGTAAAATCTTTTGATTAAAGCAATCAGAGGCTGTATGCATTAAAGACCTGTTCGACCCATTGACCCATCTCCTTTAGCTATGTGATTTTAGTATTTTACCTCTTCGAATAGTTAGAGTTACAATAACATAAAATAGTCCCATATATATATATGAATGGGTTAAAATTGCCACCCCAGTTTGTGACAAATATTGTTCTGACTAAATCCAATTTGGTTGTGCTGGGTAAAGCATAAATTATGTGTCTTTTAGTTTCTTCTCATCTTTAGTCCATTTTTGGAAGTTTTTTGGGTTTACACTAGTTGATTATCTTCCTGATGATTCACTTGCAGCTTAGTGGTGGTGAAAAGCAACGAGTATCATTAGCTCGTGCGTTCTTGAAAGCGCCTCCCATTTTGTAAGTGTGTCATCGCATACATTGTTACATATGCTAACAACTAAATTAATTAATTAAATAGGAAAACCGAGAGGGATCCCACTTTAGGCTACTGATACTGATTGTTAGGTATTAAGCTGATTTCAAGAGAACAAATAAGAGAAAACAACTGATTAACACAAATAAGCCGGATGTAAGTCGGCTGTTATAATAGAACGGCTGGAAATTAGAGCTCCAGTAACTCCCAAGTTCAACAGAACATAAAACAATATTCTAGACAAAGAAATTACGTATGGCACGCAGGCCTTATTTAAACATAACACTTAACCTAACTTGGCTGTCAAGTTATTACCAAAAGTAACAAACTAATTATCAAAACTTGTCACATAACCCCTTCAATTATTGAACTTCGTTTTTCTTTTTCTTTCTGTAATAAACACGCCAACTAGCCCCCCACTTCAGCGCACCCAACTGTTGAACCTGATCCGTAACACTACCCCCATCCCAAAGAACCACCTTGTCCTCAAGGTGAAAATCTGGAAATTGAGCTAACATTAGATCCATCTTCTCCCATGTTGCCTCTTCAACAGGTAAACCCACCCATGACAATAACACTTCCTTATTTGCACCCATTCCCCTTACACCCAATAACTCTTTAGGCTGCACCATCTCAGTCTTTTCTAAAACATATGGCAAAGTAGTTTCAGCTTGAACGTTCCCTAACGCCTTCTTTAGTTGTGACACGTGAAAAATGTTATGTATTGCCGACCCTTCAGGTAATTTCAGCTTATAGGCCACCTGCCCAATTTTTTCCAATACTTCAAATGATCCATAATAACGTGGTGATAACTTCTGATTAGAACGCGTTGTTACAGTTGATTGACGATATGGACGTAACTTGAGATAAGCCATTTCACCTATATTAAATTCTACATGCCTTTGCTTTTCATCAGCTTGAGCCTTCATGATATGCGGGGCACGGGAAAACTGGGTCTTCAGGTCCTCCAAGACTTGATTGCGTTCCACCAAGTATTTATCCACATCAAAAGTGAAAGCATTACCTGCATCATAATGCAAAAGTGCAGGAGGATCACGACCATACATGACCTTAAAAGGAGTCATTCCAATAGTTGAATGATATGACGTATTATATACCAATATTCTGCCCATGGTAACCACTTAATCCACTCTTTTTCGGTTTTCCAGAAACAAAACACCTTAAATATGTTTCCAAACTCCGATTAACAACCTCTGTTTGACCATCCGTTTGTGGACGATAGGCAATACTTCTTTTTAAAGCTGTTCCCATAAACTTGAACAATTCTGTCCAAAAATGACTTACAAAAACTTTGTCACGATCAGATACGATAGATTTAGGAATGCCATGCAGTCTTACTACCTTGTTAATGAACACAGATGCCACAGAGGAAGCCGTATATGGATGCTTCAAAGGAATAAAATGCGCCCCTTTACTGAGTCTATCCACCACTACAAATATCACAGTATACCCTCCCGATTTAGGTAATCCATCAATAAAATCCATTGTCAAATCTTCCCAAATCCGTTCTGGTAACGACAACGGTTGCAACAGCCCTGCTGGAGAAAGATTAGAATACTTGTTTCTTTGGCAAATGTCACGTTCAGCTACCAACTGGGAAATATCTCGACGCATTCCTTTCCAATAAAATTCTCGACTAATCCGTTGATATGTTTTTTGTGTACCTTCATGTCCACCCATGACGCCCCCATGAATGTCAAGGAATAACTGTTTGATCCAGTTAGACTTCTTTGGAAGAACAACTCGACCCTTATACCATAGAATTCCATCATGGACTGAATACCCATCCATTCCCAAGCTTCCATTTGTAACCTGATCTTGTAATTCTACTAACTCCTTATTAGTTTGCAACTCAAGGCGTAAGGCATCATCTAACACCACCCGACTAATGTTTACATTTCCCAATTCAAGTATCTCACCCCGACGTGATAAAGCATCAGCTGCCCCGTTCTCCCTTCCCGGTCGATACAAAATAGAAAATTCATACCCTGACAATTTCACAATCCACTTCTGATGTTCTCCAGGCATAGTCCGTTGTTCCAATAAAAATTTCAGACTCTTTTGATCAGTGACCACTGTAAACTTACGTCCTAGCAAATATGGACGCCACTTTTGAACTGCCAAAACAATGGCCATTAGCTCACGCTCATATACAGATTTTAACTGAGCTCTCTTACCTAACACTTAACTAAAATAAGCAATCGGTCTTCCTTCCTGCATTAACACCGCCCCAATCCCTTGCCCCGATGCATCCGTTTCTAATAAAAACTCCTTAGAAAAATCAGGAAGTGCCAACACCGGTACTCGGGTCATAACTTGTTTTAGTTCCTCAAAAGCACGAGAGGCTGCCTCTGACCACTTAAAACTATCTTTCTTAAGCAAATCTGTTAAAGGTCTTGCAATTGTTCCATACCCATTAACAAATTTACGGTAATACCCCGTCAATCCTAAAAAACCTCTTAACTCTCTTAAAGTTCGTGGTGTCGGCCAATCCGAGTAATCTTGGATGGATCTGCCATGACACCCTGACTTGTGACAATATGACCCAAATATTCCACACTTCGTTGGCCAAAAATGCACTTTATACGGTTACAGTATAAACCTTCCTTTCGTAGAATTTCAAAGACTAATGACAAATGTTCCCGATGGTCTTGCATACTTCGACTATAAACAAGAATATCATCAAAGAAAACTAAAACAAACTTACGGAGATAAGCTTGGAATACCTTGTTCATCAGCGACTGAAAAGTTGAAGGAGCATTGGTTAAACCAAACGACATAACTAGAAATTCATAATGACCATCATGTGTCTGAAAAGCTGTCTTGTGAACATCAGATTCCTTCATTCGAATTTGATGATACCCCGATTTAAGATCTAACTTTGAAAAAACCGTAGCACCATGTAACTCATCCAACAATTCATCTATAACAGGAATAGGAAACTTATCTAATACTGTTACTTTATTTAGAGCCCGATAATCAACACAGAACCGCCAACTTCCATCTTTCTTTTTAACCAATAATACCGGACTTGAGAAAGGACTACTACTTGGTCAAATAATTCCAGCCGTTAACATCTCTCCCACTAATTTCTCAATTTCATCCTTCTGAAATTGTGGGTAGCGATATGGCCGAACATTCACAGGTTCTGACCCACTTTTTAAAATAATGGCATGCTCATGTGCCCTAGATGGCGGTAAATCTGTTGGCATTAAAAATACATCCGCGAAAGAAACCAATAATTCATCCAAGTCTGGATGAACTTGAGACTCGGGATTAGTAACAATATCCAACCCAGCGCAACACAACAAATATCCTGCCTCAACCCTCTCAATATCCCGCACTAAAGAATGTAACAAGGTCGCTCCCCGTTGCAAACTCAACTCGCCACGTAGGGTGACTGCCCGTCCCTCATAGTAGAAACTCATAGTTAAAGCTCCCCAATTAACCCGTGTAACACCCAATTTCTGCAACCATTTCATTCCCAATATAACATCTGTGCTACCCAACTCCAAAGAATAAAAATCTTCGACCACCTCAATTTCTGGAAAACACACACACACGCTTTGGCACAAGCCAGAGCTGGTATCCAACTTCCCATTACCCAACACAATTCCCGTAGAACGAATTCCATAGACCACTAAACTTAGTGTATCTACCAACTTAACCGACACAAAATTATGAGTCGCTCCACAATCAATCAGAACCACCACATCTCGGACTCCTATCCTACCTTTCACCTGCATTGTCTGCGGAGAAGAAAAACCAACTACCGAGCAGGCAGAAACAGAAATTGCATCCAAATGAACATGTGACGAGTCTCCCTCATCCTCTGAATCATCCTCCCCAGCATCAATAAGCAACTGTAAACACCGCAAATTCTTATCCGGACAACGATGAGTTGGTCCAAACTTTCCATCACAGCGAAAACATAAACCTTTGGCACGCTTATCCGCATATTCTGCATCAGTCAACTGCTTAAACCCTGATTTTGTACCCCCACCCTTATCACCTACCTTTGCCTCTCCAATTTTGGTGGCTGCTCTCCCAACGTTTATCTGCTTACCACCGAACCCAATGCGTCCAGACCCCACTTTAACTCCTCCCTTGCCACCCTCAAGCAAACCACCCATGCGATCTTCATCAATCATAATGGCTAAACGTATTGTTTGAGGTAACCCGGTTGGTTGTAAAATACGAACCGCTGATCTAATCTCTTGTTTCAAACCTTTAATAAAGGTGCCTAGCATCACCACCTCCTGAAGTCCTGGCAATTGGGCTGCCAATGTTTCAAAGAGACTCACATATTCCCTTACCGTACCGGTCTGTTGAATTGCTAAAAACTGTTCGTACAAATTTCCAAGATGTGAAGGCTGGAATCGATCGAAAACATGAAACTTTAGTATATCCCAAGTCTCGAAAGACTCACGATTCTCACGCCATCTAAACTAATGCAACGCCCGTCCTTCTAAGCACAAAACCGCGGCTCTCAATCTCTCTCTAGGTTGCACAAACCCCTGCACATTAAAGAAACGTTCCATCTTGTATACCCAACCATACGCATCCTCCCCATCAAACATCGGCATCTTCAACTTACGCAAACGATAATCTCCCTGATGCACGGAATTATCCCCAAACTGATTGCATCCATGCTTGAAGATCTGGTCATGAAACAACCCCGATCTCTTGCTGTTCAACGCATTATTTGGTTCTGTAAACAAACCAGAAGCGTTTCCCGCTTCAAAATTCCCAAACCGCAACTCAGATTTCCCAATAGGACTAATCGAATGACCCCCCGACCATCTTTTGTACTCGAGATTTGAATTAATTACCTCAGCCTCTTGAGACTTTTAAACCGTAACACTTTTCTGGCATGGTGGTATATGGAATCGCTCCCGAAGAAACCGGGGAATTGTTCCTGGAACTTAGCTGTAACCAAATCCAGAATTTTGTTAGTAGTTTCCTCCAAGTTAGCTTTGAAATCCGCTGCCATCTCCTCCTGTCCACGCCTCAACTGATCTAATCTACTCTCAACAGCTGCTGCCCTTTCCTCCGATTCCCGCTTAAAATTCAGAAAGTCAGCATCTACTTCATTAACCTTACGAGTCATCTTTCCCACCAGTCGCAAGAGCAAAGGCTCTGATACCAATTGATACTGATTATTAGGTATTAAGCTGATTTCAAGAGAACAAATAAGAGAAAACAACTGATTAACACAAATAAGCCGGATGTAAGTCGGCTGTTATAATAGAACGGCTGGAAATTAGAGCTCCAGTAACTCCCAAGTTCAACAGAACATAAAACAATATTCTAGACAAAGAAATTACGTATGGCACGCAGGCCTTATTTAAACATAACACCTAACCTAACTTGGCTGTCAAGTTATTACCAAAAATAACAAACTAATTATCAAAACTTGTCACATAACCCCTTCAATTATTGAACTTCGTTTTTCTTTTTCTTTCTGTAATAAACACGCCAACTAGCCCCCCACTTCGGCCCACCCAACTGTTGAACCTGATCCGTAACATCTACTCGCGGAAATTGAGCTTTTTCTCTGATGTACTTGGCCTAACTGGTTCTGGTGGCCGTTTCCTTGACTATTACTTTCTACCTGGCCATCGCAAGATGTTTACCCAGTGAAGATTGAACCCTGTCTCTTCTGATACTTTCAGGACGCACGGCTTACCTCCGCGCTAAAGACTAAATTCTTGCACTAATGTTAGTTTGCAACAATGTCAAAATTCTTATATCTAGTTAACGCCAATGATCTTTTTTCACCTTCCTTGCAAAAATGCAAAATAGTTAACGCCAGTTTCCACTTATAGGTTTTCAAGTAATGGAATAATTGAACATGTTACTTACGTGGTCGGAAACTTACCTACATTCATGGGCGTTGCTAGGTGGTTATCATATTTCTTGAGTTTTGTAGTATGGTAAGAAGAGTTGAGAAGAAGAGATTTTGGGGGGAAAAATATTATTATCTCATTAAGCTCAAAACTAAAATACAATTACATTATATATTGAATCAAAATAACCGTCTCTAAGTAAGTTTGTTACAGAAGTTACATTATTGCCCCCTTAACTATTCTATACTCTACAAAATAGACTAGAAGTTTAATATCCTTTCCTAATTACATTTTATTACAATGTACAAAACAAGAGTATAGAGTCTTCTTCATCTTGCTACTTTGTCTTGTGACTTCAAAGGCATTAACACTAGAATTCGATGCTTCTTCTTTGACATTGTTTACATTCTCATACCCCTCGCAAGTTGAGAGGTTGTAAGGATTACAACAACTCAACTTGGATAAGCAATTGTAGTGCAGTGTTCTTGATAGAGCTTTTGTAAGAATATCTGCTATCTGAGCTTTTGTTGAGATGTATTGAGGGCTGATGTGACCTGATCTTATCTTCTCTCTTACAAAGTGACAATCCAGTTCTATATGTTTTGTTCTTTGATGATGAACTGGGTTAGAAGCAAGAGCTATTGTTGAGGCATTGTCACAAAGCATCACAATGGGAGTAGGAACAGAAACTGCAAGATCTTTCAATAAGCAAGTTAACCATGTAATTTCACAAGTACTATCAGCCAATGCTCTGTATTCAGCTTCAGTTGAAGATCTGGATACTACACTTTGTTTCTTGGATTGCCAGGAAATAAGACTATTGCCAAGAAATATGGCATAACCTGAAACTGACCTTCTGGACATTTGACAAGGAGCCCAGTCACTATCACAAAAATTGGTTAGTGTGAGGGTGTTGTAGGTAGGAAAGAAGAGTCCTTGGCCAGGATTAAGCTTGATGTATCTAAAAACTCTGAGTAAAGCTTTCATGTGATCAGAGGTGGGAGAGTGTGAGAATTGACTGAGGTGTTGAGCTGCAAAGGCAATATCAGGTCTTGTGATGATGAGATAAATGAGTTTTCCCACCAGTTTTCTGTATATGGTAGTGTCAGGTAGGGGTTCACCAGTTGTGGCAGTCAGTTTATGTGTTGGGTCAAGTGGTGTGATTGCTGGTTTAAGATGAGTTACCTCAGCCTGTTCAAGAAGATCAAGAGCATACTTTCTCTGGCTCATAGCCAAACCACTTTTGTTTCTGAGAAATTCAATCCCTAAATAATAGTGTAATGGACCAAGAGCCTTGATGCTAAATTGTTGATGTAACTTTGTTTTCACAGAATCTAGCAAATGTTGACTAGTTCCACAAATTAAAATATCATCGACATATACCAGTAAAGCCAGAAAATCCTTATTTGAGGTAAAGGTGAACAAAGAGGTGTTTGCATAACTCTGAATGAAGCCAAGTGTTGAGAGAAATGTGGTGAGTTTGATGAACCATTGTCTATTGGCTTATTTGAGACCATAAAGGGATTTGGTTAGCTTGCACACAGTGTAAGGGGGTAAAGTGTGTTTGTATCCTTTTGGAATGGTCATGTATACCTCTTCATTCAGATCACCATGTAAAAAAGCATTATTTACATCAAGTTGCTCAATTAACCAATCCTTTGTTATTGCTACAGCTAAAAGGGTTCTAACAGTTACCATTTTGGCAATTGGGGCAAAGGTTTCTTTGTAGTCTATGCCTAATTGCTGTGTGAAGCCTTGAGCAACTAGTCTGGCTTTGAATCTCTCTATTGTTCCATCAGCATGGTGTTTTATTCTATAAACCCATTTGCCTCCTATGGGGATTTTTCCAGGAGGAAAGGTGACTAAAGTCCAAGTATTATTCTTTTCTAATGCATCTATTTCAGTGGTCATGGCATCTATCCATTTTGGATCCTTGGATGCTTGATTGTAGGTCTTTGGTTCAGTGTGGGTATCAATAGAGTTGATTAGGTGTAGAGAAGAAGGAGAAAGGTTGGAGTAATTGAGGTAATTGTTGATTGAATATTTGGAGGTGACAGAATTAATATTAGAAGGAGGAAGTTTATATGAAAAATCTTTGAGTTTGGTTGAAATGGTTTTGGTTCTATTTGATTGCCTGGAAGGTTGTGGGTGTGGAGGTGGAGGTGGAGGTGGTTGTATTGGTGATGGTGTAATTATTGGTTCTGGAGAATTAGAAGTGGATGGAATAGAATGTGAAGGGGAAGAGATAGGAGAAATATTTTCAGAAGAGATTGGAGGTGGAAAGAATATAGGAGAAGAAATTGTAGTTGCAGGTTCTGAGGGGGTTTCATTGTGAAAGGGAAATTCAATTTCATGAAAAATTACATGTCTGCTGACAAAAATGGTATGATTATTTCGATTGTAAAGAAGATATCCTTTTTGATTTTGAGGGTAACCAAGTAACACACATGGAATGGCTCTAGGTGCAAATTTGTCATTGCTATGAACAGAGGCAAAACATTTGCAACCAATTGTTTTTAAATGAGTAATATCTGGAGTTTCATGGTAGATGACTTCATAGGTGGTTTTGAAATTTATAACACTAATTGGTAACCTATTAATTATATAGGTAGCAACCAAGATGGAATAACCCCACAGATTAGATGGAAAATTGGCTTGAATTTGGATTGCCCTGGCCACTTCTAACAAGTGTTTGTGTTTCCTTTCAACTCTAGCATTTTGTTGAGGAGTGTAAGGGCATGATGTTTGATGAATAATGCCATGGATTTGAAGAAAAGTTTGAAGATCAGAATTGGTGAATTCAGTGCCATTGTCAGTTCTTAATGTTTTGATTGATGTTTTGAATTGATTAAGAACATATGTATGAAATATTTTCAGAGTAGAAAAGACATGACATTTTGATGGAAGAAGGTAAACCCAAGTGGCTCTGGAATAGTCATCTACCAAAGTGAGAAAATATTTACATTTATTGATTGTTGGATGTTTATAAGGACCCCAAACATCAGCATGAACTAGTTCAAAAAGAGTATAAGCATGTGAATTACTAGAAGGAAAAGAAAGTAAATGTTGTTTAGACAGAGGACATATGCTACATTTTACAGAATCATGAGCATTTTTATTGAAAGAAATACAAGAAATCTTTTGTAAGACTTGAGAAGAAGCATGTCCCAGTCTAGCATGCCAGAGGCTTGGATTGCTTGTGGACGAGAGGATGGTGGTGGAGTTGTTCAGAATTGCAGAGGAGGTGAAGACATAGAGACCATGTGATACTGAGCCAAGATGGAGCACCCCATCATGGCCCTGCAAGTAACAGGCATTATTAGTGAAAGTAATAGCAGATTGAGTTGTTTTTGTGAGTTTTCTGATGGAAATGAGGTTATAAGCAAAAGTTGGAATATATAGCACATTATGCAGAGTAATTTTGGAGGTTAATTCAACTGAGCCAGTATGAGTGACTTTGACTTTTTGACCATTTGGTAGATATACAGATATAGGATTAGGACATGGGGTGAGTGTGGTGAATTGAGATGATTTTGTGCAAATATGGTCAGTAGCACCACTATCAAGAATCCAAGCATCTATAAAAGCATATATGCATGATACCACATGTTGATAAATGCATGCAGAAATGAAATAATAAGTGTCATTAGAATGATTACCCTGTGTAGTATGATGCATCATAAGCATGAGTTGATTGAGCTGGTTCTGCAATTGGTCCATCCTGCTATGCATGTTGTGATCTGAAGTTGTCTGAGTTTCCTTGAAAGGAGTGATATCCTGCATTGGTGTGGTGTTCTGCATTAGGGTGTTCTGATGTGGTGCTAGTTCTTGTATGAGAACAGAGTTGGCAATTTTCCCTTTGTATGGTCCAGGAGGTTTAAATTTTCCATGGAGAGGATGACCAGGGAGATATCCAATGATCTGATAGCACTCTTCTTTGAAATGACCTTTCCTGTTACATTTTCCACAAAATACTCCTTTTCTAAAAAGTCCTTTCCTGTCATTCACTCTAGGTGGATATGGGACTTTTGGTTTGAAGTTGGTATTGGTTTGAATGGCCCTCGAAATAGATGGTGTGTAGGTTGATAAAGTTGCAGGAGTGATGTTTGGTTTTGGCAAGATTCCTTCCCTCTGCTTTTCTTCCTGCCTAAGCATTCCATATGCCTTTGGAAAAGTTGGCAATGGTTGTTGAAGCAATAATTGACCTCTAATATTAGCATATGAGTCATCTAGGCCCATTAAAAATTGCATCAACCTCTTTCTTTGCTCTCTCTCACCATTAGTTTTTCCATTTTCACAAGTACAATTGCAGGTGCATGCATAAGGAGCCTCTAGTGCATCAATCTCATCCCAAAAACCTTTTAATTTGTGATAATAGACCTCTATACTAGCATTGTCCTGTTTGAGTTGTCACATCAACACTAATCTGGTAAATCCTATGAGCATCTAATTGTGCATAATGATCATTCAATTCTTTCCATAAATCAGCAGCAGTATTGATAAAACTCAAACTATATCCAATTGATTCAGAGATGGAGTTCAAGATCCAAGAAATTACCATGTCATTAGTTCTTTCCCACAGAGGTTTGAGAGGTGATGTTGTTGTTGGTTCTTTGTACTCTCCAGTGATGATCTTGAGTTTGTTCTTTGCACTTAACGCAATTAGCATTGATCTTTTCCATGAACCGAAGTTATCTGATGAGTTAACGTCTTTGAGATAAGAATGAGTCCTGGATGATCTGTTTGATGAAGATAAAGTGGATTCCACATCAATAAGTGATTCTTGATTTGTTGTTGTAGTTGTTTCGGTCGACATCCTTGATTTTGGATTTAATTGAATTATTTTGTGATTTTTCAAGAAATTAGGGTTTTGAGATGAAATTGGGGATTTTGATCAGGAGTGTTTAGGGTAGTATGAAAGTTATATCGGTCGACAGAAGAGAGAGAGTATAATCGATTTGATGAAGAAGTTGACCGGTGTCAATGGCGGATTCCGGTGATCGCCGGATAAAGCTCTGATACCATAAGAAGAGTTGAGAAGAAGAGATTTTGGGGGGAAAAATATTATTATCTCATTAAGTTCAAAACTAAAATACAATTACATTATATATTAAATCAAAATAACCGTCTCTAACTAAGTTTGTTACAGAAGTTACATTATTGCCCCCTCAACTATTCTATACTCTACAAAATAGACTAGAAGTTTAATATCCTTTCCTAATTACATTTTATTACAATGTACAAAACAAGAGTATAGAGTCTTCTTCATCTTGCTACTTTGTCTTGTGATTTCAAAGGCATTAACACTAGACTTCGATGCTTCTTCTTTGACATTGTTTACATTCTCATATGGGTCATAGAATGAATATGGGTTCCAATTTTAACTTATGTAGAAACCACATGGCAAATATTTATCTTAAGTGCAAGTATAAGGGATGTTTATAGAGTTGTGTAACAAACTGGACTGTAAATTTTGACCCATTGATGATGAATTAGTCAATTTGGATTATGTTTTATCTCAAATGGGTCAGACAAAAAAGTTCGGCTGGAAGGGGGAGTGGGCGAATGGGCTGAAAGTTTTTCAAAGTGTGCTTTTAAAGTATTCAACCTCCTAAGTAGTTTTGTTTAAAGTATTAGATTGTTCTTGTAATAATGGAGTTTTTGCAATACTATTGAACAAATATCTAAAAGCTTTCAAAAATTGGACAAAAAATCTCAAAATAATGTTTGCAGCTTAACTCGATAGATCTGATGCAACAAATACATGCAGTTTGGTTGCCAACCCTAAATAAATATACCGCTAACGCATCCCTTGCGAAGCCTATTGGCGTCGGTGCATCATGGTTGTCTTCTAATGTGCAAAAACATAGATGATAATTTATGTCATTTTCTTTCAGGTTGTGTGATGAAGCGACAAGTGCTCTAGATAGCACAACAGAAGCAGAGATACTAAGTGCACTAAGGTCACTCGCCAATAACAGAACATCCATCTTTATCGCTCATAGACTTACAACTGCAATGCAGTGTGATGAGGCGAGCTAGTCTCTCTGAAATCCTTTCCTGTTATTTAAATTCACGCCACAGTGTGCCCGGGGGGGGGGGGGGGGGGGGGGGGGGGGGATTACCCAGTTTAGTTACTAGTAGGTTGATTTGGGTTATATTCTGACAATCAAAATTTTAGGCTACGAGGAAACTATCCTTTTTGCTACCTGCAAAATCAATTTCTTCAGAAAATTAAGTTATTGTAAGTAATATTTTGGCTAAGATATCCTCCTGATAATCATGTGACTCGGAGGATAAATAGCAAGATGTTTTAGAAGGGTACATCATAAGCTGTAATTATGTATATCCGTAATCATATTTAACCATGAGTGTTTAAAACAAATCAAAAGTAAAATTGGACAATAAATGTCCTGTGCCTAGGTCAACTTAACCCATGTTGACCTGTACAGATTATTTTACTCATTTGACTGGTTGCACAACCCTCTCATTCAGCCACCCCTACTATTGGAGGGTTGTCTTGTAAAGTGTTCCAACCAACATTTTGCTAATTATGCCCTTTCATTTTATTTTCTCTAGATTATAGTTCTGGAAGGTGGCAGGGTCGTAGAACAAGGTCCTCATGAAGTTCTCTTGGCTAATGCTGGTCGATATGCACAACTCTGGTCTCAGCAAAATAGTACCATTGATTGACTTAACGGCATCATCAAAAGATTTGAAAGACGTACGGCTAACCTATCAAAACTAGATGGTTTTGCATTCTTTCATATTATAGTCATTGATCGTGCTACCAAAATAAGGTAAGGGTGGCTTTGAAAGAGTCATCAGCCGAGTCACTTTCCTGTTGTGTTATAGCCAACGCGTGTGCGGTGTGTGTACCAAAATAAGGTTCTAGGGAATAAAGACAAGTTGTAACTTGTTTAGGTCATTGTATTTTATGATCTTGATATTGTTTGCATATAAAACCTCACAAACATCATATATTGAAATGCAGCCATTGCAGACAGAATTTATGCTTGTTTAAAATACTGATTTTGGGTTCACAGGGCAAGCGTCTAAAGAGTTTGTTGAAAGTTAAAATATGTTCCTTGTAAATCTTCCAATTCGGTCACATGTGAAAGTCTTGAAGATTTAGTGATAACACTCTTTTTTAAAGATTTTTTATTTAGGTTACATGTTAGAATTTGTTCACATGCAATAAGTTACATAAGTGGAAGTGATAACAAAAAAAATTTTGAAGAAAAAAAAAAACTGAAGTTACTTTTCATTTATGTTTGGCTGAATATAAGTTAGCATGTAAACATTCTAGACCATTCATGTGTTACACATATTAAGAAACATGTAGTTTTACATGTTCTCTACCAATTCTTTTGATTTTTGAATATGAAGTCGAGTGAGAGAAACAGAACACCTTCATTTTTTTAATTTTTTTTCCATTGTAAATTTTGTATATAAATCGATAAGATTACATATCAATCGTAGATACATTTCTTTTTTCATAATATTAATCACAGGCCTTATTTTTGAACTAGATTAAACCCGTACGTTGTGCGGGACTGACTAAAACCGTAAACTAAAATTAACTGAAAATTAGAATTATTATTCATGGTTTATGATAATATAAAAAAATAGTCAATTTGTAACTGATGCAAATAATAGAATTATAATTTATAAATATATAATATATATCAAAAATGTTAAAGCATAACTAATGAAACATATAAATTAATAAATCATAAAATTCTTTTTAATAATCTATATTTATTAAATATAATATAATAAACAATCTCATTTGAAACAATGATATTTATCATTGAACTAATAAAAAGACGCGGTCTAAAACATATAAACATCTTTATGCTCATATATTATCAAAAGATGTAATCTTCTTAGTTATATAGAGATAAGTTGCAAATATAGATTTAAGTATAAAAAATATGTGTGTCAAATTGATTAAGTAAATATCTAATTTAACATTGATCATATAATCAGTTAGATATTAAGTAAATTATATTTCACGTAAATGGAAGGTAGAAAGAGATAAGTTATAAAGATCGACAATATATTATCAATATCTTCTAGTTAGTCTTAATATTTAATGAATATCTTTTGCAAAAAATAAACAAATACTAAGCTAGATCAAATTGTTTGTGCATAATATTAAAAGTTAGAGGTCATGAGTTCTAATCTTGTATTGTACTTTTTTATTTGCTATTTAAAATTGATAAAAAAAAAAAAAAAAGTCCACGTAGGCAAATGATGACTTGGCTAATGAAGTGCCACATGAGCACTAAAAATTTATAAATTTAAATGTCAATATATAAGAAAAAATGTTAAAGTTATTAGAAAATGTCACCTAAGCAAAAAGCCTAGATGGCATGAAAAGAGAGGCGCCACATAGGAAAAAACATATGTTCTCTTAGTTATATAGAGAGAGTTACTGATTTATTTTTATTTTTTACATTTTTTCTTGGATTAAATACAATTTTATTTTATTTTTAATATGTCATAAACAATTCGTGTATTTGACATGGGCCTAAATCTAGTTTAATTAAAGAGATTGATGAAATTAATTGATGTTTATGTGCATCCTTTTGAGAAGAAAATATTATGGTTTGTTGATGTAATTGAAAACAAAATTGAAGGATTAATTTGTAATTATCGGTCAAATCATTAATTTGATTTTTAGGGTTTTTATTTTTTATCTATACTCCACCTACCTCGTTAAATAATGTCTAAAAACACATTTAATGAAATAATTTATAAATTGTATCTCTCAAGTGCTAATATAACTACATTACCCCTTATCAATCACCTTTATGTAAATAACCTACAATACCCGCCGCCGCTGCCACCACTGTCACCACTACTAGTCATCATCACCACCCGTCACTGTTGCTGCCACTACACCGTATCCGCTTTAAGTGGCTTTCCTTTTTGTTAAAGAGAAAGCTATTTATATGATATTGGGAATCTGTGTATTGAAATTTGTTGAATATGGTATTTTGAATATAATTTTTCTTTTCTCCGGGTCTTACGCATACATTAAATTGTTGTTACATTATTTTGTTTAAAAAAGTCGTATTAAACGATTAAAATAGTATTAAAGCAGAAGAAAACAATTCCATCATCATACCTACATTAGTGTATTAATTAGTTAGTATCACATTATATAAATGAGTGATATATCGGATTCTTCACTCATATATACCCAATTAAGTAAAGAGTGTTATTTTGAAAATTGAAGGATTAATTTGCAATTATCGGTTGGTCAAATCATTAATTTGATTTTTAGGGTTTCTTTTTAGTTTTTTTTTTATAACTTCTTTGTTTTTTTATCTATACTCTACCTGCCTATTTAAATAATGTCCAAAAACACTCGTAATGAAATAATTTACAAATTGTATCTCTCAAGTGCCTTATCAATTACTTTTATGTCAATAACCTAACATATCCGCTGCCGCCGCCACCAACACTATCGCCATTACTAGTCATCATCACCACCACCCGCCGCCGTTGCTGCCACTACACCGTCTCCGCTTTACGTGGCTTTCCTTTTTGTCATAGAGAAAACTATTTATATAATATTTGGAATCTGAGTATTGAAATTTGTTGAATATGAATGTACTTTGAATATAACTTTTCTTTTCTCCGGGTCTTAAGCATACACGTATACATTAAATTGTTTTTATATTATTTTGTTTAAAAAAGCCGTATTAAACGGTTAAAGTAGTATTAAAGCAGAAGAAAACAATTCCATCATCATATCGACACTAGTGTATTAATTAGTTAGTATCACATTATATAATTGAGTGATATGTATATTGGATTCTTCGCTTATATATACCCAATTAAGCACAGAGCTAGACAGTCATAAAAAAATTCTCAATTTTATTAGATTTTTTTAGCTTTTAAGATAGTAACAAGTCCGGTCAAATATTGATTTGAAGAAGCAAACAACTGAGTAAGTTTGTTTTATTATTTACCAAAAAATGTTTAGTTTTGATTTCTATTACTTGATATCTTTGTCTATTTATGGCATTCTATCTTTTTATTGGACATATTTTACAAGTTCAAATCTACATGATATCTGACAACTGGTGTGTGAAATTTACCGATAAACATGGATATATATTTGGTGTGTGATTGTGTGCAGAAATTTTGTTTTTCTCTAGATTCTAAGCATATACACATGCATTAAATTTTTGTTAAGTTATTTTTTTAATAAAATAAATAAATTTTACGGTCAAAGTTACATTTAAACAAAAATGAAAAAAATAAATCTCCATCATGTCTATTTTTACTTTATAAATCTGACCAAATCTCCGATCATATACCTAAATTACCCACGAAGTTAGACAATCATTCAAAACATTTCTTGACATTTTAATATACTAGTTAATTAACCGGTACATGTTAATTAAAACTTCAAAATCATAAACTATATTATAAAAAATATATGTAATGTTTGTTGTTGAAACATTATTATATAACTTGATATAAAATTATAATTCAACTAACAAAATTTATAGTTGATAAATCAACTGACACAATAATAATTTATAAAATAAAAATAATTATTGCATTAAGTAAATAAAAAAAATACATTTTTTTGGTAAAAATGTATAAGTGAGAATTTTTTTCTTTTTAATAAAAGATTAATATTTTTATTAAACGTGTAAAGGGTAATCTTTATTTTCATATGACATCATAATTATATTAAAAAATCTTTTAAGGTAAAATATGGATTTGCAACATAAAAAATATTTTAAAAATACTTGTAAAAAACAATCTTTTTTATTTAATATAAAGATTTTTTTAAATATAAGATAACAAGAAGTCTCGTTGCATATTGATTTGAAGGAAGAAGTAATTGAGTAAGCTTGTTATCTAATTTACCAAATATACAGATTTTGAATTCTATAAGTTTTTTTAAACGACATATTTGGGTTTAACGACACATCTTTTTATATATTCAATGCCAATTTCAAAAGAAATTATTATAGAAAAAACCTTTGTCTTTATATATGGAAGTATTTCATTCATACCAAAATTTAAATGAAAATTGATTTTAGACATTGTAAGGCAGTATCTTATGTAATTGCATTAATATGAAATAAGCAATATTTCAAGTATTTATTAGGCCAAAACTTTAATAGATATATACCATTTTTTAAACTATACTTAATTTTTGTTCTTTAAAGTTGCGTTAATATATTGGTTGATTAATATACCTTATCCTAAGCATATAATGATTTGTATGCACTCTGTTTATACATCAAATTTTAGCCTTTACACTATTAAATTTATGAAAATATTAAACGCAACCCTTAGGGTGCATAAAAATTTGCACCTTTCCTATCACAAATTCACCATTGAATTTTATAACAGATGTACAACACTTATATATAATGGTGTATGACTAAAAATTAATAGTGTACGGATCATCACACTTGTTAATTGATGGGTCAAATTGTGAACTCTGCAGAAGATATATGGATAATGCAAATAATGACGCTATAGTTGTAGCCCCTACTATTGCTAACGAAAATCTGCAAATCAATCATCATCAAGTTAATGAAATCAGCGATCAGCCCAAAAAGACTAGACGAGGACAGCCTTCTAAAAATGACGCTACCAAATCGCGCAGTGGGCCGAGTAGTGGCACCAATCCGGTGAACGCTACAGTACTACACAATTATTCCTTGAGAAGTCGAAAAGGAAATTGTGATGGTAATTTTAAAACAAGATTTCAATTAGCTCTTTTAATTTTATATATGCGGAACTCTAGCCGTAGTACCACAATTATATATATATATAGTTCCTTATTTTTAGAATCATTTTTTTTAATAACCATGAGAACTCTTAAAAAAAATATTTGTTTACATGTTTTTTTCGTTCATTCACATGTGAAATGATATAAAAAAATATGTTGTAGAAGAAACTTTTTTAAAAAATCTTCAAAATAGCCTTTGTAAACTTGTGAATGAATATGTTCACGTTTTTATTCACATGTTAACAAATGGGTATATATAAGGTTTGAAAAAAACTTTCTTGTACAACATGTATTTTTATAACGTTTCACATGTGCATAAACAAAAAAATGATCCAATACATAATTTAAGAGTTCTCAAGGTTCTTAAAAAAATGGGTTCTCAAAATAAGGTTCCCCTATATATATATATGTATATATATATATATAAACCTATTTTTTTTGTAAGAATCGTGAGAACTCTTGAATTTCATATTGGAACACATGTTTTTTGTCATTCACATATGAAATGTTGTAAAAACATATGTTGTAGAACAAATTTTTTTTTCGAAACCTTATATATAGCCGGTTGTCACATGTGAACAAAAACGTGAATAAATTCATTCACAAGTTCATAATTGGCTAATTTGAAGGTTTCTTGAAAAAGTTTCTTCTACAACATATATTTTTATATCATTTCACATGTGAATGAACAAAAAAAACATGTGAACAAATATATAATTTAAGAGTTCTCATGTTTTAAAAAAAAAATGGTTCTCAAAATAAGGAATCTATATATATATATATATATATTGTGTTAAGTAATTGGTTTTGGTTTTAATTTAATGGAAATTATAATGCAGGTGTTAATAATGGTGAAAGTAGTAACAATAATAATAATAATGGTTCTAATTATAACATAAATGATGAAACAAGTATTGCAGCAAATCTTTTACTATGCATTAGTAATAATAATAATAAAAAAAAAGTGAATAAATCACAAGCAGCAGCTGAGACGGGTAAAATGATGACTACTACAGCCAGCTGTGACAGCATCGAGGAGTCTATATATATGCAGTTGGCTCCATCAGTTTCTTCTACTGATGAGGATACTACTACAGATCATCAAATCACACCAAATGATGCTAATGATGATGATGATGATCACCCTGCTGCTGCTGCTGATCCAGATCAACATCAGGACGTCACGGATGAAGAAACTACTACTACTACTCTAGCTTATAAGAGGATGGCGAAAGAGCCGCGAGATTTCAACAACTTTATAAGGTGGAGTTCTATTCGGTTTGATGATGATGACGACGACGATGGTGATGATGACGATAATGACGATGACGATGATGATACATTCATGTGATCGATATATATATGATGAACCATATGTTATATGTGTCTTTGATATTCCGTTTTTTCTATCTCCCTCAGCTCCTTTTGCGAGCACATTTACAACTATATATAAAAATTTGGATTTTTGCCCCGTGCGGTTCTTGAATTATATTTTCAAAACTTTTAGTATTTAATCAATAAAATTTCTAATAAGCAACATTTAAATAAAAAATTATATAAAATTAATTGAAAGTATTTAAAAATCTAATATTCAAAATTTTCTTAATATCAGATCCACTACATTAATGAGTGGAAAAACAAAATATTAGAATACATACATACATTGATACATTTAGCAATAACAATTTTGTGAAATAAACTTGATATAGTGACTTAGACACTTCGTACAAAACACATATTAATATAGATGTATTTATAGGTTAGTAATTAACAAACTTATATATTGAAAAAAGGTGATAGCAATTATTTATTTGGAACCAATAAAAAGTTGACTTATTTTATTTAATATATTGTTATTTTCTTTTATTGATATTGTAACGAAAAAGGAATGTAGTATTTATTAAATGGAAAAATTCATGGAGATGACATATAGAAAAAATCTTATGTGGCAAAGTATAAATATAGTTTTAAGTTGAATAAGAATAGTTTTAAAATAAAAACACGGTGAAAACACTTAAAAACTACATTTTGATGCATTAAAAATCCATAAAACTAACATATTGTATAACTAATTATCATTATTTATGTGTTTAACAACACATTGTTATGTCAAAAAAAATCATGTTTTTTTGTTTTATGCATCCATGTTGGATGCATATTCATCAAAATGATGCATCCAACAAAAAACGTGATTTTTTTGATTTTGACGGATCAATGTGTTGTTAAACACTTAAATAATGATAATTAATTATGCACTATGTTAGTTTTATAGACTTTTAATACTTCAAAATGATGTTTTTAAGTGTTCTCACCGTTCTTATTTTAAAAGTGTTCTCACCGGAGTGTTCACGTATATAAGGTTGTGCTAGTGGCGGTGCTAGTTAATACTTCAAAATGATGTTACCTATATATATATATATATGAGAAAAGTGAGTGTTTGGTTGTCAACTTGTCATGTACCTAAGCTAGGTATAGAACCACTCAAATACTAATATTCTACGAGTAATATTTTGAATAAATAATGAACCCTCATGCATTTTATGGATTAAAAAGTAAAATAAGATAAGTAAATAACAACCACATACTCTCATCCCTCTCTCTTTTTCTCTCTCTATATTATATATAGCTTCTTTCCAATTTATGGAACATGTCAATCAACAAACTATCTATAGAATATGTCACTCTTGTGGCCATATATAACTCCTAACCACTGATGAATAGTGATAAAATTATTTGGCAGAGTTATCAAAAGAGGTATATAAAAAAAGGCAGAGATTCCCTCAAGTTATTAGGACTAGTAGCCCTAAGATAAGTGACTTCTTGGCCATTCATTCTTTGTATATATGATGAGTAAAGTTGCAATGATACTGACCATTAGATTAAAATCAATGGTTGAGATTTAAAGATAAATATTGAATCTTGATCATTGATTTCAATCTAATGGTCATAATCCTCCTAACTTTACCCCTCAATTTGAAATTAACTTGAGGGAATACTTACCCATAAAAAAACCCACAATATATGCTCACCATTCACTACTAGCATTTGCTTGCTTGCATTTGATTACCTTATATATGTATGGTAATTAATATATCCACTAGTTTAATTATCGTAAAGAGCTTATATTATTAATACGAGATGGGTATTCGCGCAATTCGGCGGCGGTGGTGGCAACGGGTTATGCTAGTGGCGGTGGTGGTAACGATGTGGCTATTAATCTAAAAGTAGTTGACGTAAATGGTAGTGTAGTTGTTTTATGGTTAATGGATGTATCTTTTGTAAATAACTTTATTATGAATATTATAAAGATATTAGGTGGAAATATTTAAATTAATTAATAAGAGAGATAGATAGTTTGGATAAATATGAGTGTACAGTATTTTAAGGGTATATTGAATATATTTAGTGTGTGAGTTAGGAATGTGTTAAAAATTAAGGGTATTTTGGTGACGTAAATGGCAGTGTAGTTATTTTATGGTTAATGGATGTATCTTTTGTAAATAACTTTTTTAAGAATATTATAGAGATATTAGGTGAAAATATTTAAATTAATTAATAAGGGAGATAGATAGTTTGGATAAATATGAGTATACAAGATTTTAAGGATATACTGAATATATTTAGTGTGTGAGTTATGAATGTGCTGAAAATTAAGGGTATTTTAAAGGTAGAGAGTTGAAAAGAGAGGAAGGTAGTTTGTTTATTAATACGAGAGATAGTGCACGCGCGTTGCGGCAGTGAGATGGTGTGGTGATAGGTTAAGTCATAGAGTATGATAGTCACATGCCTTAGCCGTAAGGGCTCCGCCCTCGGATTTAAAAATTCATTAAAAGTATATCGAATTACATCTCTAATGAAAAAGTATAAAATTTTAAGAACACCCATACAATTTTTATAATTTGTCGATATACGGTTTTTGAGATAAAAGATTTTGAATGAATTAGAGGAATAAAATAATTTATGGATGATAAAAAAATGAGTGGTTGAGATTTGAGGAGATAAAAAAAATGAATGATTGATATTTAAGGTTATTATAGGTATATTAGGTAGATATGTTTAAGTTAGTGAATAAAGAAGATGGGTAATTTAGGTATTTCAAATCATCTTTTGAGATTTTAAAAAATAGCAAAATGCTTTATAAGATAGTATTAAATATTAGATAGTATAGATATATAAGTAGTTATATTATATGTCTGCGCGATCCGACAGCGAGTAACAACTACGGCGGTATAACGCAGTGTGATTATTAGTTTCTGGTAATTGAAATTTACATAATATATATAAATGTATTATTTACTTTATATGAATTGAAATTTTGTTTTCTCGGGATCCGAAGCTGAATTTTATGATTAAAGTCATATTTAATTATTATACCTAAACTATGTATAGCGTATTGAGATCATCTAAAGTTGTTATCTTCACATTATAATACTGAATGGTGTGTATATTGAATGTATTCAGTAAGCACAAATCTAGACAATCATATGGGGAAAAAAATCTCAATATTTTGATGTCTTTCCAAAACTTAAATCTCGTTTCATATTGATTTGAAGAAAGAACCAATCGAGTAAGTTTGCTTTATGATTTACCAAAATTGCTTGATTTTAGTTCCTAAAAACTTGTGGCCTGGTCCCTAATAAAGCAAAGCTCTCCCCTATTAAATATTTATGTCTTTGAAATACTTTATTTGTCTTTGAACTTTTTTGTTTTTTTTTCTTTACATAACTACCAAAAATTCCTAATAAAGCAGACCGTCTTCCCCACTACTACCGCCGCATTGCGCGGGTACCATGCGTCCATGCCCGTTACTACATTATACATATCTATCTATTTGAGCATGTTTTACAAGTTTATAGATGATATATATATATATATATATATTTGAAAACCAGTATTTAAAATTTACTAAACATGAAAAATATTGTTTTTTATGTGGATTGGAGTAATAATTTCATTCCCTAGACCCCAATTATACACGCAAACATTAAATTTTTATTAACTTTTTTTTTTAAATAATAAAAACCAGATTTAACGGTTAAAATTATATTTAAGCAGAAAATAACAGTTGCATCGTCATATCCATTCTGGTGTATTACTTAACTATCATCATGTTATAATACTGAGTGGTATGTTTATCCGAGTCTCCGTTTATATATACCCAATTACGCACAAACCCTATACAATCATTAGAAAAGAAAAAAAAGTAAGTAACGTCCAATGTCGTTTTCCATGGGTTTTGGGTCTCAATACCTCGACGGTGTATGAGGGAGGTTAAGATGTAGACAGTCTTACCCCTAGCACGACGGTGTTTCGCTAAAAAGGCAAAAGGTGAGGGTTAAATGGGATGTCTAAGGGTGATGAAAAGCCAAGATTCTTTCACTCGTGGCTAATCAATTAAAAGACTAAATTATAGAAATCAATTCAAGGGGATGTGGTTTTATGTTTGGAACGAATGGATTGTGAATCTATTGATTGTTGGACGTTAATTCTATTCCCATTTTTGTTGCTGTAGCACTAGCACTCATGATCAAAAATTCAAAATATGTGATGGTCCCCATATTCTTGGCATCATTGGTCTTAGTTTGTGTTGGTGGACAGCAAGATGTTAGATACAAATATGGCTGCTCGTGATTTACCTTCTTTTTGGACTGAATTTCTACGTAATTGGGTATATATAACCGGAGTCGGATATACATACCACCCAACAATATTTTTTGGACCATTTCTTGATTTGTGCATGTCATACCACTCAGCCTTATAATGTGATGAACTGATGATCGCTAGGTAATACACTAGAATGGATATGACGATGAAACTGTTTTATTTTGCTTAATTATAACTTTAACCGTTAAATATGGCTTTTAAAAAAAATAATAACAAAAGAATTAATGTATGCATGTATACCCTCCCCGACCCGTAAAAACCCGCCCCGGGACCCGTGAAAACCCATAAAATTGGAACCGTGACCCGACCCGTGATAAATCGGGTCGGGTCGAGTTCGGGCGGGTCACGGGTTTCCTTCACCTTTTTTCGGTTTTTGGCTTGACTCAGCCCGGACCGACCCGACCCGCCCAACCCGTGGCCCAAAAATGCAACAAAAGCTTGACCCGTTAGCCCTTCGGGCAGGTCGGTTCCGGGGCGGGTCACGGGTTCCGATTTTTTTTCTCATCCCTAATCTAGAGAGCAAAATTTCTATTCAAATCAACAAAAATATAATATTTTCAAGTTTAGAAAATTTAAAATACCAAATTTTTTATACCGATTTTCAAATAACATTTATAAACATGTAAAACATGCCCAAATATTGATAGATATAAATATATAATACCAGTATTTAAAATTTACTAAACATGAAAAAAAATATATATATATTTTTTTGGATTTGAGTAAAATTTTTGTTCCCTAAATCCCAATTATGCACGCAAACATTAAATTGTTATTAACTTTTTTTTTTAAGAAAAGTCAAATTTAACGGTTAAAGTTATATTTAAGTAGAAAAAAACGGTTAAAGAATCTTGGTTTATCATCACCCTTATACAATCATTAGAAATGATAAGGCAAAAAGATGAGGGTTAAATGGGATGTCTAAGGGTGATGATAAACCAAGATTCTTTCAATCGTGGGTAATCAATTAAAAGACAGAATTATTAAAATCAATTCAAGGGCAAGTAGTGTTATGTTTGGAATGAATGGATTGTGAATCTATTGATTGCTAAACGTTTATTCTATTCCACTTTTGTTGTTGTAGCACTCTATTAGGGGTGAGTATGAGTCGGTTTTTGCCTAAAACCGAAACTCGAACCGATTCATTCGGTCTTTAGAAATCAAAACCATTGGATTCGGTTTTTGTTCGGTTCGGTTTCTCGGTTTTCCGGTTCGGCTTGGATCGGTTTCGGTTTTTTCTTTTAAATTTTTTTTAAAAAGTTTTTTATATATTATGTTATAAATTTAACTTTCAATTGTTAAGAAAAAAAAAATGATATTATAAAAACTAAAGTACAGAGAAGCTTTTTATTAGCTAATTTTATTTTTCAGGTGTTAAAATTGGTGTAACTTTTATAAAACGAATTGTTTTTACTGTACGTTTTTATTAAAATTGTATAATTTATATAGATTTTGTACATTAAAAAAATAAAAAGAGTAAATATATTAACATATTTATAAATTAAAAGTAATAAATATATATGTAATATGATATAAATATAAAATATATTAAAATATATTCAGTTCGGTTCGGTTTTTAATCGGTTTTTTGGCATATGAAACCGAAACTCGAACCGATCCGTTTGGTTTTTAGAAAACAAAAACCAAACCAATAGATTTCGTTCAGTTTTCTTTTTTTTTGTTTGGTTTTTTCGGCTTTTAGTTTTCCGGTTCGGTTTTTGCTCACCCATACACTTTATGATCAGAATATGTGATAGTCCCCATATTCTTGGCATCATTGGTCTTAGTTTTGTGTTGGTGGATAGCAATATGTTAGATACAAATATGGCTGACTTTCAAAAAATAATAATAATAATAAATAAAAAAAAATACAAATATGGCTGCTCGTGATGTAAGCCTTCTTTTTGACTGAATTTCTACACAACCCATATTTCTTTTTGTTCTTTGTAATTCATTCGGTCCCAAGGCATGGTTAGGATTACAACAAAAATACCACGAAATGAAACCTAGTGGCTTGACCTTAGTTGGTTATGAATTTTTCTCGTGTATTGGGTCACCGTAATTGACACAAGTTTTTTCACTCATTTTGTAATCCTTTAATGTTTCGGAAAGAGTCTAAATAAATTGTTCTGGTTATATCTAATAAAAAATCTTGTAACATATTGATGTGAAGATAGAAGCAATCGAGTCAGTTTGCTTGATTTATGATTTACCAAAAATGCTTAATTTTGATTCCTAAAAACCGGTGTTTTTAGTCTACCTCTGACATTATATTATATCTATCTATATTTGGGCATGTTTTACAAGTTTAGTTTATAGATGTTGTTTGAAAATCCGTATATAAAATTTTCAGTATTTGAAATTTACTATACTTAAAAATATTATATTTTTGTTGATTTGAATAGAAATTTTGTTCTCTACATCCAATTATACATGCATATATTAATTTTTTTTTTTAACATTATACTTAAAAAAAACCAGATTTAACGGTTAAAGTTATATTTAAGCAGAAAAAAACTGTTTCATCGTCATATCCATTTTAGTGTAATACTTAGCTATGATCACGTTATAATAATGTGTGGTATGTATATCCGAATCTCAGGTTATATATATATATATTATATCCAATTTCGCACAAATCTATACAATGATTAGCAGAGGCGAAGCCATGTTGATACTTGGCTGGGCCAAGGCCCATCCTGAACATACGAATGTTATCAATATTTATATGTATAAGTCCATAAAATATTAATTTATAGTGTGCTTCCCATCCACCAAAGTCTAAATAAGTTGACAGGCCCACTTAGTTATTTAGATTATATTAATATATCTTCTTAGAGCGTAGTTTTTCTTTGGAAGTTTAGGAGTTACATTTCTGTTTCCTTTCTTTTTATCTCTATCTAACAAAGTCATCATAAAAGTATAGTAGTCTTTTTCCTTCATAATTCAGTTCTTTTTCTTCTTTGACTATATTATTTATGCTTGACTGTGCCATTTCTACTTACTTAGTGTATTAGCAAATTAGTACACAAAAATTTTATTAATCGTTGTTATGTTTAATATGTTTATTTTGATCTAGGTGTTTGTTAGTAGAAACGAGATGAGGTTATTGTTTTTCTTTGCTTTTTTTGGTTTATGTTTGGTCTATAATTATTTACGGGTTCAAAGTGTTTTGATTTCGTAATAAAATGTGCGATGAATTTCTTTTTATGCTCTTGTTCTTTATATTGAGAAAATAACCGAGACGCATAGCTTAGCTTCAATTTTAGATGGTTTTAATGAATCGAGTTCAGCTAAAATTTTTTAAATAATAACGTCAGATAAAGTTTGTTGTATTCTCTTTGTTTATTTTTGTTATTCGTTTTGACGGAATAATTTTTAGCTTTTATTACTAGTTGTCTAGTTTGGCCCTTCCAAAGTATAGATTTTGGCTTCGCCACTGATGATTAGGAAAGATTTCTAGATATTTTTGCTGAACAGGCAAAAAAAAATTAGTGTTAAATGGGATGTCAAGGTTGATGAAAATCAAGATTTTCTCACTCGGTAATCAATTAAGAGACGGGATTACGGAAATCAATTCATGGGGAGTGATGGTGGATGGCATGTGGTGTAAATGAAAGAAGAGATATTTACTTAAATAAACAAAAAAAAGTCCTTATTTTATGAATTAAACACACTTTTGAATACTTGCCAATTTGAACATTATACCCGTGAGATTTTGATAATAACCATACGGAATGTATCAACCAATTTATACTTGCCACGTGTCTTTACGTTTTTTTCTTCATCCATCTCCAGATCGAGTTATGTGTGTATCCCTAAACTAAACAAATCAAGATACTACCACCACATATCCAACCATTGTTCCTTCAATTAATTAAAGTATATTTAGGGTTCTACGCTTTCTATTTCGCGTTGGGGAGGATTTCCTTTTGTTGATGGAATATATGATTACAAAACGATTGACAAATTCAAAATATGCTCGTTATTGAATAAAACGTTAATGAGGCTCAACATCAGTGGCCTCTTTTCGTCTAACGACAACATGACTCATTTGAGTGATATACGGTCTAAGTTTGATCTCGTTCCACGTGTATTCACCAGTTATAAATGTTTGTTTCATAACAGGTCTTGCCTTATAAAAACCGTCGCCACATGAACTCACTATTTTAGGTACAAGGTCATGCTAGTTGTTTCAATTTTGATCAGATTGCGTAGCTTTCAAAACATATTTCATGACATGCTAAACTAAATTCTCTGTTGTTAAAAAAAACATGCAGATTTCAAGAATCCCAAATTGTGGCCTCGGCTGCCATTTTTATGATCAGATTATTATAATTAAGTAAAATTGCCCACTATAGTTTTTGTGCACATAATTACACACTGTTGTTATGTGTTCAAGTTTTAAACAATAAAATTACCTGAACTTTATGCTCGATTACTATTACTGGAATGCTTGTCTGGGGAAAAAAGTTAAGAATACTTAGATTCAAAATTTTTATCTTTGCAAGTTTTCGAAGGGGGTGATTATTGTGTGTCATGGGTGAAGAGATAAAATGATGACGGGATGTGGGTGGACTGCACTTGGTGGGGGAGGAATATGCCAGCTGTTGGATTCTAATTTGATGATGGAGTCCGTGAGTTATATACCAAAACCTCACGGGTATAATGTCCAAATTGATAAGTTTTAAAATGTGTGTTTAATTCATAATATAAGAGTTTTTTTTCTTTTTTTGTTTATTTAGGTAAATATCCCATAAAAGAACCGGGGTGGTAAAGCAAGAGGCTTTTCACTTTTCAGTTCGATAAGCGTTTGCTTTTAGAAAAAGCGGGTCAGATGAGGCCATGGTTCTGTAACAGCTGAATCTCTCTTATTTCGGTTTTCGGATATGGCCTTGAGGCTTTCTTATTTACCTCTATGTGACAATGAGTCGATACTATATGACAAACCAGGGGCGGCCTCGAGAATTCAAATGCCTAGTCCAGCCGAGAAAAAAAATGCCCTCAACTCTTAGGAATTCATTTATATAAGAATTTTTTTAAATATAATTGAGACATTATAACAATAACAAAATGATAGTATTAGAAATACATATAACCAATGATTTGAGAAGCTCACTTAGCATTCTTCATAGGGGAATGGTTGATTAGCTCTTCGCAGTCTATACTATGTATAATTTTATTCTCAATAGCTATCATTGCCAATCTACTAAGTCTTTCTTAGAACATTGTTGATCGTAAGTAAGATTTTAATAGCTTCAGCTTCGAAAAACTCATTTTGATAGATACAACCGTGACTGGAATAGTCAACAATATTCTACATGTAATGTTGCATTCAGGAAATAACCAAGCTTTTTCAAGATCTTCAAAAAGTGTCAAGAGGATTTAATTTTTATCTTCTAAATTTTATTTAGATGTTTAATAATTAACTCTATGTTAACACATGGGTTCCCTTAAATATGCCAACGTAGATAGTCTAATTAAGCTTTATTTAGTTAATTGTAAAAACATGTACTATCTATGTATTCTCTCTATCTATTACTAAGGACATAACTTTATATGTACATACATATTTAGTACCTAAAATATTATATATTTACAATTTAGTCATTAATTTGTTATTAGAATCAAATATATTTATATTTATATAATACAACATATTATATTTTTACATATATAATATCCATAGAAAACTTTAACATTTTTGTACCCTTCAAAATTATGCTTCATACGGATGTCTTGCTTGCCAGCCCTCCGGGTCTCCCCTGTGACAACCCATAATAACCATTTACTATTACTAAAAGTGTCCGTGTGCGGTAGTTACGTGTAAGATATGAAGTTATAATGATACTCGGATCGTATTATGCTGCCGTTCACAAAAATAAAAATAAAAATAATGATATTATGCTAAAATAGTTGATTTTTGTTTTTCTTCTTTGAACAACAGATTATTCAACTTTTACTTCCCGAATACCTATGATGAAACATAAGACTACGGAGAAATAGTAAAAATCATTGTTTTTAAAAATTCAAAATTCTAAGATAAGATGAGATTTTGTATTGTTGTTTTGATTTTACAGCTTCTGAAAGTTAAGTTCGGACAAGATTCCTCACGAGGTTTACTTTCAAACAAAGTACCTCATATATTCCATTGTAAAACCCAAATTTATACCATTTTACATTGTAGACATCACAAATTGAAAGACAAAGTTGACCCAGTTTATATCAACAATGCTATCTTTGTGTGGAAAATGCATGGTTTATTCATAATTATGATAAACACAAGATGCAAATGTATATGCAACCTTCCTTTGTCTTATATTAGGAAAAAACATGTATCATAAGAACATCCAATCTATTTCATAGGACTAATCGAAACTTGGTTGACATTTCTGCATATATTATTACATTATTCCAAATTTAGCAAACCGTCGAAAAACAAGGCAACAATGGGTAATTCTGTCTCACTTGTCTGCTGCCAAAATGAAATGGTAAAACAAAGAGGAGAAGTTCTAGTAATCAAAGAAGATGGGGATTTAATAAGGTTCAAAGACGGGACGTTTGTGAGAGACGTGTTATCTGCTTATCAGCATCACAAGGTAATTCGGTGTTGTTCAGAAAGAACAGTTTTACAAGGAGAAATGCAACTAAGTTGCAACTGCCTTTACTTCTTATTGCCAGTTGGGTTAGCACTTAGTGATAGTATGTATCATAGCCTTGTTCGGACAGTAGCATCACGACATCTGGTTACTAATAGGCCTCCAAAGTTTAGGATAGAACAGAACAATCAACAGAGAAGGGAACAGGGTCATGCACAAGATCAAATGCACAACGATTTTAGTGTTTCATACAAGTGGAAACCAATTCTAAGGACGATACCAGAGATAGCCTCGCCTTCTTCCTAATAAGGTAAAACTTAACTGGACATTCGGCGGGTTGCCAATCCAAAGGATTTATGCAAAGCGTCGACCCTCCACATAAACTGTGTAAATCGCATTTTATAAAGGCCGACGGGGCTCCAAAGGGAGTTTTTTAGGCCTATTTGGTTTATCTTTTTGTATTTATTCAAATGATTGGTTTTTCTATTTGTATCTTAGAGTGTAAACTCTAACGTGAGTTGATTTCCTGTTACACCATGACTACTTCAAACTGTAATAATATGTCTGTTTTTGGGCATAATTACTCAATAGTCAATAGTGAATGCTGGGCTTCCATCTTTTGATGTTCATATGAGTTAAATCCACTAATTGATTAAGTGAAAGATTCATAGCTAATTGATATTTATGCAAAGTATCACTATGTGGGTGTTGTTATATGGTGGTTGTAGTGCGGCAAGGGAATGGAAATGCGAGTAGCAACTAACTTTGAATTCCTCGGTGCACACTTTTTTTTTCGTACGCGTCTTCGTTTTATAGCCATAAAAAGTATCTTGCGGCTCATTAGCGTGATATGGTTGATGCAGTATCATGTCTGCCATTAAAGATGAATTATAGGCTTGCTCACCAGCTACACTAGGTGGTTGTCAATCACTTCATGTAAAAATGACAGAGAAAGTAGATTTGAAAATCTTGGTTCTGCACGACCCTCAATCGAGGTTAGGTTGACTTCTATCGAGGTAATCATACTTTGTCGAGGTTGACTTCCATATAGGTGCCTATTTTGTCTTCTAATGTAGCTTTTGACTTTCTCGTCCATTTTGACTTGTTTTTGATTTGTTATTTCACCAATTTTTGTTCGTTCTTAAATTTTACTTACAAAACACTTATGCAAATAATAATTACCTAAAATGCATTCATTCATGAAATGGGTTATAAATATACATTGAAAAAACCGGATAACACGTAATTAGATATATATTATTTTAGCATTATCAATGAGCAACATATTCTACCAAAATTTGATTATCATAAAATTCATGGCAATTATGGAAAAAAAAAACCCTATGTGGAGACATGATTTACGCTCATTAGCTTTTAAGCTAGCGGATTTAAATTTCCTTTCTTTTTTAACGGCAAACCTCAATTTTTGTTGATTCCCCCATCTAGTTACTTTGGACAAAACTTTTACTAGGACATCCCAGTAGAATTCAAACCTGCGCCCCCACAAAAGGAAAACCCCCAGGCCACCTTTTCTATCAAGAGACGGCAACGAATTTATAAACTTTGGTCTTGTACAAATAAATTCAAGAATGCTAAGGTAAAAAGTAAAATTATAAACATATAAAACAAATCTATACTATATTATAAAAAGAATAACCCTGTTTATTTTTGGTAATGTTGAAAATATGTAATATTTTCACTTAACACCCCTTAAAATACTTTCATATACACTATCCTCTTAACATTAATGATTAAATTACACTGTCAGTCCTTTATCATTTAAAATATGTCCATTAACCTTTTATATCAATTAAATACACAACTCACCGCCGCTCCACCACAAACAGTCGTCCAACCATCACACCGTCGCCGCCACGACCACCGCCGCATAGCGCGGGTACCGTGCTAGTTAAAATAAAATTATGTGTGAGAATTTATACAGAACCATATTATAAGTATATAGCGACATCTCTATAGTCTTTTATAAAAATTATAAGTTTGTTGGGACATGAAACATTACCAATTTACCCTTCTCCTTAAAACAAAACACAAATATCCTTGTTCTTTCATTCTCTCTGCCAAAACAACACACACACGCAATATACTCTTTCTATATACCAAAACAATACACCCATTTTGTTTCCGTCAATAACCACCGCCGTCGTCCATCATCACCAACACCCCAGCCACCACCATCCATGATATCTGTCGCAATGCGTGGGTACCATACTCGTAATATCTTACACATATGGTACTAAAATACATACATAGATTTTAGTAATATGTTTCGAATCTGATAAACAACGATCCATATATAAAAAATCAACTTAAAAGTTAAAACTACTATTGTACCAAGGTAAAATTTAATGTATTAAACACTCAGTTCAAGAACGACCCGTTATGCTCCCTCGCATTTATTTATTTCAATTCTAGATCTTGAAATAAAAGTTTACAAGAAGAAAAATAAAAGTTCACTGATATTGAAATCTCATTCATTGAATTGAATTGAATGAACCCATGATTTCTTTAGTTTTCTACTGTATAATGCTTACCATTTTTCTCCTTAACTTCACATTTCTTAAATCTCAATCACTAACAACATCTAAAAACATCTCACTTTCATCTAGGTATCTTGATTCAGTTCTTCAAGACTATGCTTTTAGATCATTTTCAGGTCCCCATCCTAAAACCGGAGTCGTTTACGACGGCAATGTGACTCCCGAGCTCACCGGAATCAAAGTCTCCGCCCTTCGCTTGAGAAGTGGAGGCTTAAAGAGAAAAGGGTATTACTTGTAATCTTGTATTAATATTATTAAGTAGAGTTTGAGTACATATTATATATGCTTCTTTGAAAGGTAATACATACATATTATATGTATGTATATGTTATAAAAATGCGCCTTGTCTAGTATTTACTTTATAATTATGTACATTGTAGATATACATTGTTTTGTGTATATATATATATTATATTGTAAGTCTAGCATTTTTGTTTAAAGTGGGAATATAACACATCTTATTGTTTGTTGGGTCATCTCAAATACTGCTAGTACTGTTATATTGTATTAATGGAAAAATAAAAAAATACTATATAATTTTTTTTTTCTCGTAAATTAACAGGTATTATGGGTACAAAGAATTTGATATCCCGACGGGGGTGTTCGAGAATCCGTACGTTGAACGTTTAGTTTTAGTGTATCAAAATTTAGGGAATTGGACGTCATTTTATTACCAATTACCAGGGTATATGTTTTTGTCACCAATTGTGGGTTTATTAGCTTACAATGCATCACATTTGAAGGCGAAAAAGCTCCCAGAGCTTGATATTCGGGCATCCAAGAATCCGATTTTGATAAAATTTGCATCATTAGGGGTTAAGTCAAATAAATTAGGGGTTAAGCCAAAATGTGTGTTTTTTGATTTATTTGGTGGGGTTGAGTTTGATCATGTTGTTAATGGAAGTGTTTGTTTGAGTTTAAAACAAGGCCATTTTGGGGTGGTTGTTGAGGAAAATGTGTCGGAAAAAGGGCCGGTTAAGGAACCGGAGAATCCGATTGCTATTGGTGGTGGTGGTGGTGGTGGTGGTGGTGGGAATGATTATGAGTGGTTGATTGGTGGGATGGTGGTGGTGGGAGGTGGGGTTTTTGTGTTGTTAGTGGTGGTTTTGTGGACGTCGAGACGGTGGAAACGGCGAAAGAGGATGGAGAAAATGGAATATGTGACGGAGGGTGGTGTTCCATTGGCCGTCTCTGCCGTGGGGAATGCTATGATGCCGGTGGCAATGGAGACTCGGACAAAACCAATATTGGAAAGCGAATATGTAACTATGTAAGGTAGTAGAGTTGTAATGTTTTTCTAAATTTTCTTTCATTGTTTATTCTTTTGAATAATATCATATTGTCGTTCTACAATAACACAATGAAAATAATGTATACTTCCTTGAATTATAGCTTATCATTTTTTTTATTATTATTATTTAGTTTCATTTATATATATTTTTTACTTTTATTTACATATATCATGGGTTTATAGAATGCATTAACTAATAATTAGCTGATTTATTAGAAAATATACAAAATACAAATGAAAAGTTTCATAAGATTGACACGATGTTAAAGTTATATGACATCTGACCTTCTACTCTTGTGCTTAGAGTTGAACATATTAGATTTGTTAGCTTTGTTAATTTTACATCTTCTAAAGAGTTCATCGTTGGTCTATAAATTGGTTGTTGTTATAAATGTATATTTATATTGTGACTATCCATGTACATAACCTTTAATCTCATTTATTGTTATAAGGTTCCTAGAGCCCTATAAATAGTATCATTGTATTAGAGATATCTTAGTATAATATTAGAACTATCTTACTCTTCCTACTTTCTTATGTCTTTATAATCTTTGTTAGTTATTGTTATCTAATACGTTATCAGCACGACTTGCTCTTCGAATAAGATCCTATCATCGTAAGGTATAGAATATAGTCTAAATCATCATTATCTTTAATCTTTCAAACATGATCCATATTATAATTCATATGATATTGGGTTGTGTTAGAAAGGTATTTTGTCCTCTTTTATCCTACTAAAATAACTCATATTGAAATATAATTCTCGGTCTCACAATATTATCTTTTGATTCATACATATATATGCTCTGTTTTGTTTATACATATAAGCAATCTTTTCGATGAGATTTAATTTATTATGTAAACTTGGATTTTCCTTTTTTTTTGAACTAAAGATCATCACGGTGGTTTTTTTTTTAGACATATTTTCTATAAAAAAACATAATAGTAAAATAAAATAAAATAAAAATAATAGTACTGGGAATTTTGTTGAAGACATGGTTACAATAAATTTTTAGTTGTTTTCACAACGAATATGAAAAGATGCATGTTATTGTTGGTTTGTGAAAGGTTTTCAATTTCCTTTATAGTATTAAATTTTGTTTTTACAAGCATACACGTTTACTCTATTCTAAGTATATTTATATCTATAAATGCATTTTGTGTGGATACGAATGTGTGTTTATTTTTTTTTTATATTAATACTCGTAATTTACAGTAGGGTCCATATGCATTAGAATCCACCGTCAAAATCCAAAAGCCATTTTTTTTTGTAAAGTCCCTAAACAATATTCTACATTGAACTAGTAATATATGGTGTACATGTTAATATGTTATAACTTATTTCTACCTATTAAAGAGGTTATCTGAAAGGTTATACCATATTTATTATCAACTTGTTTCATCTTTGATTTACATACGTACTAACTGTCTTCGAGTTTTATATTCGCTTGTTACAATCTCGTTAACATATATTAATCCATGTATGTTTATTTAATATGGTTAATCATGTCAAATCTTGCAAAGCTTGAGTTTGCAGCATTAGATATCACCGGGAAAAATTATTTGTCATGGGTATTGGATGCCGAAATCCATTTGGATGCTAATAATCTTGTGGATACAATCAAGGAAGGAAACACTACTAATGCCCAAGATAAAGCAAAGACGATAATATTTTTACGCCATCATATCCATGAGTCATTGAAAAATGAATACCTTACCGTGAAAGACCCACTTGTCCTATGGACCAATTTGAAGTCGAGGTATGATCACCAAAAATCGGTGATATTACCAAATGCTCGTCATGAATGGCACAATTTAAGATTGCAAGACTTTAAGTCTATAAGTGAGTATAACTCAGCCATGTTTAGAATCACATCACAAATGAATTTATGTGGTGCTGATATTACTGATGAGAATATGTTAGAAAAAACATTTTCCACCTTTCATGCCTCAAACATTGTCTTGCAACAACAATATCGTGAAAAGGAATTTACAAAATATAGTGAATTAATATCATGTTTACTTGTGGCCGAGCAAAATAATGAGCTATTAATGAAAAACCACGAGGCCCGTCCGGTTGGTGCAGCCCCATTCCCTGAAGCGAATGTGGCAACATATAATGGCCAAAGTGGAAGTCAAGGACGTGGTCGTGGCCATTATCGTGGTCGTGGTCATGGTCATGGTCGTGGACGTGGGCGTGGATATGCTCGAGGAAATTCTCAAGGTATTCAATTCAAAAATAGGGGAACCCACCAAAAGTTGCATGATAGTGAAAAGAAAACTAATGATGACAAAGGGAAAAAGAAAAATGGAGCCCCATCAAATACATGCTATCGTTGTGGAGGCAACAACCATTGGGCTTGTACATGTCGCACACCTAAACACTTGGTGGAACTTTATAAACAATCAATCAAAGACAAAGGAAAAGGGATAGAGTCAAATTTCACATACGAAGATGGAAGTGTTGATGCTCCCAAAGAAAACACTAATGCAACTAATCTGGATTATAATGATTTCCTTATCGAGCAAGCTAATTTTGATTTTGGTGATGTCGTGGCCGATACAACCCATTTGGATGCCTCCAACTTTTCCCTTAATATGGATGATTAGAATTTATGCTATGTTATTTTCTTTTATGTTTTGTTAAGACATTCTCGTTTGAGGTTTGTCATGTCTTGTCTTGAAAACTTGAAACATGTTATGGAATAATTTTTTTTCTTCTTATTACTCATATATCTTTTATTTATGGAACTTTATTTTTCTTTTGAAGCACATGGAGTATTTAACTTATGGAGAAGATGAATGTCTTATTGACAGTGCTTCTACACATACAATTTTAAAGAAAAAAAGATATTTTTCTAATTTATCTTTGAAAGAGGCAAATGTTGGTACTATATCTGGAAAATCCAAATTAATTGAAGGTTTTGGAGAAGCTTATATTGTTCTACAAAATGGAACTCCACTTAAATTTAACAATGCATTATTTTCTCCATTATCTTAAAGAAACCTAATAAGCTTTAAAGATATTCGTCAAAATGGATATCATCTTGAGACTACTTGTGAAAATGATGATGAGTACCTTCAAATTAAAAATGTGATTTCGGGTAAAAAGCATGTGTTAGAAAAATTACCCGCACTTGCCTCGGGTTTGTATTGTACTAAAATTAGTGTAGTTGAATCAAACGCGGTCATAAACCAGAAGTTTATGGACCAAGAAAACTTTATCATTTGGCATGACCGGCTAGGCCATCCCGAATCAGTTATGATGCCAAAAATTATTGAAAATTCATGTGGACATTATTTGAAAAACCAGAAGATTCTTCAGTCCAAAGACATTACATGTGTCGCATGCTCACAGGGGAAGTTAATTACCCGACCATCACCAGTCAAGGTGGGGACATAATCTTTGAGTTTTTTGGAAAGAATACATGGGGATATATGTGGACCTATACACCCCTCTAGCGGATCATTTAGATACTTTATGGTCCTAATTGATGCATCAACCAGATAGTCACATGTATGCTTACTATCAAGTCGTAATATGGCATTTACACGACTACTAGCTCAATTGATAAAGCTGAGAGCACAATTCCCGGATTACCCCATCAAGAAAATTCGGTTGGACAATGCTGATGAATTTACATCCCAATCATTTAACGATTATTGCATGTCTATTAGGATAACTGTAGAGCATCCTGTACCTCATGTACATACACAAAATGGACTCGCTGAATCACTTATCAATCGAATCCAAATGGTTACAAGGCCAATGATTATGAAATCAAAACTACCAGTAACTGCTTGGGGGCATGCAGTTTTACATGCAGCAGCACTAATTCGCATCAGGCCAACGAGTTACCATACCTCCTCCCCGTTAAAGTTGGTTTTTGGTCAGGAACCAGATATTTCCCATTTAAGGATCTTTGGTTGTGCTGTATATGTTCCTATCACTCCACCACAATGCACAAAGATGGGACCTCAAAGAAGGTTAGGGATATATGTTGGGTATGAATCACGATCGATCATTAAGTATTTAGAGCCATCAACAGGTGATTTGTTTACGGCTCGATTTGCTGATTGTCATTTTCTTGAATCAACTTTCCCAACATCAGGGGGAGATGAAAAGCAGCTGAAAAATAACAATATGACTTGGAGTGAATTATCATTATCTCATCTTGATCCTCGAACTAAATAGTGTGAACTAGAAGTTCAAAGGATAATTCATTTACAAGGATTAGCAAATCAATTACCAGACGCATTCACTGACCCAAAGAGAGTGACCAAGTCACATATACCAGCCGCCAATGCTCCAATGAAAATAAGTGTCCCAGAAGGACAACCACGTGTTGGTAATGAGTCAAAACCACGTCTCAAACGTGGTAGACCAATCGGTTCCAAAGATAAAAATCCTCGAAAGTAGAAAGGAGCAAATAATGTCGATGGTCAAGTCGAGGTAATGTTAACACCGAAAAAGGAGTCTCTTGGAGAGACACTAGACATGATGGTTCCCGAAGAACCTCAGGTACCTAAAAATGAAGAGATCTCAATAAATTATATCATGTCTAGGAAGGTATGGAATCGAAATGAAATCGACGTCGATGATAGTTTTTCATATAATGTAGCGCTAGAAGTAATGGAAAACAATGAGGATCAAGAACCATCTGTTGATGAATGTAAACAAAGAAATGATTGGCCAAAATGGAAAGACGCAATCAAGGCAGAATTAGATTCCCTAAATAAACGGGAAGTTTTTGGACCGGTGGTCCATACACCTCAAGGTGTAAATCCTGTCGGCTATAAATGGGTCTTTGTACGAAAGCGTAATGAGAAAAATGAAATTGTCTGATACAAGGCAAGATTGGTAGCACAAGGATTCTCGCAAAGACCTGGAATTGATTATGAGGAGACATATTCTCCAGTGGTGGATACGACAACTTTTCGTAATCTTATTAGTCTAGTAATACAAGAAGGGATTGATCTACGTCTAATGGATGTTGTAACAACCTATCTCTATGGCTCACTTAATACCGATATTTACATGAAACTCCCAGAAGGGTTCAAATTGCCAGATTCATGTAAATCAAGTTCTCGAGAACAACTTTCAATTAAATTAAATAAATCATTATATGGGCTGAAACAATCTGGGCGTATGTGGTATAATCGCCTTAGTGAGTATTTATTGAAAGAAGGTTACAAAAATGATTCAGTATGCCCGTGTATCTTCATGAAAAGGTCAAATTCAGAATACGTGATAATTGCCGTATATGTTGATGACTTGAACATTGTCACACCCCTAAATCCGGGGGCGTGACGTTCATGAGATCACAACACAAGATATAGCGAACGACCACAAAACGCGTCGTTTTTGAAATACATTTAGAAATAACATTGTTTGACAAAGTTGATAATACAATACTTGAAACGAAATTCATTATTTGAAAACATCAGATTATTATTAAACAATATAATAAAGATAGAGACTTTAGCAAATTGATAAGTCAATTCCTAAGGTCTGAGATATGGGGCAGCTTCCCATAATGCATGCATATAGAAAGCTTTTCAAGTCATAGCAAATCGTCTAATTACCTAAAATACATGCTAAAGAGTGTCAACATAAAGTTGGTGAGTTCCATTGGTTTTTATATAAAAGTAAGTATTATGAACCACAAGAATTTACGTAGCCATTGTCTAATTACAATGCTAAAGAAAAGTACGTATACATTGAACTAAGCTCACGAAACGAAACTTGACAGTGGTGTGCCTCAAGTAAGTACTTGTTCAGAGTACTCAAGTTTTCCAAATATATAACATCCGTTCGACCCTGCAGGTCAAGTTGGAGCTACCAACCCGGATGGGGAGTGTCAATCCCAAATAGTACTATTCAATATATCTACGTTTAAGTCCATAACTAATCGTTTCATGATGGTGAGGCCTTAAGTAAACAATGCAACTTAGTACAATCAAAGTATACAGTTTTTAAAGTACTTGCGTTCATCGTAAAAGTAAAGAGCATGCATTTCACCCCAAAAATAAATAAAATAAAATGGGGCTATGAAAACTCACCGTGAGGAGTAGTGAATGTGATAAAATGCAAAAGATATCCGAAGCGTGACGTTAACCTAATGCACAAACAAATACGTACTATGTCTTAATAATGTGTGTTAGTAAAAGTCATTAGTTTAAAAAAAAAATTTCATCACCCAAATAAAAAGTAGTACATATTTTGTCAAAGCAAATTGTAATATTAATAAAATATCTTGAAGTGTTTAAATACAAATTAATATATGATAATTGTTTTTGTTAGAATTATTATTATAATTAACTAGCTCCATATATAAGTATTAAGAATTTGTGAGTTGCATTTGTACGTAATATAAACTCGATCATGTACTCCGATTTTGGTGGTCATATCTTTGAAGTCTATATTGTCAACTTTCTGTATTGTAAATAGATTATATAAGTAACAAGTTGCATAAGATTAAAATATATTATTTGTCATTATATACGAGTATTTATATCCACGAGACCATACATGAGTATCGATATCTCAATACCACTGAGTAGGTATGTCATGTATCAAATATACTCGTGTACTCGGGCCCTGACGGTTGCATATCGACCCCTATTAGTTAGGGATTTTTGATAACAGGTGTTGGGTTATCCTTATGTACACTGAGTTGCTTTTTGTATATACAATTCCAACCCGTCAACGTTTATATTTTTCCAAAACTAGATTGTACGTCAATCTTTCTAAAATAACTTAATTCTTTATCGTCAAAACTTTTCATTCCGAGAATGTTCGTAACCTTTTCAGTATCACCCTTCCCTTTTTTAATTAGTCACGTTCTTTTCAATGACCAACCTTACCATCATCTTGTTAAAAACTTTTATCTCTATCTTATGATTAGTTACCCTACCCCATTAAAATAATATGTGAATAGTATCATATGGATATCTGACAACTTACACATCCCTTTCTAAAAGACCATGTCATGGACAAAAGAAAAGCATCCATAATAATTCTTTAAGCATAAATTATTATTTTTTTATCCCTTTTAACTCTAACCACAAAAAAAATATTAACAAAGACTTTTTCTTGAAATCACTTTTGGGTGATGAAACCAGATACTAACGTAGAAAAAAATACTTGAAAGCATAATCTGTGAACATAAAGTGTTCTATCCTTACCAAGTGTTAAGTGTTTAAAACCAAAGGTTAAACACTCAAGGATTCCAAGTGTACTGATCAAAAGAGGATAGGAATTTTGATGGGTTTGGAAGTAACCAAAATATAACCAATAAGTGGTGGTGTTTGGGGACTGTAGTGGTTCGGTGATGACTTGTTGATGGTGACGTGAGAGGCGGACAGCGACGGCTTGACTGGGGTGGTGGCCTGAATTTTGAACGGACAGAGGGAGGGAGAGGATAAGGTGAAAGGGTATTTGGTTTTTACTTAATGTAGAAGGATGTGGGGTTAAAATGGGAGGGGACCATTTGTTTCTATATATATATATATACTTACACTTACAACTATCAGTACAAAATATTTGGTTTTAATTCCTTACGTAACTTTAGATATGGCAGGAGGATGGGCTCAAAGGTCTATAGGTTTGTAGACTAGCTTAGTAGATTAAGTCGTCATTTTTATCCATAGTATTATTATATATTTGCATTCACCGTTTATTCATTTTGTACATTTATAATAATATTGTTACATTTGTATAAGTATGTAATTAAGTCACTTTTTTTTAAAAAAAAAATATGTATGTTATTAATATCTACTAATATTTCTCATGCAAATGGATTAACATGTCTAGCTTATGTGTATGTTTCAATTGTTTGTGACTTATTGACATATAATGTGTTCAAATAGTACATAGACTAAATATGTTCATATTAAAATGGATGGGCATATAATGGTACATTTATCTAAATAAATGCATATATTAATTTAATTTCTAGTTATAGTCGACCTGAAATTTGACGGTTGTCACAAACATAATTGGAACTCCGGAAGAGCTTCAGAGGGCGGTTGGATATTTAAAAAGGGAATTTGAAATGAAAGACCTTGGAAAGACGAAGTTTTGTCTCGGGTTGCAAATTGAACATCTCAAGGGTGGAATCCTTGTGCACCAAGAAACATATACAGAGAAAGTACTCAAAAGATTTTACATGGAAAAATCACATCCCTTGAGTACCCCAATGGTTGTAAGGTCGCTTGATGTTGAGAAAGACCAATTCCGACCCCCGAGCGATGAGGAGGAAATTCTTGGTCCAGAAATACCGTATTTAAGTGCAATTGGTGCACTAACGTTTCTTGCTAGCCATACGAGACCAGATATATCATTTTCGGTAAACTTATTAGCAAGATATAGTTCATGCCCAACAAGGAGGCATTAGAATGGGGTAAAACAAATTTTCCGATATCTTCAAGGTACAAAAGATATGGGTTTGTATTTTACAAACCAATCGAAAACAAGTTTGGTTGGTTATGCAGATGCAAGATATTTATCTGATCCTCACAATGGACAATCTCAAACTGGATATTTATTTACAAGTGGAGGTACCGCAATTTCATGGCGTTCTGTAAAGCAAACAATCACAGCCACATCATCAAACCATGCAGAATTATTGGCGATTCATGAAGCTAGTCGAGAATGTGTTTGGTTAAGGGTTGTAATACAACACATTCGTGAGTCTTGTGGCATATCTTCGAGAGATGAAGGACCGACAATTTTACACGAAGACAACGCAACATGCATTGCACAACTGAATGAAGGGTACATCAAAGGTGATATAACAAAGCACATTTCACCAAAGTTCTTCTTCACACATGATTTGCAAAAGAATGGAAATTATTAGCGTCCAACAAATCCGTTCCAGCGAAAATTTGGCAGACTTGTTTACCAAATCACTTCCGACCTCTACATTCAAGAAGTTGGTGCATGGGATTGGGATGCGTCGACTCAAGGAGCTTATCTGATTATCATCAGGGGGAGAAAATACGCGTTGCACTCTTTTTCCCTTAACAAGGTTTTGTCCCACTGGGTTTTCCTTACAAGGTTTTTAACGAGGTAGCATCATGCGTATGAAATGGATAGTCAAGGGGGAGTGTTATAAATGTATATTTATATTATTGACTATCCATGTACATAACCTTTAATCTCATTTATTGTTATAAGGTTCCTAGAGCCCTATAAATAGTGGCATTGTATTAGAGATATCTTAATATAATATAAGAACTTTCTTACTCTTCCTACTTTCTTATGTCTTTATAATCTTTGTTAGTTATTGTTATCTAATAGTTGTTTGGGTTTTGCATGAAGTCTTTCCTTACATTGTATTCTCGAGTTTTTTTAAAGGATAAGAAAAGAAAAGATTGGATAAGGAAAGAAAAGAAAAAAATTTTATATATCAAAAAGGCATTCCCGAGTTACATGAAAAACTAAAAAAAAGAAAACAAAAAGTTAATAGTGTTCTTGAGATAGAAAGAAAAGAAAAGAAAGGGAAAAAAGTTATAATTTTACAATTATGTTTTTTTTTTCTATAACGTTGTTATTAATTAATAAGGGTAAATTAGTAATTATACACATAACTTAAAAGTTTTCCATCCAAATCCTCCCAAAAATGGGAGGAAAGTTTTACATCAAAAACACTCTTGTTTTCTAATCTTTTCCTTTCCTTTCTTTAAAAAAAAAAACTAAAGAATGCAAAATAAAGAAATTTTCCAAACCTTTATTTTCCAATCATTTAAAAAAAACTTAGAGAATACACTTTAATGTGCATAATGGTTACTTTTATCACATGTATCCTCCATATATTTAAACTATCAATATCAATTTTTTATCTTTATATATTTTTTTTAATGTTCAATAATTATTGATAATAGAAAAACTAAATATTATCTTTAAAATATCTACATTAACTCTTTACATTAATTACTTTAACATTAATTATTCGTACCACTCGACGTCGCCTCCACTATCAACGGTCGCTCCACCACGACACCGTCAAAACCAATGCTTGTATTATTATAAAAAATGAAATGATTAATCCTTCTAAACAAATAGCCTAATAATCCTTTTAATCGATGAAGAAAGATAAAAAAAATAGACAAAATTAGGAACACCACGTGATTAGTATTTGGTTAGAGTTTCCTTACTATTTGGTTAGAGTTTCCTTATAAAAGAAAAAAAAATCCAACATTACACAACACAACCATCCCGTTAAGAACCGGTGAATGACTCTTCCAATGAGAGTCTTAAAATCGCAAATGATGGTTTCTGATTTCTAAATCGCAAGTTAGTGTATACGATTTTGATGAGTATATTTTGAATGACTTGTTTGACAGAGCAATCGGAAAGCTAAACTTTGCCGGTGATGTTAACGGCGGAGGCTTGCCGTCTAACGCCCTTGAAACGTAATCTGAGAGACCCACTTTTTTGTCACATTTCCTTTTTTTTGGAATTTATGTAATTTATTACAATTTTTTTTTCTGCAGATGGCTGTAGTAGTTGGCTGAATATCAATAGAGGTTACTATTTCAAAGTGATGATGAATGGTTGGGATTACAAGGTATTTTTTAAAATTTTTTATTTTAGTTTTTTTTTTTTTGTATATATACTTGGTGTGGCTGTGTTTTTGTGTTTTTTAACTGTAAACGAACCGAATGAACACGAAAGGGAAATGCTCATGAGTTCGAATGACCTAGTACGAACGGTGGGTTTCGTTCATTTAGAAACTAACTTACTAAAGTTCACGAATGTTAATGAACGAACGAGTAAAGGACACTTATGTTCGTGTTTGTTCGGTTAAGAAAATGAACATGAAGTTGTGTTCATGTTGATTCTCTTTATCAAACAAACAAACACAAATGAACTTCCTGGTCCCTGCCAATGATTTATGAATTATTTGTTTAATGTTCGGTTCATTTGCAACTTATTGAAAACATAGAATTTGTGTTCTCTTGGGTTAGTTTTGTCTATATAACTTAAGTGACAATTTTTAGCACTTTAGGACTTCCCTAAGTAGGGTTAGCTTGTTTTTTTCTACCAAGGGATTATTGGGTACTCATTTAAGTAAAGTGGTGGGCTTATATTTTTCGGCGAATACCTGCGTTAGCTTATCTAAGGTGCAAACAACTTATTGGAAACATGGTTGATAAGCTTTTTCTAAGGATTAGCGGTAAGGAGCTACCAAAATAGTTTATAAGCTCTTCGGAGATATGCATAAATTAAGGTATACATCTTCAATCTCATTTTCACGAGGTCTGAGATAGAGAAGCCCATTAAAGTTTAGCTCACCACGAGTCCAAGGATATGGTCGTTGAAGTGACTAAATGTTTTTTTAAGATTACCAAATAACTAAGCATACTTATCGTTAATACGTGGCTCATGTTTAAAAGACCAAACAAATACTCTATTAATAATACCGAGTGTCTAATAGTAAATGTAGGTGTGAAAAGCCTAATTATAAGATTCACACTGATTAGATATGTATTATTGGAATTGTAGAAATGTAGCTGTATTTGTGTGCTTCAAGTAAGTTAGTAAGAAGCTCTATGGTAATATTAAATCATACCAGAGTAACCACGCTATTAAATTTCTTGTATGTAATACTCTTTTGTAATATTATTTAGTTTTTCAAATATTGTGGGCATTAATTTAGTAACGTAAAAGAAATAGATGGGAAAGGAGATCCTTTGACGGAAACATATCAAGCCATATCTTAGCTGAACCAAGCCATTTTAGCTACACTTGAGGTATATTGGAGCTGCTACAGCTTTAAAAATCATATCCAAGTGATCATTTTTTTACTTGGATAAACGAGTGTGAACCTTTTGTTTTTGGGCCGTTCTCAGTGACACAATTCAGTTATCGCTGTGTTTTATGGATGTTTAAATAATTTTAGCAGGTATACGTTTGCCCATAAGAACGGTCAAGTCTTCATAAGTTTTGTTTTAGTTTGTTAAATATCAAATACCTGTATCCAGAAATATATGATAAACTAAATGATTTCCTATTAAATTTTAATTCTGTGTATATATGAAATTCTAATTTCCAATTCCGTTACGCTAAATGAATTCTAAATAAGTAAATGCTCCTATGTAACACATACATCCGAAATGTAATGTCTTAAAACCTTTGTCTGAATGTGTTCACACCTCACAATATGCTAAGAAAAAGCCTGTACGCAGGGTGCTCATACTCAATCCCACATGTATGCGGGGTATGGGGAGGTAAGATGTAGACAATCATATCCCTACCCGAAGGAAGAGAAACTACTTGAAGCATTTATTTTATCTCATACCTTTCCCTCTTTCCCGTAATAAGGACTTAAATTTTCAACTCTATTAAAGTTTATTATTTAATTCTCTTCTTCCTATCTGCTTATTTATAGCTTTTATTTCATCTCATACTTCCCCTCTCTGTGTATTACAGCAGAGGCCCTTTTCCAAAAAACAAATAAACTATGACAAACCTATGTGGCCGGAACTTGCAATCCTCAGCTGCTAGAGCCCTTTCATCACTACACATTCAGGCCATCCCAGATGATGAAATGTATGATATCTCTTTCACTACATTGTTTTTCTATTATTATTAATTTACGAAGTTCTGATTATTGTTACTCTTTCTAAGTTATGTATATGTGTTTCCGCTGTTACATTATGTTTTCAGCTCATATCTGGAAAAGCTGCTAGATGAAGAGAAAAACATTACACCTCAGAGCCAAAAGTTTCCGATTTGCAATGAATTACTAAAGCAAGGTTTAATTATACTTCTCTTTTTGGATCAGATAGTTTAATAATAAATTATTTTAATTTTTTTTTTATCTATACTACAATTAATCTGTTCATAGCTATGTATAGATTTTGTTAATTTTAGATTTAGAGCTAGTAGCATGAGTTTTCACTTGATATATTAATTATAACATCTTCTATATCCATTTGGTGCATGTTTCAATTTGTTACATGAATCTTAAATTTATGCCTATCATCATTCGCTGTTTGTGTGAGAATTGAATGATAATTTGAACCCCAGTTGATACCATGAGAAAACCTTTTCTTAAAAGAAGATGAATTTATAATCGGTCTCTATATGCAGAAAATTTAGTTGTAGACGGTTGGTCTCAATTAGTGGTTCATGCCCGGCTGTGCAAGTGATTTTTTGAAAGACAATTATGTCAATCTTTTAGCGGTGGTAGCTTAGTGTTTTCCAGCCCATACATGATGCCAAAATTTCATGAATGCAATAATAATGATAATTAGGCCAGTGACTCTAGTATAGTGCTTTTTATGCTTAGATGATGTGGGTATCCATTTTGGTAATAACAACAATTTGCTAGCTGTGAATGTGCCTGTGGTAAACTGCGGTGAAAATGACAAGCAAGACTGTATGAATTTTGTCACATTTATTTCATGGCATTCATTGATGGAATACGACTTTAGAGTCATTCACGATGATAATAGTTTGAAGCATTTATATATCCCAGAGCTAAGTGTCTTGTTATATTAGGAGAGTTCTCAAATATTTGTTATTTTTAGATTTAAAGGTTCCAAGCTGAACGAAAACATGTGTAATTGATAATGTAGGTGACAGTGTTAATTCAGGTACTGATGTATGGGTTCCTTTGGGTGATATATTGTCCTTAACGGGCCAAACAAAATGTTATATATGAAAGAAATGGCTCTGATGGGTCAAACCTCAAACGGATCGAAAGTCCCCTGTGTTGTTACTTGTTAGTGTTTTTCTAATGTATTTAATCTCCTAAATTATATTGAAAAAGTTAGATGAATTTTGTTACTATGATTAAAACAATAGCCATTAGTCCACAGTAAAAAAAAGTTGTCAAATCAGTCCATACCAAAACAACTAACACCATTGTTCAACCTGCCCGACCCACCTAGTTTCCTACCTCTAGCTGTCAGCACTGTTTTTTGTTTTCTGTCAGTACTTTAAGCTAATTGTTGTTATAATTGATTAAACTTTAACACTCATAAGTCCTAACCTTTTGCCTCTCTATTTGATATTTTGATGTTAATTCATGCTAGCCAATATATATGGACTCTTGGTGCATTCGTTAATCTTTCTTTATTGATTGAACAAGTCATGACTCAATAATTGAAACTTTTAATCTACGGTGGTAGTTACACCTTGCATTATATGCTTAAAGAAACTTTTTTAGTTACGGTCCATAGTAACTTTATTCCACTTATTATCCACAGAGATATTGAGGGTAACTGACATAATTTCCCGACATAGTTGTAATGATGTCAATAGTCTGCAATTTGGAAGCCTGAATCTTTCAAATCCTTTGGACATGATGCATGATGTGAACACTATATCTTTAACTTCTTCAGATGGAAATTCCGGCTGGAACTCTTACCAACATCAGGTAAATACATTTATGTCGTTGGTTTTTTTTTTTTTTTTTTTTTTTCTGTTTTTCTTATTCAGATTATTAGGTTTCCAACATAATTGTAAAGAGTAATGATATAATATCTTCTCCCATTTTAGTGTTAGTTTCTATATAGGCCTACTTTTACACTTACATTCGTCTAGGCTTAATTAATTACAAGTATTACAGGGATAGTTATTCATGAAATGTTTGATCTCCATTAAAAAATCACATATTTTGAATATCAATCTTTAGATTTATGTTTTTTTTCCCAACTAGAAGGTGGAAACAACTTATGCAATCAACTAGAGACTTTGTTGACTTTCTCTTTATTTTCTAATTCAATCTTTATTTAAGTTTTGTGTATACACACAGAGAGTTTATAAAACAACGTTAAATAGTTCTAAATGATCTTATATGTAATGATATGCTCGATCAATGACTCATTGAAAGTATAAATTAACATTTGTTTTTCTTAATCTAGTTCAACTTATATACTGGTAGTATAAGTTATATAAAATTCAAAGATGTGAATCGATCTTTTCGATTAATAGATTCTCATATGTATGAAAGATAGATGATGTTCGAAGTTAAATATAATAAGTCATTTGAAAACTTAAGTGCATGGTTGATGTTTTTGGTCACTAAATTTAATGGATAAAGTAAAAATATATAATACATTATTCTTTGGAACCTTTTTTACAGTTGATATCTGAATATACATTTAAATGAAAGACATCATTTGTTCTGATTAGTTTTTTACGTCTTGATAATTTTAAAAAGTTAAGTGATGTATTTGTGTGTATTTGAGAAAATAAATTTGCTTTGTGAATCGTTAAAAAATTTATTAAGTAAATTTCAAAACTTGTATTGGTAAAATAAACGCCTGTTTCTCTTTATTATATTATTTCAAAATTGTTATAAGTAAAATTGTCCAATAACTGATTCATCCATAAATACTAGTGCCACAAGTTAAGTTATGGAATAAGTTTTGTTTTTAATGTGTCGATGGTAACTTTGTTTGCGGGTTAGAAATACAATAATTGTATATATTGAAATTTATTTTGATGTAGTTCCGTATTAAATACATTAGTAAGTAGTGAGAGTTTCTTGTTATTTAATAAATATTAAGATTTTTTCCATAATTGAAAGTAAAATTTTCACTTAAATTAATAAAAAGCATTCCTATTGGTCAATAGAAAGCTTTGTTAAAATAGCTTTTTCTTATTATACGATTAAGATATGTGTTTTTTTTTGGTATGTAATTTATATGAAACTAACTTTACCAACAATGGTTGAAGTGTTGCTTCCTTTAAAGAAAAAAAGTAGTTCAAACTTCAGAAGTTGGATAGATAATTGCTCTATCCCATTTCTGTCTAAATCTACATTTTAATCAGATTTTTACTTTTGTTCTTAGTTCTGATCAGGGAACGACCTTGTGTACTTAGAACTGAGGAAAAAGAAGGAATAGTTACTAGTTGGAATCGATTAATTGTGTTGTTAAAATGGAGTATTCTCTTACATTTCTGAAACTATAGACCTTCGTCTATTGACATTTATAGCTCTTTTCATTATCATTTATGGTTCATAGGCATGCTGCCCTGGTTGTGTCATCTGCTCTTAGAAAGATATCACGATTTTGCTCTTCATATAAATACTGTAATTTCAATAGATACCCGATAGGTTGGACGACAATCACATATGGAAATGTGGTCTCAGAACTATGTAGACTAGAGTTTTCAATTTCAAACCCGTTTGTTTATGATTGGGTTGATTTAGGTTATGTTTTTATCTCTAATGGGTGAAATGGGTCGAAAGTTGTCCAAGGTGAAGTTTGCATGCTTAAGTCCTAACATCGTTTCATTAAAAAATTCATTGATGGAAATATTTTCTCATAATCAAATTCACTTGAGCTTATATAGTTGTATGATTCCCCATTGTCCAATTATGTACTGTTTTCAAAAAAAAAAATAAAATCACAGGCATTTGGTGTGCAACAAGGACCACCAATTGATCACAGGAATGTAGCACTGGCCAGGAATAATTCGTTAATGACAAAGAAGATATTGCGCTTGGATGTGCCTGTCGATAGCTTCCCTGGTGTAAGTCATGTAGGCTGTAGCATAAACTTCTTTTCACTCTTACATTTTGCTTGCAGTACACTACAAAATGGTGAAGGCTTATTCAGTTTTTCTTCTTCTTGATGTCAGTTCAACTTTGTGGGCAGGCTTCTAGGTCCTAGAGGAAATTCTTTGAAGCGAATAGAAGCTCGTACTGGATGTCGTGTCTTCATCAGAGGAAGGGGTTCCATGAAAGACCCTCGGAAGGTAGATCTAATATCATGCAAATTCAGTACAGGTGGCAAAATTGGTGGTTTGGGTTTGGTTAATATGTTTTGTTATTTTATATGGGCCATGTTGAGTTGACCTGATATACAATTGTTAATACCATGTTTTCAGTGGGCCGAACGACCAACCAGCCTAAGGGCGGTTCAAGGCCCAACCGGTCTGGTTTAACCGGGAATACTTGGCATTAATTTATATATATAGAAAAATATAATCTAGTAAAAAGATATATACAAAATAGTTGCTAGCGACGTAGCTTGGAAGGGGTGATAAGCACGCCTCCCTTCAACTCAGATATCTCCTGTTCAAATCTTGTTTCCATCCAAAAATATTAAAATCTTTTACGTAAGCACCGAACCAGACTGATTACAAAATAGCAGACACATGTCTGTATCGCAGTCTGACCGATTCGACTGGCCGGATTTATCAAGTTTTGAAAACAATGGTAATATGCAAGCCAAATATGATCGTAAAATTACATTATGATAACAGTAACTTTACATAAATTTTCATGTCGTTTTCTTGAAATTTCATGTTTGGACCTTTCAGCTTGAATATTACTCCGATTGCCCTTTATCTTCAAGTTTTAAAATTAAGGATGGTCCGTGTAGTTTTCAATCTTACTTTTTTAAACATGAAATTTTAAGCAAACAACTATGACGATCTATGTAATTACGCATAGGTTGACTTTTGGTGCATTTTATTTTAAGAATAACTATTTTAACCCATTTGATTCATTAGAGATAAAGCATAGCCCGAATCAATCCATTCATGGGCATATGGGTCAAAAGGCCACCTTTATAGACTTGTTTAAAAATCTTAGCATCATTATCTATACTAAAAGTTTTATCATCAATTGCATCACTTTCTTCCAATTTCCACATACCAACATAAAGTAACAAGTTGTCATACTTGTCCCTATACATTTGATGCTTTCATAGTTGTTTTCTTATTTGCTAATACTGGACTGTTAAGTTTTGACGTAATTCATTTGCTTCAAGAGAACATTATCCATCTCTTAAACTGTAAAAAACTTTATAATCTTTATAGGAAGAGCATTTCAGGAGAAGACCAGGCCTTGCACATCTAAAAGAACCACTTCATGTATTGATCGAGGCGGAATCGCCTGCAAACATAGTTGATGAACAGCTGAAACAAGCACAGGAAATCATTGAAGAATTGCTCAAACCTATGGTAATTTTTTGACACAGCAGCTTACTAGTGAAAAGGTTCAAGCGGGTATCTATCATTTCAAATGGCCCATAGCCTCCCAAAGTGTATTTTGAATTCGTAAAACTTCTAAATCATTTAATGTAAGATAGTAGATTACTGAATTTTGAAATAATATAGTTTTAGTAATTACATTTGGCACACTAGCTACTACATCTAGTAGCTAGAACAGTAGGTTCTACTATCCTATAGTTTAGGACACATCAGTTGGAGGTGGCAAAATGGGCGGTTGGGTAATGGAGCAGGTCAAAGCTGGTACTTGTGGTTTGGGCTGAAGTGGTATGGTAGGGTTTGGGACCTTTGGGTTGACCCGTACTTACTTTTTACTCCTTTTCTTTAAAGGGTGATAATTATTTATTATTCTGTTACATATCATTCTGAAAACTGTAACATAAAAATATGTTTGTTAATGTTAAAGTGATGCATACACATTGAGTGGTTGAACTATTTAGCTTGTTTTCTTTTTAACTGTTTTTCTGAATATACCTGTTATAGAGGAAACATAACCCAATTTGACCCATTTATCAAGTAAATGAGATGAATGTCAGCTTTAGCCTTTAGATAAGGCTGCTGATATCTGACTTTCAGTTCCAGGCTACAAAAGGGTGCACTAACTATATTAATTTCTTCTGAATGCTAGAGCAAGTCTCAGGATTTATATAAACGGCAACAGTTGCAAGAAATGGCTATGCTCAATTATCTCTTTCCAGAGGATGCCTCTAAGCCTAGCAGCAGCGCATCTCATTGCAGATCTGGTGCATTGAAGGGCACTACAAGACTAGGAACCATGTAGTCCCTTCTGTATTGCTTACCCCTTGATACATTTCCGTTGTCTAATGGCTGGCTAGTAAATGATGTACAGAGTCTGTTCAAGTGTTATTGTCCCTTTTTTATGTTGCAGTTTTATGTTGTTTGATGTCGTGTAACTTTCGACACCGTGGTTGCTTTTTCTTATGTGGGTTAAAAAATTTTCGAGTCAAAGTTTTATGTTTTATGCGCAATGTATCTATAGTACATGTTTCGGTGTCTTGGTAATGGTCTTTAGCTTGTAGCTAATTCTTTTGGCTAGCAATGTGTCTTGACTGTTTGGGTGTCTCGTATAGGATGATAAAAATCTCATTGGGAAAATGAGCCGACTAATGTTAGAAGAGGATATCAAGCTGTATGTTAGACGCACCTCACTTTCATATCTATTTTGGGAAATAATACCACATTTTGTCCATCTTTTATTCTATATATCATAGTCCTCGTAATTTTCCAGTATGTAGCACTTGACCCATGTTTTGGGGGAAAATAGAACCAGAACAAGATAATGCCATAGCATTAGCAATGAGAAATGATAGAAAAGCTGACTTTTCAAGTAAGATTGTGTGGACTTAGTTAAGACAATAATCGGGCATTGTGAAAATGACAGTAAAGCTGCGTGTTAAAAGAATTGGTACTGTGAGTAGATTTTTTTGTAACCTTTAATATGCTCTTAGCACATACAAAATATGTTAGAACTTCAGGTCTCAAGGAAACCAACAAAGTGGGCCCGCTCCTGGTTCATTTCCCATTCAGTACAACTTCGAGAGCGTGACTTGGGAGATTATGTTGATTCCTACTGTTTCCCCACAAAAAATAATATTATAGTAAGACTATTTGTAAAGGAAGATGAAATGGATAGGTGAAGAGAGGTGATGAGAAGATGTATAGTTAAAGTCATGAGGACATTATGTAGCTTAGCTTTTGCTTTATTATTGTAATTGTAATCTCCCTAATCACTAGTGCCTTGCTAATCGATCATTTTTAATAAAATTTTTTGTCTGTGTTAAAAAAAATGGATAGTTAAATGTAGATGAAGTAATAGGGTGAAGGATAGGTAAAAAGTGATTTAAATGTAGATGAAATAATAGGGTGAATGATAAGTGAAGGATATCACCTAGGGTTAAAAGAGAGGAAAATGATTCATATGTTTTGTTTATATTATTTGTTTGGTTTTGATTAATATTGATGGATATTGCGAGTATAATGGGATATTAAATTTAAAGGTAAATATTAAGGGTGAAAAAGAAGGTAAAAAATGATGTAAAACTAACGTAAAAAAAAAAAAAAATTTACCTATGATATAATAAAACAATAAATTATAATAATAATTCAAAATTTCAAATGTTAAAATGCTATTTGCCCAATGGGCCAGCTCATAAGAAAGCCCAATTAAAATAACATTTCTGGTTATCATTTCAATTCAATCATAATCAATTTATTTATTCTTCTGCTTCTAGTAGTCATTTCCATTTTGAAACCCTAACTAAATATATTTCAGATCGGAGGTATATATAATTATAATTATATTAGATTAAAGGAAGAAAGAAAGAAAGAGAAAGATAGATGGGGAAGGTTCCGGTGAAAATTAGATCGGTGGTGTACGGGCTGTCGCCATTTGAGCAGAAAGTGATGCCTGGTCTCTGGAAAGATTTCACTCATAAAATCACTCACAAAGTCACCGATAACTGGCTCAACACCATCCTGCTTGTTGGACCCGTCGCTGGCGTTTACTCGTAAGTATTTGGATATTCTATTGTTTGTGTATATATATTAGAAGTTATTGAATAAATATTCATGGATCCATCATTTTATTAGAAGTTATTGCTCGATTGTGATCATGAATGGAAAGGCCATCTATATAGGTTATGTTGGGTCTTTATTTGATCTACAACTTGCAGAAGATGTTCCTTGATTTTTGGCTATTTGCTTTGTCATGTATTCCTTGTTGGGGAAAATTAATGTGCAGCTTATAAAAAGTAATAGAAACTGACAACTTACATGGAGACTGATGGCATAGACAATATTTTTTGTCTTGTGGGTAAATTTGAATGATGTTTAAAAGTTTGTGGGTAAATATGAAAAAGCGCATACTGATTCAGATGCTCTTTTTGTATATTTGATCACTTTTTATGGATAGCATTTTTACCCAAAACCTGGAGCATCTTCATGGAAAGTGTTGCTTATTTTAAAATATGAACGTCGATTTGAAGAGGTCAATAGGTTAGATATAGATCTTTAGTAAAAGGCGAAAGAATAGTTCGCTTAGATATAGATCTTTTTGGTTAATGTTTGGTGTGAAAGTGTGTATAAGATGTTGTAGACGCTTTTAATCCTTTCATAATTTGATTTATCTTTCTATAGATAGTTAATATAAACACCAGGTGCATCTTCAATAAAAGTGTTTATGATTTTGATATAGTAATGGATATGTGAAGTGATCAACACTCTGCGGTCAGCTGGTTATACGTGTAGAGCTTTTTGGTCAACGTTTTGCTCTATATGCATACTGTTTTTCTTCATTTTTAACTAGTTGTTTTTCGTTAACATTTAAATCTATTACATTATTTACATATCTGGTTAACATTAAAATGGCCATAAAGGCTTTAAATAGTATCAATAATTATTATTAAAAATAAAAACATTTCAGGGTTCAGGAGGCAGAGGTGAAATGCTGAGGTTTATTATATTAGACTGTGTCTGTGTCTAGATCTTTGTAATCTTATATGTCTTTGGCAGCCACAAACAAGCTTTAGAAGTTTGTTGCTGGTTTTTCCACGCATAGTTATGGCTTATGCATCACTTGCTGCTACCTGATGATGTTGATGACTTATTCTTGGGGACCAACTATGGGACATCTAATTGTATAGTTGTACTGCAGCAGACATTTATCTGAGTTATGGGAAACTATGAAAAATGTAACCTTCTGGGCATACAATCTTTACCTTGCAGTTTGTTTATCTTAGTGAATTAATCATCTATCACTTCTCAAGACCTTACTGAACTTGGATCAGATTCTAGTTTGCCAACATGATAATGATCGAATGCTATCTTTACCTTTTTTTGTTATCTGGATGTTGATTATGCTATTTGTGTTTGCAGGTATGTTCAGAGTTACCAGGAATCCGAGAAATTGGAGCATAGGTACTAAATGCAACCTTGACCGTTGTTATCTGAGTTGAACATGCCAGAAGGATCAAGGCCTCATCCCATTTAATAAATGAAGATAAAATTATTTTCTTGATTAATATGTTTTTTGGTGGTCAATGGAGCTTTATTTGTTGAAGCTTCAATAGACTTTTTGTCACTTTAACTCTTGCTTTTATTCCCATTTCTCTCGACTGAATTGGACCCTGTGTAACATTATTTTAATGCAAGGAAAATACCAATTTTCTTTTTGATTCTACTATTGTGCCTTGACAGAGAAGGCTTACATGCTAAATCTTGTATGAATATATTTGCTTGAGGGCATTTTCATGTTAATAATCAGCTACTATGTGTTACAAATTTAGGTATATGTGAATCGGTTTTTGGACTCTTGCAATAACTGCATTTGTGAGCTACAATGACATGTGTTGTTTCTGTAATATCTGCTTCTTGTTGATGTGACAAAAAGGGTGGGTTTAGGTTGGAATGGTGGTGGTTGCTAAAGGACAGGCTTGGTCTAGCAGGGAAAACCTGCAAAATACAAAACCCCAGTTTTTGAAACCAGTTTTTGTCCATTTTACAAGTAATAGGCTGGAATATGATTACTTTTACTCTCTCAATTGGTAAGCAGATGATAGAAAATTTATATGCATTTCTGATGATTTTTGACCCGTTTCTTTCTTGCTTTAGCTTAACCAATGTGACTAGCTCACTAGCTGGTGAATGGTGATAAAACATAGTATCTAAATCAGCCTATATACAAGTAAAGTGGTCTCAGCTGGTACACTCATTGTTGAATCCAACCTCGTCTATCTTCAACTACTTGTGTTACATGTCTAGTTGAATAGATACTTGGGTGTTAACGCACATCTCTTTCACAAGTATTATGGTAGTAAAACTGGTGAAAACGTTTACATATTCATGTTTGTTCAATGAGCAAGTAAATGGATATAGAGAAAAATCGTTTAGAAAAATATTTGTTTTGACATCAAATCAAAACAAAGATAGTCTTTTACCAATACAATGCAATACAAAGAAAAAAAAAAAGTTTCAGAAAACATCTGAACTTCGTTGTGATTGGAAATTCAATGATAAGTTTAGTACATTTAAGTTCCAATGAAAATGGACACATTATTTGGCTTAAATGATAACCATGTCTACCGTTTAGAAATCTAGGTTACATCTTACAACTAGAAAGTCCCCTTAAAGCTCAGCAGATCCATTGCTACAAGTCTAAGAACTATACAGGAGGAACGAATCCACGCCTATACTATTTGAATGGCAAAACATCCGCACCTTTAGACAAAAAAGTTACACGTATCATGTATGTAACTTATATAGCTAAGTAATGCATGCAGTTGAGGTTTCATACTTACATATAGGTTACTATGTTAATTAAACTGCAACAACACATAATCAAGTCACAAGGTAACATTATGATCCACTGACACATTTAGGTATGTGTATGTCAATGTACAAGTGTTCACCAGGTCTCTAAAAGGCTAGTTTATTTATTTTCTTAAAATCTTAGGCTGCACTGGACCTTCGCTCAGCTACAGTTACCGTCTACTACAACGGATGAATTGTAATCGAGAGTACCTAGTTCCATTCAAGTTATGCAACTGTTATGAAACATAAATTCACGCCAGGCTAATCAACTGAGGTTATTAGGCCTTCCGTTAATGCAAGTACAAAAATATTAATACTACATGTGGTCTTAACACAAGAATACAGAATGGTTACTTTATTTGACAAGATAATCTAAATATATAAGCAGGCAGGTCACTTGAAAAGGGAAAAGATACACGAGGTGCTTTATAGCCTATTATATGTGCTCCTGACAGAAAAGTGATACGAACCCATCCCATAATAGGCTCGCATCATGTCATAATCTAGGTGTAGAACTCACTCCCAAAAGCTAGCTCAAAGGAGGAGGGGACACCTAGGCTTATAAACCACCAACCAATCCCACATTGGGGGCGGAATAATGATATGAATCTGTAGGAAGAAAATGGGCCTAATGGGTCCAGATGTTTAAGGCTGAATGGGTCAAGGGTTAAGTGTCGTTCTAATAATTAATTATTAATTATAGTAATGTCTTGGTGAGCAAGTTAGGTCATGTCTAGTGGTACTTTAAATAAGGCGACAACCAATTGTTTAAGGTATGGGAGAATATTATCATTGTTCTTAGGAACTAGGGCTGCTGGAGCATTATACCAGATTAGGGCTACTGGAGCATTGTACCAGATTATCTATTATCGTGAATCATCTAGTTAATTCTCTATTTTCTGGTCTGGTACATATCAATTGGTATCAGAGCTATCTTTCTTGCAACCTGTGGTAGTTAAAAAAAAAACAAAAAACTGTTCATCGTGTGTATTGTTCATCTGAAAGGGTACTGTTCATCGGGTTACTGTTCATTCAGGAAAAATAATCGGCAGGCAACAAGAAATTTGCTTTGGAGAAGATTATGGCAATTAGCCAAGAAGGTAGTGTTAAAGAATATTGTGTTTCGTTTCAAATCTTATTTAATCAAGTTAAAAATCTAGAAGAAATTTCTGAAACTTATGCTATATACCTATTCATCTTTGGTTTGGAACCGGAAATTAGGGAAATCTTTGTTGAATGGCATCAATATAGCTGCTCTAAGTTGAAAAATGTGATGTCATTGGCTTTAAAAATTGATTCTCATGGCTTGCAAGATTCTTTCTCTTCTTTTGATCCTAATTCTTCTCTTTATAAAAAAGATTTGGAGTTTGATTTGAAAAAAGAGGAGAACAAAGTTGTTTTTAGTGTTGGTGTTATAGACATAGATGTCATTAAAGGTACAAAATCAGATAGTCAAGAAATCAGTAAGGAGCTCAAGGAAGAAACTGTGGTTGTTAAACCAGCAGTGATTGATGAGGATCAGTTTAATGTTGATCCTATCAAACCTACAACTATCATGGGGGTGTCAGAAGAATTAGGTCATAAGTTCATTGAAAATGATGAGGCTACTTGGGTGCTAGGTGAGATTGCCTTGCTGAAAGTTTTACCTCATACACCTCATATGAAGTTGAAGTGGCAGTTTAATGATTTTATCGAGCAATCTTTAAAATACTCGACTTGTTATGGGCTTAAGGTATGGTTGGAAGACAAATCCATGATCGAGTCTGTGTTACAACAATATATTCAGCAAGCTTTGGAATTTCAAGTCATCATATGGGATCCGGAAATAACCTAAAGCAATTTTTGAAGCCACACCTTGAGGACAAGGTGTGTTTTGGGGGCAGAGTAATGATATGAATCTGTAGGAAGAAAATGGGCCTAATGGGTCCAGATGTTTAAGGGCTGAATAGGTCAAGGGTTAAGTGTCGATCTAATAATTAATTATTAATTATAGTAATGTCTTGGTGAGCAAGTTAGGTCATGTCTAGTGGTACTTTAAATAAGGCGACAACCAATTGTTTAGGGTATGGGAGAATATTATCATTGTTCTTATGAACTAGGGTTGCTGGAGCATTATACCAGATTAAGGCTACTGGAGCATTGTACCAGATTATCTATTACCGTGAATCATCTAGTTAATTCTCTATTTTCTAGTCTGGTACATATCAAAAAGATGGGCTATAGTTACACCAGAATCATTTTTATAAACCGCTTCACTTTGAAAAGGCAGTCAAGCACATACACAATGGTCTCAAAAATCACAATGAATAAAATCAAAGCGAAGTGCATTCGAGTTCAACTCACAAAGTATTCTTTCAGTACATTGCAGTAGCCCAAGCACAAAGACGAAAGATAACACAAAAAAAGTCATTCTAGTAAACAAAATAAAAGGTACGGTTTTTTGAGTACTTCAACTAGACTGATTGCTGATTGCTGCTAAAGACGGTTCACTTAAGCAACAGCGTCTAAGAATGCTCTTCCAGGTTGACGATTTGCAAGAGGTCCATGGCATCCAAGTAGCTGTAATACATTTAGCAGATGTAAGTAAAAGCATAACTTACTTAGCTGGTATACATTTAGCTAAAGACGGTTCACTTAAGCAACAGCGTCTAAGAATACAGTTAGTATACCAGAGCTTAAGGTAACTAAAAGCATAACTTACTTTACCAAAAGCAACTTGATCAAAAACTGCTACACCATATTTACAAAACAACTATATTGTGTAACTTACAGAAAAAAGAAATGATATTTGTGAATTGTGACTAAATGCTGTACAAGACAGAAAAGTAATTGAACACAAATTAACATTCCAGTTTTAACTAATCACTTGTGTTTTATCAACTAAATATAAGTTTGATATATATATATATATATAACAAGCATGTTTCCGGATTTACCTTGGCATTGACACCATCATTCATGATACGGTTCTCAGATTTCCACTGGACATAGTCCGTACGGTTGAACTTGGTGAATCCCCTGCAATGACCATAATCAACTTTATTTGCAAGAAAACAATTAACATAAACTATCATAAAAATCCAAAAACTTGTTGAACGAAATGCAATTGCCATGTGATCAATAAAACATCTTTAGCAACCAGAAAAGTATCTAATGTAAGCACATACCACTTCCTGCTGACGATAATCTTTTGACGACCAGGAAACTTAAACTTAGCACGACGAAGGGCCTCCAGGGCATGGTGACTGTTACTATCCTTGCAACGAACAGACAAAAGAACCTGACCAATGCTTACACGAGCACACACACCTTGCGGCTTTCCAAAAGCACCTCGCATACCAGTTTGAAGCCTATCAGCTCCAGCACACGACAACATCTTGTTGATACGCAACACATGGAAAGGATGAACACGAACTCTCAAATGAAAAGCGTCCTTTCCCGCAGTCTTGGTAATATACTTATTACATGCTATACGAGCTGCTTCAAGTGCTTCACTAGACACATTCTCCTTCTCCCAACTCACCAAATGCACACAAAATGGGAACTCATCAACACCTTTCTTCTTCATCCCGACATCGTAAATCCTAATCTTTGGATCGGGAACACCACGACAGTATCGGGATTTAGGGTACGGCTTGTTTTTGATCTGGCGGTAACACCGTGCTGGTCCTGCAACATCAATATATACATTACATACAATTAAGACATACATTCTACCATTCTAGAGACTAATAAGTTCGGCCCTGACCGGGGATACAGGTCATATTATCAAACAAAAATATCATGTGTGTGCCGGGTTAAATAGATTTGGGACAAACGGGTTGACCCGACTAACAAAAATATGATCTTTTTACACATTTGGATTAATCTAAACAAACAGGAAACAGATAGCATAACCAAATAATGCCAAACAAAAAAAATCATCAAAAACAAATTCATAGTCAAAAAAATATATAAAAATAAACATATTTTACTGTAAACTATATTACTATAATATTAAACAGAAAAAATTATAAAAATAAAATTGAAATGCAGCAGATAAACAGTGTAATTGAAGAAGATAAGAGAAATAGATGAGGGCTTACTTCTTCCCATGGCGAAAAATCTGGTTGATTAGATGTTGCCGCCACGCGAAAACGACCACAAAAACCCTAGATATAGATTATATAATATAGAAATGGTATTTATATAAATGGGCGATATGGGTTGAAACTTGAAAGTTTAGACTTTAGATTGATAGTGGGCTTTTTAAAAGGTCCAAGTACCATCAAAATATTAAAATTAGATCTTTATTTTTATTGTTATTTTTTTTAAAATCTTTTTTCTGTAAATACTAAAAAATACTCGTATTTGTTTTAACATTTATTAATCAATAATATCTTTATATCTATATGTATATCTTGCATCCTTGTCATTTTCGCAGGCTTTCAACATGGATATACGGGTAGCAACTGATTCTTAATCAAGATTGTTAACAATGATGCAAAAGATTCAACACTTGGCTTAAAAGTGGATCGTTGTGACAAAAGATTGAAAAAGGTGAGAGCTTTTTGTGGGCTCAAATTAGGTTATGTTTAAAAAATCTTAGTAACTTGAAATCAAGAAATTGAAGGAGTAAGTTTTTGAAATTCGGGTTTTTTTCCTAATTGGGTAAAGATAAAAGGGTCAGTAAATAAGATGTGAAATCTTAGGTTTTTTTATTGTGGGGTAAAGATTGTGAAGGGAAAGAAAGAAATGGATGAAAAAAGATATTAAAAATTTGAAGTTGTTGTGGTTTGGAGGTTTTTTGCGAACGGGTGTTGATTGTATCATCATCATCCATATATGTATTGATTTTACGTCTGATTTAATGATACATATTTTTGACAGAGAATGAAATGTGGTACTCTAATTTGCAGCGCCAAGAAGAAGAAAAGGGGAATCTTAGATGTGGGTTGTGGCTAACTGTTTTGGGTTAAATTTGGTGGAAAATTGGGTTGATAACATTATTCTAGTTGGTTTTTTCAGTTATTTGGTGGAAAATTGGACGGATAACCTTATTTTAGTTAAATTTGGTGGAAAATCAGGAAGGAAAAAAATGATATGGAAAGGAAATAAGAAGATAGGAGGGGTGGGGAAAGTTGTAGTTATTTTTCCTTCAAGATTTTTTCTCTCATTTTTTAGATGATTAGAAAGGAAAAATTTATCTCCCCTTTTCTTTCCTTTCAGCTGTAGTTACAAATCAACTCAATTTTGAGAGGAAAAGTGTTGAAGCAATTTACACTATAATTTCCCCTCCTTCTCCTCCCCTCCATTTCCATCTTTTAAAAAAATCTTAAGAATGCATTTTATATATATTCCTTTTCTTTCTTCATTAAAAAAATCTTAAGAATACAGTAGATTCTTCACTATCACAGCATATGTATGGTGGGAAGGTTCACATTGCGCGTTGATCATACATTTGAAAAAATCAAATGCATAATTTATCTTTCCGGTACGTCCATATGTATCAATGAAAACAATATATGTTGTTGTATCCGGTTAAACACCTTTTCCCAGCATTTCATATATCATATCTTATGCTTCTTTTACCATTCCTTCACTGCAATATGCAAGGATAAATGAAGTGTATGTACAAACATCGGGTTTCCCAGTTGAATGAATAGCTTACGAGCATCAACAAATTCAAATCTCTTTACTAAACTCTCAATGAAAATAGTATATATGGTGATTTCAGGTTCAAAGCTGATCTTTATCATCTTCCCCATTATAATAAATACCACTTGAATCCTAACTACTTTACACAAGCCATGAATTAGCACATTATATGTCCAAAGAATTTGGTAAGCACTTGTTAAGAAGCATTTCACTGAACAAAGTCATTCCAATATCAACTTTACCAATTTGGAAATACCCGCCTGTCAGAGTCGTATAGATTACTTGATTAACTTTTATGCCCTTCAACTTGAGAGAATTTAACAACTCACGAGCTTCTTTAGCACTGCCTCGTCTGCATAAAGCCTATACAATGGAACTATATGTCCACTCATCAGGAACAACACCATTCTCTATCATTAAACCGACCAACCTAAAAGCATTATCGACATCATCGTGTGTACATTGACCATTAATTAACAAATTGTAAGTCAAAACAGTTGGTGATAGTTTCATCTTTATCATATTATCAATTAAAACCAAAGCTTTGTGAACATCATTGCTTTTACAGTACCCACATATTAACTCATTGTACGTACAAACGTTCGGTTTTGATCCTTTCTTTTCCATCTTTTCAAGCATCTCTATTGCATTCTTGAACTTTCCTTCTTTACAATACCCATCAATCAAAGCATTATATGTCACAACCGCCCCATCCACTTTTTTCTCTTACATCACATCTAACAAATTTCTCACTTCATGCATCTTTCTCTCTTCACACAATCCATCAATCAAAACCGTGTATGTGTGAGCATTCGGCTCACAGCCTCTCACACACATCTCAATAAACAAATCCCATGCTTCTGCCATTCTACCTAACTTACTTAAATCAGAAATCAAAACAGTAAACGTACAAACTTTCGGAAAGCACTTATCATCACCCATTTGATGAAATAGCTCTAGCGCTTCATTAATACGCATTTCTTCACAAAGCCCATGAATTAAAGTCGTATACGAAACCTCGTTTCTCTTGCACCCTTTCTTAGGCATCACATCAAAAACCTTCCACGCACTATCAACATCTTTATTCCTACAATGTCCTACAATAATTGACGTATAAATATGTGTATCGGGTTTAAGCCCAGTTTGCATAATCTTACTCACATATAAACCAACCACATCAACTTTACATAACTTACAATACCCATTCACCATAGTATTATACGTATGTATATTCGGCATAATTCATCATCCAACATTTCTAAAAACACACATTTCATATCATCAACCATTAAGAACCTCGATAAACACATCAACAATGAATTATAACATCTAACACTAATCTTAAATATAAATCTATCATTACCATCAACATTCATTTTTCTCAAAAAAACTTAAAACAATCCTTGCATCCTCCACATTTTCGCAGGCTTTCAACATGGAAATACGGGTCTTTTCGGCCACATTTAGCAACTGATTCTTGATCAAGATTGTTAACAATGATGCAAAAGATTCAACACTTGGCTTAAAAGTGGATCGTTGTGACTAAAGATTGAAAAAGGTGTGAGCTTTTGTGGGCTCAAATTAGGGTTATGTTTTAAAAAGCTTGTAACTTGAAATGAAGAAATTGAAGGAACAAGTGTTTTGAACTTCTGGTTTTTTTCTCAATTGGGTAAAGATAAAAGGGTCAGTAAATAAGATGTGAAATCTTCAGGGTTTTTTTACCGTAGGCTAAAGATTGTGAAGGGGAAATAGAGGAATGGATGAAAAAAGATATTAAAAATTTGAAGTTGCTGTGATTTGGAGGTTTTTTGAGGACGGATGTTGATTGTATCATCATCATCATCATCATCATCATCCATGTATGTATTGATTTTACGTCTTATTTAATGATACATATTTTTGATAGAGAATGAAATGTGGTACTGTAATTTGCAACGCCAAGAAGAAGAAAGGGGGGAAATCTTGGATGTTGGCTGTGGCTAATTGTTTGGGTTAAATTTGGTGGAAAATTGGGTCGATAACCTTATTCTAGTTGATTTTTTCTAGTTATTTTCTTTTAAAGAGAGAAAAGAGAAGTTTTCCGGGAAAATTTTTAAACAAAAAACAACTACTCTCCTCTCTTTTATCCTCTCCACTCCTTCCCTTACCACACTTAAAAAATCTTCAGAATGCATTTTATAGTTTTCTGACTTTCTCCTCTTCTCTCATTTCCTTTCCACCCTTAAATAAACTAAACAATAGATTTTGCTAAACCAAGCCTTATGAGCTTTTGTTAAATTACATTAAATAGTTGTACATTTATTATAAAATTTTGCTAATAGACTTTTGATATGTAAATGTATAACTTTTTTATGTATGTTAAATCCCTCATTAATTTGAAAAATATTTGTGAGTTCAATTATGGCATCCCACTTAAAACACATCTTATTGTTAATTTGTTCGACTCTCCTTTCTTTACACAACACAACAGTTATTGCTTCAAAGGTCTTAACATTTGGTCCACATCATCTTCTACTCATTTCAGATTCCATAGCGGTCTCTAAATCCATCACTTTCCATACATACTGATATTGAGATCAAAACTTGAAACTTGAGGTTGTTTCGAACCCGAAAACCAAAACGGTTTTGAACCGGCGGTTTGATAAAAAAAAACTAACGGTTTTATATTGGGTATGGTTACAGGTTTTTGAAAAACCGATATTCATGCCCACGTCAAGTAATAAAATTAGAATTAACTTAGACGTAAGTGGTGGTTGCTGGTCTTAATAAAAAAACTGTGACTTAATTAAAAATACTTAATCTCTTAATTCATCAAAAATGTTAGTTTTTATAAATTAATAAACAAAAATTAGTTGTATTAAATTTATTTATACAAACATTATTTTTCTATTTAGTTAATTCAGTTTGTTAATGGTTAAAAAACAAGGGAAAATGAAATATGCAGTCGACAGTTGAAAAATTTTTTATAAAATATTTATACTTTTAATCCTTTGAGTTTATGAATGATAGAAAGTTCTCCCCTGATTTTCATATGACTGCGGCCAACATATCTACCGTCAAACCGCAGGGATGTTTAGCCAAAGAAAAAAAACATTTATGTCTCAGGTTTATCTTAATTTGCTATCAGGCCCGCATGGGAATTTTAGGAATGGGTTTGGGAATAAAGATTATTTAAAAAACCCAGGCCCATTACACCTTGGTCTTCTTCACCAAACACTTGACTTCAATAATCAATTTCATTTCAATAAGGTTGTCCTACATTACACACATCTGTATTTACAAATGAGAAAGGACATACAAATACTGAAAACACGATCTTTTTCAATTTCAAGATTATATTGCTCAAAGATTTCCCAGGAACAAAGTAACAACGATGATGATGAAGAAAAAACTGTCAAAGAAATCACATTCATTTTAAAGCAAGATGATTGGTTTTCAAAATTAAAGAAATCATTTCCAAATCTTCGCAAAAACCTAAACCCACAAACGATTCAATCGATTCTTGATCGAAATCGATCATTTCATCCCCACAGACTTCACAATTTCTTCAACTGGTTCGCTTCTCAAAAGGGTACTTTTCAAAATCTACAATCTTTTTTGATTCTTTCAATGTGTTACTGTAATGCCAATGAATTTAGGAATGCTAGTCGGGTTTTATGCCAAATGATAGACACCCATTACTCGCCCATTTCGGATGTTTTACTTGCTGTTAAAAGTGTCGGGTTTAGTTCTGTAGCGTTTACACGGCTTATTTATACTTATAAAGATAAACGTTTATTCGATGAAGCTGTTTATATGATGTTGAATGCTGATTGTTTACCGGATTCGTTGTGTTTGAATTCTTTGATGAGTGATTTATTAAAGAATGATAAGTTGGAGTTGTTTTGGAATGTTTACCAGAGTTTGGTTAAGCGTAATGTGACCCCTGATGTTTATATGTATACCAATGTGATTAAGGCTTATTGTAGATGTGGGAAAATGGGAGACGCGAAAAGGGTATTTTTGGAAATGGAGGAGAAGAATTGCAGTCCTAATTTGGTGACGTATAATGTGTTGACCGGAGGGTTATGTAGATATGGACTCGTTAAAGAAGCTTTATATTATAAGAATTTAATGAATGAAAAGGGTTTGATTCCTAATCATGTTACTTACAAGTCTTTGGTTGATTGGTTTATGAAAGAATGTGAGATAGAGAAAGCTTTAAGCTTAATAGATGATATGATTGATAAGAATTGTGAACCTCGATCCACACTATGGTGTATTAATAATCTGATGAAAGATTTGCTGAAACTAAATAAAATGGAGTCATTTTGGAATGTGTATGAGAAAATGTTGGCTAACAAGTTGAAACCTGATGATTTTACTTATACTAATGCGATTGGTGGTTACTTGACGATTGGGAAAGTGGATGAGGCTAGAAAGGTTTTTTTTGAGATGGAGAAGAACGGTTATAGTCCGAGTTTAGTAACATACAATGTGCTTATTAGCGGGCTATGTAAAACGGGCTTTGTTGATGAAGCATTTGAGTTAAAAAGTTTTATGTCGGAGAAGGGTTTGAGTCCTGATATATATACTTATACGAATCTTATTGATGGGTTATGCAAATTAAAGAGACCCTATGATGCAAAAGTGCTTTTACAAGAAATGAAGTTTCTCGGTTTGTCTCCTGACATTGTTACTTATAATGCACTAATTGATGGGTTGTTGAAACAAGGTGAAGTGGATGAGGCGTTAAAGCTGAAAGATGAAATGATTTCTAATGGGAACAACATTGATCTTGTGACATTCCAGTGCATAATATATGGGTTGTGTAAACTTGGTCAATACAAAAAGGCGATCAAGATTCTTGAAGGTATGAAGGATGAAGGTGTTTTGGCAGATGTACTTTGCTATAATTATATTATACTTGGTCTCTGCAAGGAAAAAAAAATGAAGGAAGCTCAGGGTATTTTGGCTCAAATGGTGGAAAATGGAGTAAAGCCGAGTGTTTTCACTTATGGAGCTCTTATTTCTGCTTATAATAATATTGCAGAAGTTAAGATTGCTAACGCGTATGTCACAGAGATGCTTGGCCAGGGCATTGTGCCTGATCAAGCTGTTTTAGCATCCATGATTGATGGGCATTGTAAAGAAGGAGAGTCAAAGGAAGAACTTTCTAATTTGAGAAATATGGTGGGAAAAGGTTTTCTTCCTGATGTACAAATTTACAATGCATTTATACAAGGGTTCTCAAAGAATCAAAAGATGGATCTGGCAATGGAGGTGGTCTCTGAGGTTAGAGAGAAGGGTTTGAATCTTGATGTTTATGCTTACAGTTCTCTGATTTCTGGCTTCATCAAGAAAGGTGATCTCCAGAACGGATTCCAGCTGTTTGCTGAAATGCAAGATAGAAATGTTTGTCCAAATATTGTCACATATAATATTTTGATTAATGGGCTATGCAAGGCAGGTAAGATTAGAAAGGCAGGGGAGTTGTTTGATGAAATCTTAAGGAAAGGAGTGATGGTCAACAGTTTGACTTATGCGACATTAATTGACGGGTACTGTAAATGTGGTTTTATAAAAGAGGCAGAACACATACTAACTGTGATGAAAACGAAAGAGATGACACCAAGAGTCGAAGCCTACACATCTCTTTTACATGCTTACATTAAATCAGGAGAAACGTCAAACATTTTTACAATTTTTGAGGATTTGATTCAATTAGGTATCTCTAAAAACGAAGTATCGGATATTTTGGTTGATATTCTTTCCGAAGAGTACAATGTCGATAGATCTTTTGAGCTTTGGGATGAGCTAGTAGGTAAGGAACATTGTTGCAGAAGTGTTTTTGATCGATTATTTGAAATTTTCTGTAAAAAAGGGAAATTTGGTGAAGCATTGGCTTCCATTGATGAAGACAAGAAGAGAATTCGATTTGGTTTCGACACATGCAAGGCTCTTATTGTTGGATTGAAAAATCGTGGCTATAATGATGAAGTTGCTAAGGTGTTTGAAAATATGGTGAAGATATGATAGGTTTCTGGCTTCAGTGAAGTTAATGTGAAATAGTTTAGTATGTAGAGTGAATTAGTTTAGCAAGTAGAATGAACTGGCGTAAACTATTTATAGGATTTAACATTTTATATCATTCAAGTTAATAACATAGTTTGTTTATTAATAATTGACTCCGTAGCAAGTTTCTAGTTGTAATCCTCGTGATCGTCTTCCATAGATGAACTGAAGAAGTGGTGGGGGGGATTTACACTTGGTTCTGGTACATGTAAGAATCTGAATCTTGGTTTGAAAAATGGTGGTTATGATGATGAAGTGGCCATGGTCTTTGAAAAAGTGATGAAGTTAATGAGTGTAAATGAGCTGATACATCAAAAAGAAACAGAGCTGAATGAGGCTGATACATCAAAGGAAGCATCCTTGTAAGTTGCCTATATGGTGTGATTCTGTTGACCATTGCATATTGATTGCGTTGTTCAAAGATGGTTTCAGCTTATCCATTTTTCCGCCATAAGCTGCTCAAGAAACAATGACTCATTTTGCCGTGATTTATGTCAGTTAATTATAAGTTCTCTATTTAATTTTATGGGAACCTTTTTTTTAAAATTACAATTATTTGCAATTAATGATGAATGATGGACCTGAGGAGACTACCATACGATCTATATTAGGCATCCACTAGGACCTATTGGAATCTGACTAGTTAAGGGATTAGGAGTGTTTGTGGCTCACTTAACCACAAAGTTTTGAGAAATCGGAATCTACATCTGACCTTAGCAACCCGTTTCATAATTTTGATAGCATTAGGCTTTACTTGGTTTCATAAATGTAATTTTAGGTTATCTATTTTGCTCATCTATTTCTTTCTCTTACACGTGATTTTTTTTACCAGTCTATTAGATTCAGGCATCTGTATTACCAACATTGGCTCTCGGGTGAGGTTTCTCTTTTGTAAATTATTAATTTTTGAGTCACTGAAAAATGCATCTCTCATTATTCATTAGTTGTTTATATTGTGTTTGTGTATATACATATATTGATATATATGTTTGATTGATTATATATTAGACTGACGATCCTTGTGGGTCTGGGACATTAGTTTTTGATATTTGAAGGTAATGTAAACTTTGGATTCTAAACTGAACTATTGGGTTTGAACCATTAAAGCTGATATTGGAGTGGAGATATGGTTAGTTATTGTAAGGATGTTGCGAACTTGCTATATAACATTTCATACCTTTCTGCTTTTATAGGATTTGATGTGTACCTTCTTGGTGGTTGTGTGATCTAATATTAAAGAGCAGTCAAACTACAGTATAGTTGAAAGAGGTCAATTAGTTGCTCATATACATGGTTGAGTAATCTTACTACATATGAACATATGTAATGTATACTGCATTTGCTTCCCAACCACTTTTCTTACAATCTGATTTTCAATTTAGCATATTTCATCATTCAAATTTCTGGAGGTTGCAGTTATTAATAGCAAAAGATATTTCTACTAATCCTTAATTTGATGTCTCGTTGTTCTGTGTGAAACTTTGTGTCACGAGGCCCCTTCTTGCTTTAGTTTTCAATAAGGCTCGTGCAGGGGTGCTCACCTTAGGGCCGGGTTTTGGTTCTGTTTTTCATGAAATCTCGGGTTACGGGTCACGTCGGTTCGGGCTGGATCGACCGGGTTTCAACCCGTGCACATCCCTAGCTCACCTGGCTCCTTCCCGGCCCGGAAGTTTGCTTCTGATGTTGTCAACTTGCCATTAAAAAGGGGTACGCCAATGACTAGATTTGTGTTTCTTGTCGAAATGAATTATAACCTCAAGACTTACAGGACTGGCTTAACTTTTTTGGGGGATTTAGGCGGGATAAAATTTGGGGGCCTAATTCGTTAACATACAAATTAAGTATAACGGGTTTTAAAATTCAAACCAGGATTCCATTATATTTCATCAGCTTTAGGAGGTCAATGAATGACACTGATCATTCATGCTTTAAGAGAGTTTTCATAGCAAAGCTATTGAAACTATTCCCTTCACTTTCATTCTAGCTCCTTCCTCCATGCACTTTTTTTTTCCTTATTATTATTTTTTTTCTTTACTTGCATTTAAATTATAACCTTAACACCTTGATACAGTTAGATAACTATATGTTCCTTTTTGAGTTGTCATATTCAAACCTCAAACAAAAAATGATAAATAAAAAAAAGGAAAAAATTAACCAATAATAAAAAATACAGTAAGTCTTCGTAACAATGAATATAAATCTCAAATATGAATATAGATAGATACATGTAAAACAACAAAGAATAAACAAAGAAAGGTGGGCCCGGATAGAAGTCAGTATTGGAAGATTGCTTTTTTACTTAATTAAAAAATGTCATTGTAATTTGTAAAATTAAAAGAATTGAAAAAAAAAAGCTAGCAAAAGCAAACTACTTATCCAATTCCCACAAAATTTAGGAGCCTTGAACGGTTGTGGGCTCTAGGTTACTGCCTAACCCAATTTTACTTATAGCCGGCTTTGAGACTTATATGACGAAGTTCTCAAGGAATCATAGAAGTTAGTGATTCAGTCAATATTTAGTTATTTACGTATGTACTCTAATAGTGTGGGATTTTTTAAGGTAATATTTGTATCCTAATGGATATATCACAAGAGAAAGAGTTATTTATAGTGATGACAATGGGGCGGGGATTGTTGGGGATCTTAATCCCTATCCCTGTACCCGATTTTTACTTGTAATCCTCATCCCTGTCGGGGAATTAAATTACATCCCCATGCCTATCCCTATCGAGTATCGAGGATCCCCGCCGGGTATCGGGGATACTTTTTTTGAATGAACATGAACTTATCTTGATAAAAAATACGTAGGAGAATGTGTATTTTGATATTTTCTTTCTATGTATAAACTAATTTCTATGTATAAACTAATGTATATGTTAAGTAAATGATTAATAAAGTATAACACGTAAAAAGTATTAAATAAAAGCTCTAAACTTAAAATTGATTTTAGAATATAGATAAGGACTTAAAGTGATTCTAATAAATATATATATTGTATTTTCAGGTTCGGGTTTGGGGATCGGGGATTTACAGTTTCCCATCCCCGTCCCCAAATCCATCGGTGATTAGATTTACATCCCTATACCCGTCTCCATCCCTGGTTAACTCGGGGATTCCCCGGTCAAATCGGGTGCGGGTATCAGGTTCTTCATCGAGTACGGGTATTTTTGCCATCCTTAGTACTTATTTAAGAACTCAAGAATTACCACATATTCTTTCTCTCTCTTCAATTATAAAACTAAATTCACCCAAATAAATCAAAATGATTTATCTCACAAACCGTAAATCGTTAGACGTAACAAAAAGCATGGGTAGTCGTAAAATTTCGTCCTCTTTTACTAGAGATCCAATTCGATATACTTTTGACGGCTTTTTATTTTTTGTTTTTTTTCCTCTTGTACTTGTGTACATTCACATGTGTATGATCATTGTTTTCACATGTAAATTAGTAAATAAACATATGTACACAACAATGAAGGTTAAGGGCGGAGCCCGTCAATCCATGGCAGAGCCATGGTGGCCAAGGGCGGAGCCCATCAGTCCATGACGGAGCCATAACGGCTAAGGGCGGAGCCACTTAGGTAGATCACCCATCACCGGTCACCTCCTATGACCTATCACCCAATGACCTATCACCCCCACTAGCATTGGTTTATGAATATGAAGCCCATTCCAAATCATATTTTTTGTTCAATCTACACACGTGTAAGTTATGTGTAAGTACAAAAAACAAACGAAAATTAAAAAGTCGTTAAAAGTATATTGAAATTGGATCCTTAATGAAAGAGGACAAAATTTTAAGACTACCCATGCTTTTTGTTTCGTATAACGATTTACGATTTATGAGATAAAACATTTTAAATGATTTGGGTGAATTTTATTATTTAATTGAAGATAGGGGAAGAGAGAAAAAATGTGTGGTCCAGAATAGTTCTTGAGGTTGGTTTTTTTTTTAATTTTTTTTTATGAGTTCTCAAAATAATTCACCCCTATATTACAATGTATGAATTTATAAGCCGATTAAAAGTGAGTCCCTTGTTTTTCGCAGGATGAGTTGTAGCCTTTGTTGTCCTGAGTAGGGTGAGTCTACTTAGTGAACCGGACACGAAGATCAATTGGTTAATACGAATCTCGAGAGTGGATAATTGATCTCCGCCTATACAAGTTAATAATGTATAGTTATAGTAAACTTATCAAAAGAAATAGTACTTTTTCTTTAATAATCATGCATCACTTATCTTTCAATATATTTTAGAACTGTTTTTAATAACCTCCTCAATCGTTTTATTTATAAAATCTATATATTTAAGATACATTTTGAGATATTTTTTTAGGTAATATTTAAATCACTAATGGATATATCACAAAAATTTATAAAGCGATTATACAAGTCAATAATGTATAGTTGTAGTAAATTTATCAAAAGAAGTTGTACTTTCTCTTTAATAATCATGCATCACTCATCTTTCAATATATTTTATAACTGTATTTAAAAACCTCATTAATCGTTTTAATTAAGAACTTATATATCTGAGATACTTTTTGCAACTGTATTTGTCAAGCTAACTATTTATAAAAACTAAAGAATTCGAATAAAATTGTTTTAGATCAACATGTTTTAAAGTGCTTTAATCTGTTACCCGACCTAATCATTTATATATGATAGCTAGACAAAGATTACTAATAATTATCTTGTTTGTATTTAAATGGTATATAATATAATGAAGAGTATAAAGATTAGGATGCACATTAAGTAGTTTTGATTGTTTTTAGATCTATTTAAACAAACATGTTAGCTAGACTCAAACTAAATATTTGATACGTTTAATTTGGGTGTAACAAGTGAAAATTTGAACTCGGTATATGCAAGTGTTTTTACTTTGCTTATGTTGAATTCGGTATATACAAGTGTCTTTACTTTGCTTTTTATCACATATTGATTTACGGAATACGGATAGAACCTTATACGTTGAATTTGGCTATAGCTTTGGAATTTCTTTTTCTTTTTCTTTTTTTTTTATTTAAAATTCTATTTAAATGAAAGGTAGATCATTTTAGGAGTGATAAAATATAAATTAACAAAGTATACAAAATAAATAAAATAACAAAGTATATAAAATAAGAAAGTATACAAGATAAATAAATTAACAAAGTACTAAAGACTATATATAATCAATCGGATCTTGTTGTTTAACAATTTAATTAGTTTCCTAAGTTTGAATCAGAATATTGACAATTAACTATTTAAGATTTTAAGTACTATATATATTGACAACTAAGAGGCTAGCCAATACTATAGACTCATCCTTGAAGGACTAATCTCAACGTTATATCATAAAAATACATCAAGAACTAATCCCCTAAAATATACCTATATCATAAAAATACCCACCTTTTATACCATTAATCCCTTAAACACCACACACTCTTTATGTCCTTGGAAAGACTAATCCCCCAAAAAACGAGTCGTCCATAAACGGACGAGTCGAGACGAGTGAGAGACTCGTCGCGTTGGGAGCCTCTAATGTTTCTTCTCTAAAAGAAATTAAATAAAAAAAGCACCGTTAGCTAATTTGATACGAGAACTTTACTAATTCAAAGGCGTGACCATAATTATAGTTAAAACCCCGCCTAAAAATAGCGATTATTATTATCTCTCTCTCTCTCTCACACACACACACTCACTATTCATTTCACTCCTTTTCTTCTTCTTTCAGAACTATAATATTTCTCTCTCACACACACTCACAAAAATTCACTCTCAAATTCGAGAATTCAGATTCAATTTCAGCTCACCTATATATATATATATACACAAAAAATCTATAAATATACACAAAAAATCACTCAATTTCTTCTGAAATATTTTCACATTCGCATTCCGAGGTAATGTAGCTTTGCTAATTAATACTAGTATATATGTAAATCTAGTTGTTAGATAATTATAGGATAAATTATCTGTGTGTTAAATTATATTAAATTACTATTTACTCTATATATGAAAAATGCTATATATAATATCAGAATGTTGAATAGAATTGATGAGGATATATTATTTATAGGTTGTTCTATTAAGACTTTATAAGAGTTAAGTTTAGGGACTAAATATGTTGTAGAGAATTATTTAGGGACTATTACATATGTCGAAACATTTATAGAGGTGATCCTGACATGATTTGTTTCATGGTCGCTAACAATGATAATATATATGGAGTTATGGTTGGAAGGGATGTTCGTGTGAATGGATAGTGTCACTTAGCCGCATGTTTAACGGACTCTTAGATGCCTACACTATGTTCAATTACATGCTTAGTGAATGTTTTAGTGCTTATCGATTAATTTTACCTAGCCATATAGAAAAGAAGATGCTTTTATATTGTCTTAATATCATTTTTTGAGCGAAATGGTAGTGTTGATCTTTTTAATTGAAATGTTCTAAATTGTTCTGTTTTTTGTAGGCTCTGGACCAGGAAAATCTCTTGATGTACATCATTATCAACTCCGTACATGTAAATATTAATATTTCCTCATGAATCTCTACTTTTCACTACTACTTGATACTATCATTGTCATACTTTCCGTGGTGTCTCCAGTATTTGCTGATTTAGATTCGGACAAACTAGCTCTTCTTGCATTTGCTGATGCTGTGCCCCATGGTACAAAACTCAACTGGAGCAATGCTACTAATGTTTGTAGTTCCTGGCTTGGAATCATCTGTGCTTCTAATGGCACTCGTGTGTCTCATATTCGACTTCCTAGCATTGGACTTACGGGTCCCATTCCACCCAACACTCTTGGAAGACTGGAATCACTTGAAGTTCTCAGCCTTAGATTGAATCGCCTCACGGGAAGTATACCATCTGATGTTCTTTCTCTTCCTTCCCTCCATCGTCTTTTCCTTCAACATAATAACTTCACCGGAAACATTCCAGCCTCATTTCCTCCCCGGATGAATGTGTTAGATCTATCATTCAATTCATTTACCGGAAAAGTTCCAGAAACAATCCAGAATTTAACTCGGTTAACTAGATTGAACCTCCAAAACAACTCCCTTTCTGGGTCTATTCCTAATATCACATTCTCAAGACTCAAAAATCTCAACATAAGCTACAATCATCTTAATGGTTCTATTCCATCTTCCTTTCAAAATTTCCCAGATTCATCATTTATCGGGAATACTTTCTTGTGTGGGCTACCTTTAGATCCTTGTTCACCTCTAATCCCTCCGTCCCCTTCTGCTGTGTCCAGTCCTCCTCCTGCACCTGTTGCCCCGCAAAAGAAAAGCTCAAAGAAGCTTCCATTATGGGCTATCATCGCCATAGCTGCTGGAAGTGGTGCTGTATTTATACTCTTCGCTATTATATTGTTCTGTTGTTGTTTAAAGAAAAAGAAAAGGAATGAAAATGGAAGTCGCGTGCGAACAGGGAAGTCTTCTGCTGGTCAAAGGAGTGAAAAGACCAGAGAAGAATTTGGTGGTGAAGTACAAGAGTCTGAAAATAAGATGGTTTTCTTTGAAAGTTGTTCTTACAGTTTCGATCTGGAGGACTTATTGCGGGCTTCAGCAGAGGTGCTTGGAAAAGGTAGTTTTGGGACAGCATATAAGGCGGCTTTAGAGGAGTCAGTAATCGTGGTAGTAAAAAGGTTGAAAGATGTAGTGGCGGGGAAGAAAGAATTCGAACAGCAGACGGAGATCATAGGAAGAATTGAGCCGCATCCAAACGTAGTGCCCCTACGTGCTTATTATTACTCAAAGGATGAGAAGTTGCTCGTTTATGATTATATATCATCAGGAAGTCTGTTGACACTCTTGCATGGTATGTTATTTTCAATCTCTTCTCCCACCCTTCCTTCAGTTTACAGGTTGCAATTTCAACCCACGGTCCCATTTTTTAAAAAATAGCTAAAAAGACGGTCCAAATAAGTTCAATCATTCAAAGTTGCACAAAGTCTATTATTTTTTACATTTAACCTATTATAGTGTTCTTTATTCAAAGATTAAGATTATTAGAGTATCAAACTAACAGTAGTATTTTGGTGATCATAATTAACTTATTGATTACTCCAGAAAGTGTTTTGCGTCAGCCAAACCCGGGTAGCCCACTTTGATCCATCCAGAAATGGCTTCTTTTAATTTTATTATTCTAATATAGTAGACTCCTTTAACTTAACCCACCCAATATGTGTTAGTTATGATGGCAAAAACAATATTATTACAAACTCTTTAATTAAAAGCTTATTAGGTGGTAAGGTTACCTTGGCAAAAACAATATTATTACAAACTCCTTACTAAGGTAGACTCTTGGCTGTCGTTCTACTGTTTATTTTTAAGTTCAATTTTGTGGTTTGATACAGTTTCAATGTGCGTATAATGATGTAAACTATAATGACATGGCAGGAAACAGAGGTGACAGTAGAACTCTTGTTGACTGGGAAACTAGAGTCAGGATTGCCCTCGGAGCTGCACGAGGCATAGCTCATATTCATGCTGTTTGTGGCCCCAAGTTCATTCATGGGAACATTAAATCATCAAATGTTCTCGTTAACGAAAGTGGTGATGGATGCATCTCAGATATCGGTTTAGCTCCTCTTGTAAACTTCCCCCCTTCCACATCCCGGTACACCGTCGGCTACCAAGCCCCCGAAGTTATAGAAAACAGAAAACACTCCCATAAATCCGATGTCTACAGCTTCGGGGTCCTACTCCTAGAGATGCTCACAGGAAAAAAACCGCTTCAATCTCCAGGAAGAGAAGACATGGTTGACCTGCCTAAGTGGGTTCAGTCGGTAGTCAGGGAAGAATGGACTGCTGAGGTTTTTGATGTCGAGCTTATGAAATTTCAGAACATTGAGGAGGAGATGGTGCAGATGTTGCAGATAGGCATGGCGTGTGTTGTGCACGTCCCGGATAACCGCCCCACCATGAATGAAGTGGTAAAAATGATCGAAGAGGTTCATCTATCTGACTCTGAAACCCCTCCAGCTTCCCACCAGAACAAATTCAGAGACCTGGATGTGCAGACACCTTAATTCTAATTTCACCATTACACCTGTAAGTTTGATAGTAAATAACCCAATTTTGATGCCTGCTTGCATAAACACAATTCAAATTTTTACTTAGCACCAAAATTCATTTCAGCTTTTTTATAGTTAGGAACATGCATTAGGAGGATTAGATTAAGCTTTGTTATTAATATATTGCCAGATAACAAATTTCAGTTTATTGATGATATTTCTCCTTGTTATCGCATGGGTTTGGTGATGTGTTATCTTATAATAGTTGTTGAAACTGGTTGAGTCTGGCTGACTTGTTATGGTGAGAAAACAGATAGAATTTGAGAGCGTGCAAAAGCTTGAATATCTATATACTAAAATAGTAACTACAACAAATCAACTCATCTCTAGACAAGTTTTGCTTTAAGCCAAGTTCTAAAAGTTTTTGATTTGCAATGTGGGAGATTAGAGGATCCCCAATGGTTACCACTCATCCACCAAAGACTAGTCCCTGTGAGCGCCACATCAGCAAAAAACACTACAAGGACTAATCCCCCCAAAATGCACCCAATGGACTCATCCACCAAAGACTAGTCTTGGACCCACCAATTATTTAATTCTACCCATTTATCCAAACTTTACACTTTTAACCCTCTAAAATTATAACAAACTAAAACACACAATTAAAAAACACTTCATTAAAAATAAAAACATTATACAATTTATTTATAAAAACACATTACAATACTTCAAATAAATAAAACACACATTAAAATAAAAACATTAACAATAGTTTATTATAAAAAACACACATTAAGCCGGGAGGCGCCATACATGCTCCGTAAGATCATGACAAAGAGCATGATGCACAGTGCGATCTCGAAGCTCCTTGCCGGTACGTTGGTGAAGTGCAATCCTTTCCTCGAACGTACGCTCAGGTAAGACGATTGGATCAATGTCGTCTCCATCCTCGAGTGAGCTTATGGCGTACCGTCTTCAACCTTCATGTTATGCACTATAACACATGCGTACATTGTTCGAGTGATCCGATTCACGCTTTTTGATCTTGCTGGTTGGGTTAGAATGTGCCATGAGTTTTGAAGCCCTCCAAAGGCACGCTCGACATCCTTCCGGGCACTTTCTTGAAACTTTTTAAATTTATTTCGCTTCTCATCTTGAGGGCATGAATACGCCTTTACAAAAGTCGACCATTCGGGATAAATGCCGTCTGCAAGATAGTAACCCTTTTTGTAGTGGGTGCCATTAACAGTGAACGAGCTATCAGGTGCACGATCTTCAATGATTTCCCTAAATAAAGGCGACTGGTTCAGAACATTTATATCGTTGTTCGAACCAGCTGTGCCGAAAAAAGCATGCCAGATCCACCTATCGTATGAAGCTACTGCTTCAAGCATGATGGTTGGATGACCGTGATCACCACGCGTGAACTGACCTTGCCATGCCTTGGGGCAGTTCTTCCAAGGCCAGTGCATGCAATCAATGCTTCCAAGCATGCCTGGGAAGCCATGAAGCTCTTCATGTCGAGCGTACAAGCGTTGTATGTCCTCCGGTGTTGGTCTACGCAAGTATTCATCCCTGTAAAGTTCAAACACACACTTACAATAATAGTCTAGATAACACCTTGCTGTTTCTTCACCCATCTGTAGATACTCGTCAAGCGAGTCGGGATTGTAGCCATACGCCAATTGACGTATGGCGCATACACACTTTTGGATGGTGCTGAAACCAGGCTTTCCTCGGGCATCAAGCTGCTTGTCTTGCATTCTTTTAAAATGCAAAGACACAGGACCTGGATTGCGAGATGGGTATGATATTATGTCGTTGACAATGCGCATGAACATAGGTCTAGACATACAAAATCGTCGCCTAAAGCTCTTCAATGAATACTTTGGGTTTTCGTTAAAGTAAGCTGCCATTAGGCGCTCGTCAGCACCATATCGATCTCCTTCGACGACACTACGGGGTATGTATGGTCTTGATGATTCACCTTGTTCAAGCAAATCAACACATTCGGCCATGATACCAAAAAGCTCTTCATCATCGTCTCCAGTAGGAAACAAATCGGGTCTCGTATATGTTGATAAACTTGAATGAAACTGGTTGTTCATGATGATTTATGTATACGAAAGTGTGTTTTGGTATAATATAGCTGAATATATGCAAGAGTGGTGTCAAATGGTGGTTCACTTGAAGTGTATATATAGTCATTTTGAAAAACTAGCCGTTAAGGACTAAAGTTGTCACTTTTTTAACCTGTTTTGAACTATATAGCCGTTAAGGGGCTAATCTTGCCAAATTGTGAAACTTATTTTTGTCTCATTCCCTTTTGAAATCCAACCGTTACATTCAAAAAAAAACCAAAGAAGACTAGTCCCTGGAGGAACGAACGAGGCGGACGAGCGTGCCAGACGAGCAAGGAACGAGTCTCACCCAACGGTGTGGACTCGTCCCTGCAAGTCGAACGAGTCCAGGGACGAACCACTGGCTACCCTCTTAGAAACTACAAATCAACTATCTCTAGACAAGGAAGTGGAAATTGGTATCACTATGGAATGTATATAATTTTGTCAATCGTTTAAGCAATTTTTATTTCTGATAGGAAAATGATTAATCAACCTAATTGGTGTGCCTAAAGATATGCCTAAAACCTTAAAAATTTGACATGTAGATTTCACTAATTCTCTTTCCTAATCTTACCCCCTGATTTTTCCACATGTCATCTGTTGGGTTATATAACTATTATCAAATCAAATCACAAAGCACGCAACGGAAGACAAGATCTATGTAGTTTAATTAATTAACCAAGATAGAAAACGTGTACCTTAAATTGGAGAGAATAAAGCAAGAAACCTTTATGATAAGGTTTGAATTAAACCTCTCTACGATTGCACACCCAACGTTGGAATGTATGTATGCTAGTACTTGATCACGAACCGAACAACCCTTTGTTACTAGCTCTTGAATTCAACCCAAACAAAAACCCGAAACCCTTTTTTCTTGATGTAGTCGATCGAACCAAAGAGAGAGAGAGAAGAAGAGATTTTTAGGGTTTTAGAAAACCTAATGAATTGTGTGTAGAAAACAATTAGATTAGGCATCTATTTATAGTGTTTAGGAAACTTGATGACCAAGTTTAGGGTTTGTGAAACCCTTGAACGACCGGCCCCCCCTCTAGAACAATCTAGAGGGTTTCTTAATTGTTTCCTAATTCCAACTCTTCGTTAAGTCCGTTAGTTAAGTACCGTTAACTATTAACTCTTTTAACGGACCTCTGTTAGTTTTTCGTGATCAAATTAATTAATAAATTACATTTCATATATTAATTAATTTATAGTTACATTCACATTGAGGTGTGACCTTTTAGGCTTAAATAGTTTTCGGACATACATTCATTTTACGTGATCATATTCTAACAGCTCCCACTTGAGCTCATAATGAATGAAGGTAATAACATTGGTTAGCGTCTAGCAACACGCCAATGCTCCTGAAAATATTTAAGTATAGTTTAAACGGTTAAGACATTTATTATCCCTTTGTTCAGATACCTTTGTTAAATATGAATATGGATCAAGGTCATTTCATAATTTAACGATTATGTTTCTCATTCAATAACTAATTAATGATTACCAAATATAATCGAGAACCATCTGGATTTATTTGGGCACGGTCATGCAAACATCTTAATTAGTCAAATGAGGGCGCCAATGGTATCATGCTTCAACTTTTAAATTGAAGGAACAAATCCTATATTGATTACACGCGTCAGTCATCATACTTCACGACACTTTCTGAAAATATCCCTTTATGTACCCCCTTATTCAGGTGAGTTAGAACTACATCTAGTAAGTGCGATTCATACATGCTGACCTACTTGCATCTCAAGTCAAAGGATCAATAAAAGTAACCATTTACGAATTTCACTTAATGACGACGATCCATAAAGCGATAATTCGTTAGTGGGGTAGTCCGATATGCATCAACTATGGATATCATGTGAGTTTGGTGGGAACCATCCATTACATATTCCAAGAATATAACCAATCACTCACATTTGTCTTAGTTTAATTATATTCCCATATAATTAATCGACAATGGACAATTTAGAATATTTAATAATATATAAAAACATTAAATAAAATATTCAAGGATTAAACATGCAAATATAGGACACAAGTTAATATTGAATGAAATCAAACATATCAAGTATTTTATTTCATTATAGAAAATATAAATTGTTTAACATCCCTTATCCAAATACCGAAACAACAGATTTAAATGAAATAACTAGCTAATTTAAGTCATATGCCCTCGGCATGCCTTTCAAGCTTGGGCCTAGGCAAAGCTTTTGTGAAAAGATCAGCTAAGTTAAAATCTGTGTGAACTTTGAGTAATTTGATTTCACCTAGTTCGATCTGCTCACGAACATAATGATATCGTCTAGCATAATGTCTGACACCTTTTTGAACTCCGGGTTCGTTGGCAATGATTAATGCACCAGTATTATCACTGTACAAATCGGTGGGTAAGTCATTTGAGGGGATCATGTTTAGCCCGCTAATGAACTTCCTTATCCAGACTACTTCCATCGCGGCTTCTGAGGTGGCAATGTACTCAGACTCTGTTGCAGACATGGCAACTGTGGTTTGCTTCTTGCTTTTCCAGTCCACAGCTCATCCGTTAAGAACGAAGACGAATCCTGATTGAGACTTCGTGTCATCTTTATCAGTTTGAAATCCAGCATCACAGTATTCGGTCACTCTGAGCTCTAAGTCTGGATTTCCTCCATACACCAAAAATATATCTTTAGTAGCTCGTAGGTACTTCATTATATTTTTAACAGCAATCCAATGGCTTTCACCAGGATTCTGTTGATATCGGCTTACGATGTTTTGCGCGAACGCCACATCGGGTCTAGTGCATCTAACCGCATACATAATAGATCCCACAGCCGAAGCATAAGGAATTCTACTCATACGCTCCACCTCACTAGGCGTAGTAGCACCTTGTTTGACAGATAAACTAAGTCCTTCTTGCATAGGTATAGACCCACGCTTAGAATTCTCCATCTTGAATCGCTTCAAGATCTTATCAATATAAGCACTTTGACTTAGTCCAATTAATCGCCTTGATTTATCTCGGTAGATCTTGATTCCAAGAATAAATGCTGCTTCTTCTAAATCTTTCATGGCAAAACACTTTCCAAGATGGGATTTAACATCTTGCAACATTGGAATGTGTTTTCCTATGATTAATATGTCATCGACATATAAGACAAGGAAAGTAACATTACTCCCACAGGCTTTGCGATATACACATGGCTCATCGGGATTTTGAACAAAACCAAACTTTTTGATTTCTTCATCAAACCGTTTATTCCAACTTCTTGATGCTTGCTTTAGTCCATAAATGGACCTTTGAAGCTTGCATACTTTCCATCCATGTCCGTCTTCTTCTTGAAGATCCACTTACACCCAACAGTTTGAGCATTTTGTGGAAGATCAACCAAGCTCCAGACTTGATTGTCTTTCATGGATTTCATTTCCACCTTCGTAGCTTCAAGCCATTTGTCAGATTCTGGATCTGGTAATGCAGCTTTGAAATTCGGAGGCTCATCGAGATCTCCAACAACGTCTTCTTCTACCATCAGACATAGTCTTTCGGTAGTACGTCTTGTCCTTTCGGACCTACGAAGTGGAATTGCTTCATTATCATCGACTTGAGGTTCATCACTTTGAACATTCCCCCCCCCCCCCCAAGTTGATGATTGCTAGTATCTTCAGAAGGTGACACATCTTCCTCTTGAGTCTCATCAAGTTCTACAACCCTCCCATTGTTCTCTTGAACTAACTTCTTTTCAAAGAACTCAGCATATCGAGCAACACGAACAGTGTTTTTGGCGGGATCATAGAAGTCGTAACCCATCGTTTCCTTAGGGTATCCAACAAAGATGCACTTAGTAGTTCTGGGTTCAAGTTTGTCAGGCATATCACGTTTCACAAGTGCCTCACATCCCCAGACTCTTAAGTAAGACAAATTAAGGACATCACCATGCCATAATTCGTACAGTGTCTTGTCAACCTTCTTGGTTGGAACCATATTGAGAATGCGTACAACAGTCTCTAGAGCATAATCCCAAAACGAAAATGGGAGAGTTGTACGGGTCATCATTGATCTTACCATGTCTAGCAAGGTTCGATTTCTCCTTTCGGATACCCCATTATGCTGAGGAGTATATGGAGGAGTAAGCTGTTGGACAATTCCACATGCTTTAAGATAATCCTTAAACTCTTGGCTTAAGTATTTACCACCTCGATCCGAACGAAGAATCTTAATGGTTTTACCGAGTTGATTTTCTACTTCATTTTAAACTCTTTGAATGTTTCAAAGACTTCATGTTTATGTTTAAGCAAGTAAACATAACCATAACGACTGAAATCATCCGTAAAGGTTATGAAGTAGCTAGCTCCTTTCCTTGACACATGTCTAAATGGGCCACAAACATCGGTATGAATGAGTCCAAGAAGATCTTTAGCCCTTTCTGGCGAATGCTTAAAGGGTTTTCGTGTCATCTTGCCGGAAACACATGACTTGCATTTATCAAATGATTCATCATTTAACTTTAAGATCCCTTCACGTTGAAGTCTTTCAATACGATTTTTGCCAATGTGTGCAAGACGACAATGCCAAAGATAGGTAGAGTCCAAGTCAGTCTTGGCTCTTTTGCTAACATTATACATTGAATTATTTGAAACACAATCACGCATATCAATTTCATAAATACCATCATAAGCAATAGCATCAAAATAATGAGCATTATTTTTAGAAACATTAATGAATCCATTGTCTTTCAACAAAGAAACTGAAATAACACCTCTAGTAATAGAAGGCGCATAATGACAATTGTCTAAAACAATAATTAAACCGGAAGGAAGAACTAAATGAAATTTTCCAATTGCTTCAACAGCTCCTGGTAGACCATTGCCCACTATCAACTGCAAAGCTCCGGGCTTCAGTTTTCTCCTTTTCCTAAGCTCTGTAATTCATTACAGATATGAGTTCCATAGCCAGTGTCATAAACCCACGATTTACGCTTAGTTAGGGAAAATAATTCAATGGTGAAAATACCTGAAGTACTAGTGCTGCTAGTATTCTTCTTCTTCTTCACATTCAACTCGGCAAGATACTTAGGACAATTCCTCTTCCAGTGCCCGACTTCATTACAATGCTGACAGCTCTGGTCTTTAGCTGGATGCTCTTTCTTAGCCGGAGGAGTCTTCTTTGGCTTGGAAGGATTTGCAACTTGCTTACCCTTTCCTTTGCCATCAGCTCTGCCTCTAGCTTGTTGCGATATTTTAGCTTTTTGGATCCGACCCCCTTTGATCATAAGAACATTGGAGTCATTGCCCTTCTTAGGAATCGTTTTCTCAAATTCATTGAGCATAACATGGAGTTCATTAAAAGTTTTTTTCATAGAGTGCATGTTATAGTTTTGCACAAAACTCTCAAATTTCCTTAGGAAGAGATTTGAGAATCATGCCAACTTTAACATCTTTATGATAAGCATACTCCATAGATTCCATTTTGTCAAAAATGCTCTTCATCTTGAGCACATGACTGCTAACCGACTTTCCAGATTCAAGTTTCATATCATGGAGTTCCACGACATTGTCGAAAAGTTCCACTCCAGCTTGTTTCTCATATAAAGATTTTAGCTCTCTGATCATATCATGTGGAGTGTAAAGTTCAAATTGTTTTTCCAGCTCGGGAAACATGCTCGCAAGCATCAAACAACAAACTTCATTGAATCTAGTGTACTGAACTCTATAGTCAGCTTTTTCAGCTGTTGTAGCAGTGGCAGCAGGTTCATTAGGCCATTGTCTTTCAATGACATCCATGCGTTCCTCAACTCGCAGAACAATTCGTAGTTGATGAAACCAATCATTGAAATTCGATCCATTAAGCTTTTCTCTTTCAAACATTTGCCGAAAAGCATTGGTGTTTGTGGAGGGATTCATTGCCATCTATAAAACAGATTAAGTTCAAAAATCAGTATTTTCGATAATAAGTCCTTAAGAAATTAATTACCCAATGTTTATAAAATAAACAATTAATTTCATTAAGGCTAGGATCCAATTGACATGCAACCATTTCATCAGTTGATCTGCTAGAAATGATTACACTTAAAAGGTAAGTGACGAGCAATAATTGCATTACAAGTGCAATTCCTAGAAAGTATGGGACCTACGTAAGACACTCGATTCATCAAGTGATCTTTTGTAGTCATGTTTTGTCCCATCTTTTGCCACGGGTCAAGGTCTCACCGCTTAACTTGCTTTAAGTCGTCCAACTAAGAACGTGCAAAATTGACCACCATTGTGTACCAGTGAATGGGTTTCGCCACGCAATCGCCATTTCACCACTGTGTACCAGTGAGTAAAACAATGACCCCATGTGTCCTTGACAAATTGGATGGCAAATGACTTAAGTTTATTGGGTCATTCAATTTGATATGTGATCAAAACGTTATGTTTCAAAGATTCATGCATATCTTCTAAATATAATATTTAATAAAATCATTTGTATAGTCTTAACAACACAAGAGAGCTCGGTAGCTCCATTTGAACGCACAAAGAAGCGCAAGGGCAAAGGTTTGCGATGAACGCAATTAAAAACCCGCCCTTTTTAGAAGGCTAGCGCACTCCGACTTATACCTCTCTTAGAGTTTGTTCAAATGGGTGAGCCGGTGTATCTCAAGGTTGTAAGACTCCAATTTTATTAAAAAATCTCTATTTCGATATTGCTTAGTCAAGTTTATATTTTCTCAAAAACAATTTTACATCACAATTTATATCACAATAAATATGTAAAATCATAAACTATAACTATTAAGCATGCAACGAGTTATAGTAGGCCACCTAAACATGTCACTATGGTTTAATTACGTCTAAATCGGCTCCCCCTTCAAAGAAGAGGACCACATACATCAAGTCACTTTGATTGCGTAAGCCTTAAACATATACAAAACAATTAAGTATCATATGAGCACATAGTTGCTCACTGGAAATTCCAGTAGCTTCACGACCTGTTTAGACCTGTTTCTGGTCCGATTCAGACTTCGACTAGAACTAAAAAGTTTTAGCCCTATGTGTTGAGCATCTACAGTTCAAAGCACGACCTCTAACTCATTACGGATTAAAAGATATGAATTTTTTAGTAAACTGTCGCGAAATAGAAAATTTACACGAAAAATTCACATAGTCACACAATTAATTATCCGATTATCTAGCATAATTAACCCTAATGATCAAGATTTCATATCAATATATCTAAGTAAGAATCATGAATGATTTGCATGAAAAATTCATGATTTTTACTTCTTTTTAACCATTAAAAATAAAGGTACAACATATAATTACATGCAATTTATCACATAAACATGCAATTAATCAAAACTTGGATTAGGAACCCTAAAAAAACCTTTTTTTTTTTTATTTTTCTGGAAAAATTTTCGATCCATATATATATATATATATATTAAATAAAACCTTTTTCTAATTTAAATAATATAATTATATTACAAAATCAATTTAACTAGAAAACCTCTATTCTCAGTTTCAGTTCAATTCCACATCGTATAGTTTATAATTATAGTACAAAATCAATTTAACAATATATATATATATATATATATACGAAAATTATAAAAAATCAAGAACCCTAACCCCCCTTCAAGTTTTGATTTATTGGTAATCAAAAAACATACATAGTAGGCTCGTGATACCACTGTTGGGTTATATAACTATTATCAAATCAAATCACAAAGCACGCAACGGAAGACAAGATCTATGTAGTTTAATTAATTAACCAAGATAGAAAACGTGTACCTTAAATTGGAGAGAATAAAGCAAGAAACCTTTATGATAAGGTTTGAATTAAACTTCTCTACGATTGTACACACAACGTTGGAATGTATGTATGCTAGTACTTGATCACGAACCGAACAACCCTTTGTTACTAGCTCTTGAATTCGACCCAAACAAAAACCCGAAACCCTTTTTTCTTGATGTAGTCGATCGAACCAAAGAGAGAGAGAGAGAAGAAGAGATTTTCAGGGTTTTAAAAAACCTAATGAATTGTGTGTAGAAAACAATTAGATTAGGCATCTATTTATAGTGTTTAGGAAACTTGATGACCAAGTTTAGGGTTTGTGAAACCCTTGAACGACCGGCCACCCCTCTAGAACAATCTAGAGGGTTTCCTAATTGTTTCCTAATTCCAACTCTTCGTTAAGTCCGTTAGTTAAATACCGTTAACTATTAACTCTTTTAACGGACCTCCATTAGTTTTTCATGATCAAATTAATTAATAAATTACATTTATATTAATTAATTTATAGTTACATTCACGTTGAGGTGTGACCCCGTAGGCTTAAATACTTTTCGGACATACGTTCATTTTACCTGATCATATTCTAACATCATCATCTTACAATTAGGCACATCTTTAGGCACACCAAGTAGGTTAATTTATCATTATCCTTTCTGATATCCGGTCTGCAAGAGGGTCATGTTCCACTACAAATTAAAGTAGACTGTAATAACATTTAAACAAATTGGTAGCCACTATGTTACTACTGCCGATAGGCTTCAACATTTATCATTCTTGATTTCTGGATTCTGATATTAGAGGCAACGATTTTGATGCTTTTGTAGTTTTGGTTGTTATGACTTATGATGAATCTAGATGTTGACCTCTAAGGTTGAAAGCCCAGAATCACTTGGATAGAACTGAGCGCACATTTGATAATATTGATGATCCATATGATAACAAGGAAAAGGAGGTGATTGAATAACAAAAATTTAACAACGCGTTTCAGTAACGTTTAGGCATTAAAATATCTTGATAACCACAAATCTTTGTCAATAACTTTCATTTTGTGAAGAAAAAGTTGGAAAGCTGAATAAAAACATGATTGAGATATAGGTCTGTGTAGTCAAAACGTGCTTGTTTTATTTTTAAGGTTTACCCGTTTAGTCAGTAGTCAAATACCATATTGTTTATTATCGATCGATTCAAAATTTTCAAAATTTCCGTATGATATGGTATTGTAAAAGTACTTACCATGAACTATAATGTACTTGAATTGATAACTTTTGTATTTAATTCTACTTAATTTTCGAGTTATTTGCCACGTTGTCAATACATTTGCATAAACTCAAATCATCATATCACATGATTTTCGCATGTAAATTTACCCATTGGTATGGCGACTTCTAAAAAGGTAAACTAAAGGGAATTGATTTTTCTACTACACAGTACTACAAATATTATGTCTTCTTTGCCCCTAACAATTTTAACCCTTTTATATTCATTAGGTTTCACTCAACTATTTACCCTACACTTTTCTTTGATAAAACTCCTGTGGCTCCTGCCGTCTAGCAAAACGGAAACACTTCATATGACATAGGTATCACGGTACAGGTTTCTTTTTCCTTTTTTTGTATAATAAATTAATTATTTTACATTTGTTAGTCTTGATAATAGCAAATCGATATAACTAACAAATAATATTGATATAATATAAATTTGTAATGGGCCTGAGAGAAGTGTATCGGATGGATTGATGGAGTATCAAACATTGCCAAACAACATCTTTGTTCATTTCAAAAGAACAAAATTGTCATCATCTGCAATATTGTTGAATCATTAAAGAAATTGGTAGTATCCATTCAAATGGTTAAAGAACCAAAAAGCAAAATCCCAATATATTCAATTAATTAATTAAAGATACCAATAGCAACATTTGGAAAAACCTAATTGTTTTTGGCCATGGTCTTGAAACGATGTCTTTAATCACAAAGGTGTTATGTGTATATTTTTGTATCTTGAAAACATCATCTTCATCACTAAAAGAAAACAAATAAGAAAAGGGCGATGATTAGTCAACCGTAAATGACCAATTAATGGGTTGTAAAATTATTAATAAAGACAAAATGGCCATTATAAGTTATTTGTAGTAGAGGAAGTAAAATGTGAAGTAAGAAAATCACTTCCCAAAACTAAAATGTATAAAACTACTTCAATAAAACTGAAATGTGAAGGGGAATACTTGCAACAATTTATATGGCTGTAATGTTTGTAATGTTTACTTCTATTAATAGTTATTTTTGTATGGCTGTGTTAATGTGTTGTACCTTACAACTAGTTAAAGATCCATACCAACACGGTTTTGTACGGTTGCAAAAAGTATCCTATTGAACAGAGAGGGATGGTACATTTGGCATAAACCGATGTATGTTACAAGTGATCTCATAGTCAAATTGAGATATCTCGACTGGTCAGTTAAGAAGTAAATTAAAGGAAATAATACATTTTTTAAAACAACAAGAAGAAGAACACAATCCTGAGCGGGGTACGAGAGAGATGAGCTGTAGACAGTCTTACCTCTAACCAAAGGTAGAGAGGCTGCTTCCATAAGGACCCCCGTCCACAAAGAGGTGAAAGTCGAAAAGTGTAAAGAGTTTAGTTATCATACTTGTCGGTCGACGATAACAAAGAAGGAAAAACTTGTCTGTAATACATTTTTTAAAAGATTTAGTTATATGATAATTGTAGTTTATAAAATCAAATCATAAGATTATAAAAATTAATGTACTACATTTGTTATGTAATCATAGTACTAAGAGGATTATTAAAACTCTTTTAAAATACTCATATATCATTTCTTTAATATTAAACTCTTGTAAATAAATGGAGAATTCCTATAAATCCACACTAAGACGTCAGGAGTCAGGCAACTGTCACACTCTCACTCCTCTATTAGTAGGAAACTCTGCATAAAGCACCGTAATTTTGAGAGTTTGTAAGACCATAATGAATCGTCTGTGAACAGAGAAACCAAACTAGACATGACCATGTTTTTCTCTATTTATCGAAAACGAATACAACCGGGATACACGAATAATATAAATGATAAAATGCGATTTTTAAATGGTGGGAAGCTAGATAAGTACAGAGAATAAACAAAGATTACATAAATGACAAATCAAATCAGCATCTAAGTAATTTCAATTTATAATTTTATATATTGTTGGTCTCGTGGTCATTTATAAACTTTATCGATGAGCCAACAACCTCAATGATTATATCAAGTTAAGAAATTCATCGTTTTTAAACTCATCGACCTATATCCTAAATTCCTAATTCTCAAAGTATTTTGAGCTCTTTTAACCACAAAAGTATTAAATAACTATTTAGTATGTTTAAGAAATTTTACACCTTTTTAACTTTTTTTTAAAAACTACTCATTGTGAAACAACCATCAAAGAAATTCAAACATGTATCAATATTTAACAAGTCACCAGGCACACATAAAAACGATAAAGGCTGTTTATTTAAGATAGACTCGCAAAGGTTAAACTTAAAGTTTTTTTAACGTTATTTCACATTTCATCTTTAGACTGTAACTATAGACATCTAATTAAATATAAGAACGTTAAAGACAGTTTTTCACGACCTACTCCTTTTCCATCTTACCAATTCAGCGATAAACATAGGTCAAGCCTACATTTCTCAAAGTATTTCTGAAATTCATCGTTTTTAAACTCATCGACTTATATCCTAAATTCCTAAACAAAAGTATAGGGTCAGAAATGTCAAAACTCAAACTCTAGAGATCCAAAAATCCAAAATGGACCCTCCGAATATATCAGGGCGCGTTTGGTTCACAGAATTTGATGGAATTTGATGGAATTTGATGAAATTGGAATTGAATTCCATTCCTTAGTGCGTTTGGTTGTTCAAAAAAGAAAGAATCATATTCCGTAGGAATGTAAACATTCCATCATTTGATGGAATCTCCATTCCTTAGGGATGGAGGAATGAATCTCATTCCTTCACACACTTGAATTTGCAAAAAATCAAAAACATTCCGTCAAATTCCATTCCTTCAAATTCCAATTCCTTTGATAGACTTCATTCCTTCCAAAAACATTTTGTGAACCAAACGCATTGTCAGTGTATCAACAAAAGTATAGTGGAGCTCACACACTGACACTTCACACCTCCCTCTCCCTTTCACCTTTATACATACATACAATATATAAATATAAATAATTATATATATATATATTTATAAACCTCTCACCTGTAATTCTCTTCGATCGTTTTCTTTCACTCTTTTTTTTTCTCCAAGGAAATTTCCCGCCAAAAGCACCCACACATCTTCATCTCCTTTCTTGATTTTTATTTCTTTTATTTAGTTATTTTTATGTAAATAAAAGCAAAAACAAAAAACCATGTCCGTACGACAACCAATTGTCAAATATTCAGAGCACGTGATGAGAACCAACAAGCAGGTTATTGTCGTGACAAACCCCGAATCAGTACCCGACGAAGCCCCATCCACAACGACGTCGTTTTTACATCCCATCGTCCCAAAAACCGTTAGGATTACGTTAACCGACCGTTACGCGACGGATTTTGAATCTGACGACGATGACGTCATCGCCGAGAGAGTGAAAAACCATGTCTCCGAGATTACCTTCAGATATCCATAGAAAAGGTGAAAAAGGACCCTATTTTCAAGAATTTCCTAATAAATGGTATCTCGTTATTTTTTGACAGACGACGTCCGTTAAGTGCCACGTCACCGATGCCATGTCATCAGATTGGTTGATGTCATTAGATTTGCCACGTCACCAAACGAATATAAGCTAGTCAAAGTCAACTGTCACGTTAGCAAATCTGATGACGTGGCATCGGTGACGTGGCATTTGACGGACGTCGTTTGTCAATAAATAACGAGATACCCCTTATTAGGAAATTTTTGAAAATAAGGTCCTTTAAGTAGACGAAAACAAAATAGGTTACCTTTAATAGGAAATTTGTGTAAATAGGTTACATTTTTATGGATTTTTCCCTTAATTTAAAAGCGAATAAATGATATGATTTTACGAAACAACTTTCATTACCTATTTTAAAAAGGGATTTGCTAACTAGTGCCCCTAGTGCACTAGTTAGGAAGCATTTAATGAACCTGTTATTTCCTTATTAATCAAAAATTGTATTTAATATGTATTAATTCAACTTAGCAATTTCTATTTTTAAGTCATATAATTAATACATATTTTCATATTTTAAGAAAGTTGGATTTCATTAAATGTTTCTTAACTAGTGCACTAGGGCCATTAGTTAGCAAATCCCTTTTAAAAATCGAAAACAAAGTACATGCAAACAATATCTTTAAAACACGACGTGCATAGCACGCACATTTAAGCCCTCGTAAATTTCAAAAATTATAATTTTTTCACGCTTATAAATATGTAAACAAAATGTTCACACTTAAAGTGTGAACAATTTTCAAATATTTTCACACTTAAAAGTGTGAAAGTCAATAGTAATTAATATATTTTTATACACTTGAAAGTGTAAACTTGTCTTTTCCATATGTATAATTGTGTAAATATTGTGATATTTTAAATTTACTCACACTTTTAAATATGATTAAATTAACAGAAAGTTTCATACTTTTTAAAGGTATGAAAATGAGGAAATGACACTATTTGTTATAGTGGATGTTTGAATTCTCCCTGCTCATTGTAAAAGAGGCTTAGTTAGTATGTAACAATCTATCGCTAACTTAGGGAGTATTTTAACCACCTTGGTGGGTCCGTGAAAAGAATGTTTTTCTTTGAAAATGCAATATATGGTATTTATATATTCACAAGGTCCTTACAAATCATAAGCGACCTGAAAGTTTACAATACAAAATATTAACAGACATTAAATTTGTACCAGTGCTCCCAACTAATTGCTTTCCTTTGTGATCTAATCTTAAACCATAAAAGAATGTTTTCTATCACAATCAATACAATAGTTTATCATACTATCACGTTTTAGTGTTGGTAACTTTATTAGTTAGAATAGTAATTGCCATACCGATATAAATACCAATAAGCTTTTTGTCCGAGGGTTAAATGAGAAGGCCAAAGACTTCGGTTTTTTTTTAAGATTTCGGGTTTTTTTTAATGGATTTTTTTTATGAAATTGGAGCTGAGACCAATTTTTTTGTTAAAGAAATCAAAACGTTCACATTTAATTATTAAATTGTTGAGAAAACTAACTATAACCCATATCAATGTTTTCCATCTTGAATGTTCGTAACTTAGTTTGAGAATGAGACATTTTGTATAAACCCCATGAAATAATGGGTCAGAATGTTTTATATCACATTTAAAAAAAAAAAGTGATTATTCACAATAATACATGTTTTATACACTTATACAATGTGTAGTAATATAAATACATTTATTGTGGATGACTAAAATTGTTGTAAAGTTATTAATGTTTTTAGAAAAAAATTTTGTGATAAATCATTTGATCAACCTAGTCTATTTTACTTTAGAACTAATTGCACTTTTGGTCCCTGTGGTATCATACTTTTTGCAAGAATAGTCCAAACTTTTCAAAAGTCGCAATTTTGGTGCCAAAAGTGTGATTTCTTCGCAAAAATGGTCCAAACTGACGATTCCATTAAACTTCCACCGTTAAATGCATAATGTGCCCCTCACGTAATGGGCAATATCGTCTTCCTACTCAAACAGGGACCAATCTTGCTATTAACCGAATCTTTATTTCTTTATCTCTTTTCTTATTTGCCTTCTTATCCAAACACACACACCAACTTATTCCCATTTATCTTCAATCACAACTCACTTAAAATCTAACTTCAAAGTCAATCAAATCCATTTTTACACACAAAATTTTCATAGATCTATGTAACAAATATATAGATATATCTGTATATACTAAAAAGAATATTAAAAAGATAAAAAAAAAAAAAAAAGGTTGTGAAAATCCCTTTCCAGATCTGCAATATATATAGATCTAATCTTGGTTCTCCTATCAAAGAAAAGAAGGAAACAGTGGTGGTTAAGTGATGACGCTGTGAAGGTGACGAACGACGGCAACATCCAATCGATTAGATCTATAGGGTTAAGTGATTGTTTTATTGCATTAGTGGTGGTCGGCGCTCGTGATGGCAGCGTAGGGTATTGACGGCGAGATTTCAGACATTAGAATGATTTAGATACGGTGGCAGTGGGCGGCTTTCTTGTGTGTGTGTGTGTACCAGATTACCGCAGTGAGCACTCATCACCACCAACAGTGGTCTTGCTATGAACTTGTACGATGGTGTTGGTTAAAGTCCAATGGGTGGTTTTCAGATGGGAAATAAGCACCATTTTTTTAGAGGTGTGGAGCGGTGGAGTTGGTGGGGTGATACTTCTGATTTGGTTGTGTGTTTGATGGCCGGCGAGTGGCTTTCCCCAATGAAGGTGGCCGGAAAAACTTGGTCACAAAAGTAAACATGGTCACTAGAAAGTGAACAAAAATGCAGAGAGAGATCGAGAGAAGAGAGAGAGAGAAGCCATTTGGGCAATTTGTTTCTTTATATATTATTATATTTAATTATATTTGCAAGAATGGTCTTGTTTATGTAAAATAGAGCTGACATATCGTGTCCGACACGACACGATAAGGCATGAACACGATAGGGCTAAACACGAACATGACACGATAGCTAATCGTGTCAGTTTTTCCAAACACGAACACGACACGATTTTTAACAGGTTACACGATAAGGGACCTGTTAAGAGACCTGTTAAGGGACTTGTTAAAAGTTACACGATAAGGGACCTGATAACGTATCTTATTGTGTTTTAACGTGTCTTATCGTGTCTTAACGTGTCCTTAACGTGTCGCTAACATGTCTTTAACGGGTCTTTAACGTGTCTTAACATGTCCGTATATATACTACTTATCTTATCGTGTCTTATCGTGTTTTAACAGGTCCGGACCTATTAAGACACGATAACTATTCGTGTCTTAATAGGTCCGGACCTGTTCAGACACGAAACACGTTAAGGCCAAACACGAAACACGAAAAAACCAGGTCGTGTTGTGTCGTGCTAACAGGTCCGTGTCGAAAATTGCCGGCTCTAATGTAAAAGGACACTTTTACCCCTCACATGACACTCACATGACCACACTAACGGCAAGAATTAAACGGAAGTTTGCTTTTGGACCATTTTTGCAAAGAAATCACACTTTTGGCACCAAAATTGCAACTTTTGAAAAGTTTGGACCATTCTTGCAAAAAGTATGATACCACACTAACCAAAAATGCAATTAGTTCTTTAGTTTATTTTCAAACGGAAGGGGAAAAAAAATATATAAACATACTCTAGAGTCTAGAATGTGATGGAAATTTATATTGTTAATTCGTGAAGAAATATCAAGATAGTCATAACTCATAACCAGTTGCTTTATGATGTAAACGAATAATTTGTAATTAGCCTCGATAATATCATTATCATTGAATTCTGAAACAAATAAAATGTGATTTAACATTTAAACTTGCCATCAATTCAAATAGAATCCGAATCAATACAATGAACCGCAACACACATACAACTGATACATGATTGGGGCTCTTTGATCAATTTAATATTCATTGAACCTAGCTAAGCATGCTCAATTGCTCATATTATTTTGTATTATCCACCTACTAAAAAACATGTCTATATTTTCATTTCAAAAAGGTATTAATGTTTTCAACAATTTAAATCATACCACCACAACAACAATAACGTCTAATTCGGTCACAAATAATATATGAGAAAGTAAAATATAGACAATCTTGTTTTTAGCCAAAGACCGAAAATCTATTTCTATAGAGACTTCAGATTAAAGTGTGTATTATATATAAAAATAACATGCAAGTGTTTGTGTGTCCATGTGCCAGAATACTAACAAAAAAAAATAGAATTATATCTGCAAATGAGCATATAAATTTAATATAACCAACACAACATATTAAACCTTAAAGCATACAACATATATTAAGTAGTAAACCATTTTAAGAACCATATATACAAAGCGGCTGGAGCCGATCAGATTCTAGTGAATCTATTTATAGCCAACCTAACCGAAACTTAACTCATCCAATCAATTAATCGTAAACTAACACACCGAACGATTGGTATATCAGCGGGACAATTTTAATAAATCGGTTTTAAGTGGATTCAGTTTAGTTTCTTTTCCCCTAAATATGCTTGAAAATCATGTTAGTGTAAAACAAACTATTTGTGGCGATATACTTTTACCAAGTTATATAGCAAAGTAAAAAACATTTTAGTTTAGTACTTTAATTGATTTCGTTGTGCCGCAATATTGTAAACATATGCAAATAAGACATTAAAGTGACGAGTGACCACCATAAATTGTTAATAAATTATTCAAATTTTAGATGAGTCAAGATCATTGATTAAGTAACACAAAATGAAAAGACAACAAGCAAAGTTTCCAAATCGTTCTAGCTACTATATTTGTAGGTTCACGGTCATTAAGTAAAATCTTTCTTCACTAGCTTTTCATTACGCATGTGAGAGTTCCACCCAACAAATTAAGAAATACGAGTAGTTTAAAAAATGATTTGAATGAAACTCCAAGATTATTATTAGAACATACATTCACTACAAGAAAATTGCTTTTTTGCGACGATTTTTTTTGCAACGAAATTTTTTCGTTGCAAAAAACACACTAAACGACAAAAAACTTTTGCTTTTTGACCTTTTTTAGTCAAATTTCTTTTTTGCAACGAATGTTCATTGCAAAAAATTAAATAAAATTTAATTTTCATTTTCTTTTATTATATATATTTTTTTTGCAACAAAAAGTTTTCGTCGCAAATTTTTCCCCAAAATTTTTTTTTGCGTTTTTTTCCCCGCCAAAGTGGGAAAATTTTCCGTCATCTTTTTCGCAACGAATTTTCGTTGCAGACGAAAATTTTGAGTTTTCACAATTTCCCTCTACAATTTCTGTTTTCCCGCTAACTTTTTTGCAACGAAAATTCGTCCATCATCCCCAACAAACCCATTTCACCCCTCTTTCTAAAAACCTTAATATTTTTTTTTTATTCTATTTCTCTCTCTCGCAGCCACGCACTACCGGACTACCACCACCTCACGACGGTCTAGAAAGAAGAAGAGACGTTCAAGCTTCAACACATGTCGTTATAAATCTGACCATGCTCGATTATTATGTTTTTCTCTTCGGTTTCGGATCGAAACCACCATAGACCACCACTTTTCACCACCTTTTATCACCATCGTGAACCATCACTGTTTTGTCAATGTTTTCAGGACTGAAATGGTTGACTTTTGTCAATGTTTTGGTAACCATAGTGTGGTGGTGGTTCTCAGTTTCCGGCGAACTTTTCCGGCAGTGGCAGGTGGTGGACGGCCGGTCAGGAGTGGTTGTCGGAGCATGAATCCAAAGATTTTTTTTTAATCCAATGTTTTTATTACAAATAGTCTATGTGGTTATGAACTTGACGATTTTACCCTCATGTGCATTGCACATGAGGGGTTTAACGGAGCAAAACTAACGGTTGTTAGTGCTAGGGACGGTTGACAATGAAAATGAAAAGTACAGAGACACTTAGTGATAAAAAAAAGTTCAAGAACGAAAATGTAAATCGAGCAAACCACAGGGACGATTTGTGATAATTTCTCTAATCTTTATATATATATATATATATCATATACATATATATATATATAATTCTCTATCTCAAAGCGATGATGTGGCATGTCTCTGGTATCGCCACATCATCTTTTTCCTACGTGGCATTATCACGTTGTTTGTCTCTCAAATGTTGACACATAAGCCGCCACGTGTTACATTTATATCATCTTTATTAGTTAAAAAAAACTTATAATATGAGACTCGAACCTGCGACCTTTTTTTTACATGTATAAGAATAAAGCCAATTAATCTAAATAGCTTTTTGTTTATTTTTTCATATCCCACAATTTAAATGGTATTGATTTCGGCAGCCATACTTAGATAATTCCAAATATACACTTCTTATTCTATATAAGTTTTTCAATTATATAATAATATAAATTGGGTATTTGGGGTCTTGAGTGACCGAATTTTTGTTTTTAAATTGGGCTATATTTTTAGAGACTAAATTTATCTCGCATAATGTGGCGGCAGCAACAATAACGGAAGTTGTTAAGACAGGTTTGCAAAAGGATAAAATTTAACTTGGAACATAAAAGGTTCAATATATAATTATTGTTTTGTTAGTTTTAAATGTTTTTTTATAATATAAATTGTAGTGTTAATAAGAATTCACTACAATAATAATTATTATTTTATACTTTATAATATGTGAGAAATTTTTAAATTAAAAAATATACTCGTATATGTTATTTAGTTATATATCATATGAATTTATGTATAATTTTATAACTAGATTTAAACCAGTGTATTAATAAGAAATGTCCATAAAAATTTCATGAATATTAAAATAAGTTTAATTAAATTTTTTAATGATGAGTTTGAATATATTGATTGAGTTGAAGGGACTTTCGATTACTGAATCCATCCATAAAACCTAGACAACCATAACCTTTTCCTAACCAAAGCGTCAAAAACAAAGGACCCACTTCTCATGCTAGGAGTTCATCTTTAAAGGTTAGATAGTGGCCTTAAGAAGCAACTCAGACAGAATAAAGTAACTTCGTCCTTCTCCCTTCGGTAAATATCTACTAAAAAAAACAAAGGCGAAAGTTTGCTTGCTTTACTTTGAGAAAGAAGCAACGAGATCTATGAATGAATTTGGCAGCCTACTTAACTGTTAGCTGCTTATTCTTCAAGGAGCACCTCTCAAAGTGAGACATTGTGTTTTGTCTATGTAGCGATAGGACCAAGTGCGAGATTAGATCAATGATATCGTATAGAAAGGATTTGCAACAGACGAAAAATATTTTTTATAGAATATAAATATGATTATTATGATGTAAATGATTATCTTTAAATATATTTCAATAGTTACATTAAACCATTAGAGTTAGCTCAAACGGCTAACCACCACCTGACAAAGCTTAAGCCCACATAAATTTTAGGTATTTGCCAGTATTATATTACAGATTCACCACATTTTGAAAAAAAAAATATAGACCTTAGTCTTAATTTATGATCAAATAATTAACTTATTATATAACACGCATGACGCTGTAATGGAAAAACATCGATTAATGTGGACACACTCATGACAGTATGACGAGCTTAACTACTTTTTGCAGTTGAATCTATATCAACATCTACATTACAATATATAATCATTTACCTCAATTTCTATGACTATTATTATTGTACATAGTTTACGAGGAATAATAAAATTTAAACGTGCAACGCACGGGGCCTAAACTAGTTATTAATAATATCAATATAATAAATAAAGAATGATAGTTAATATATATCCAACACATTAATATCTTTACCTTTTCGTTGACAATAAATCCCTCAAAACATACCAAAAGTTTGCAGGATCACGAGAGTGTCAAGTAGTGACAAAATTCAAGGTTTCTGAATACATGACATCACCCATTAAGATATACTATCCTTTCATGCTTAACGGAACACTAACACACGCGAAGTGTTTGTCAAAAGAGTTGAATCTCAAATAAGGTGAAAGCAAGAATACGAATTTTCTACACAAGTTACTTTAGTTTCCAACAAAAACCTCACAATCTCTTTAAAACTAAACTGAAATTTGGGATAGTATATGGATAAGGCAAATGTAAATGACCTTCAAAAGTCAAAAACTCTCTCCAAACCTCCAGTCCCCAAGTTGTGATCAATTGCATACTCTGCAAGTTTTGCACCTTTGCATACTCTGCAAGTTTTGCACCAACTCCATAGGACGAGCCTTGGCCCATTCGTCGGTAGACTTCAGTTGGGTTTCCCTTTGCATCCTTTGAACTTCCCAAGTCGTTTCCAAGCTCGGCAAACGTGTATACATGAGTATTTTGCACCGGAATACATAATTCAGCAGCAAGCTGCAAGCAATGTTAGCATCAGTAATCAATTAATAAAACGCTTAAAGATCATTGAAAAAATAGAAATGAAGAAAAAAAATCGCTAATTAGTGACACACTAGTTATTGACATACAAATTAAAAGGATTCCAGAAAAAGTGTTTCAGGTCAGCCCAAATAAATCCACAGCAAATGGTCCAAATGTCAACTGTTCTGATCCTAACCCAGATTTTGACCGAGCCACCATTGTGCATTTCTGCCACCTCAACTATGAAGTTCTGTGCATTAGTATATATATATATATATATATATATATGTATATTCTGAAGATATGGCTTATGTAAGTCATGTATATATTCACAAATGTCGGTTAACAAGTCTGTAATTTTCTTAACAACTTAATTAATGGATGGAATTCTTATCTTTATAATTATTATTATATTATTTTATAGTATAGTATATATATGTATATGTATATTCAGAAGATTCGGCTAATCATGTGTTAAATCTTATGTGTTTTAATTTAATTTTAATATTAATATATTTCAACTTATGCAATCTTAATCCTGGTCACTTATAAATTAGTAATAAATAAATGTTCAAATAATATAATTGTCATTTTATATTTTGCTTAGTTGTTACTTTCTTTTTTTGTTTTTTTAAGTATTTATATTAAATTATTTTTATTTTATAAATGTTTTTATTACAAAGTTTTATTATTTTTATTATTTTATCACAGAGTATTATTATTTTAGTTCTTTATTATTATTATTATTAGTATTTCTATTACTATTATTACTCTCGCATATAAATTTGTTATAACTTAATATTACGTTTAATTAATCACGCTTTAACATATTTGGCATATCTCTCTATATAACTAAGAGAGGATAGATTTTTGATTGTGTGACAATTATGAAATCATGTCATGTAGGATTTTTTCCTAGGTGTCATACTGAAATTAAATTCCTTATTTTTAGCATACATTAAAAAATTACACTTTAACATAATCATCATTAACTAATAATAAAAAAAAATTAGGAACTCTTAGCTGGCAAACTTAAATAAATATAAAATATAAATGTACATAAATATACGTAACTTTTTATAATGTGTACTCATGATTTAGATAGATACATTATCTTTTTATAAAGATTGATCATATATTTTTAATCCATTCATAATTTTTTTTAATGTGTACTCATTGTTTAGATGGATACATAGACTAGGCATACATTAATTTTTTTTATAAAGAGTTGATCATATATAGTTTTATTCATTTAACTTTTTTAATATTAAAAACTACTATTATCGGTATCATTAGTTAGTATAAATTAGATTTAACCCGTATATTATATAAGGCTGATTAAGAACGTAAATAAAAAATAATTGACAGTTATAGTATTATTTGTTAATAGAAGAGTAAGTAAAAGTATACTCATCGTAACATTTTTATGAACTTGGTGTAATTTGCATTAGTTAATCATAAAAGAAATATAAAAAAATCATGTTATATTGTATTAATTACTTTTATGCCGAATGTTATTTATTATATTGGATTCTTAATTATTTTTCTTGAATTAATTGTCTACTAATCTCTTCATAGTAGTGGTTTATATGGAATATATTGTTGTTAAAATATTATAGTCTTATACTTCAAATTTGAAAGAAGCATTATCTATTTTAACCGGACTTTTACGACTACAATTATTCACCATGCAATGCATGGGTTTAATCTATCTATGTATTACTAAAGAAGGATATCATGCTTATGTCACAAAGCTGACTTGTCAGCCATTGAGAGTAGACACGTCATTTTTGTGATGTTTTGGTGATGATATTAGTGTGTTTTTTAAGGTGTTTTAGTATGTGAAAGGAGGATGAAGCCTCTCAAATAAGCTTTACCACTTCAAAACCTTTTCACTTAAAAAAAGCCTGGCGCCCTGTACCACTCATCTATTCCACCTTCCTTTTATTTCATTTCAAATTAGAGTTTAGAAAGAAAGAAAAAAAAAAGGAGAGCCTGGAACCGGAAATTTTTTTCTCTACCCATTCAGATTGTCCGGTCCTTAATAGCCGAAATTGTCGCCGGCGGTGAGCTCTAGATATAGTTAGCTATATATCTATATCGATATTAATATATCTATACATCTTGGCATGGCATTTAGGCTGTGTATGTGACATCTTTCCAATAGATTTATCAATGAAGATATACAGGAAGCGCATGACTTTAAAAGGAGGTACACTAATTTTTTCTCATGAAACATGTTTTCAATATTTGAAGTAATGATATAAAAGGACAACGCTTTTGAATGGTATGAAGTTGTGAATGAATGTATGCTTTTGAATATAGTCAGTGAGAAGGTAACCTTCAGAGTATGAATTGTCATTACAAGCTTATGATACATGTTTTGTAGATTGATACTTAAGGAAGGAGCAAGCAGCACTTCACAGGGCACCTTCAAAAACAAGTTTTACGAAAGAGAATGGATTTATGCCAATGTGAAACCGAGTATAGAAAGGTTAATGCAGTAAATTACTTTGACATATGTTTATAATGTAAATTACTTTATTATCGATGTTAATGTGTGTATACAGGTAACTCAAGTATTCTACTACTTGCTAAAAATGGGAGACAATTTGAAGAGAATACAAAAGAGTATGCTGATGAGGACAAACTACAAAAATGAGGTAAGGTTTTTTCAATGCTCTTTTTCATTTTTAGCTGATTAAATTCAATTTTGTAGTACCTGTGAATAAGTTTAATATAAATATCCCTATATCTGATGAAGGTGGATATGATGGATGATTGGACATTCAGTAATGTAAGAAAGCCAAATACGTTTCCTATAAGTACGTTTCTTATAAGTGTCTGTATATATCATCTTGATGTGTATATATATATATGTATGTGTGTGTGTGATTTTGTTATTGATATAAATCTGATGAAGTTATAACTTAAAAGTTTATGATATGGTTTTTATGAAAATATGAAATTGTAGATTTGATTGATGTAGATTCGTTAATTAGGGGGAACATGTACAAATGATTAGGTTTAAAGTTTGTGATACAAGTTATGACTATTTAAATTTCATTTGTTGCGGTTTTAAAACTAATCTAAATTGTACTATGTATATATTTTAATGTGTTTTAATGGCGTGGTTAAGTTTGATTTTATGGACTTTGAATACACTACAACATAAATGACTTTTAGTGACTGAAAAAAACAGTCACAAAAAGTATAATAACAGTCACTAAAACCCATAAGACTTTCTCCTTCTGAAAGAGTCAGTATTGGAACCATCACTATAGGTCTATTTTGACCCAATTTTTCAGTCACCAAAGGTATGCAACCTTTAATGACTGATATCTACAGTCACTAAAAGTCACTAAAATGCCAAAAAAAAAAATAGAACTTGCAATTCCAATTTACAGAATTATACATAAAAATTGCTTAAATGTACAAATATGCAAGCCACACATTACAAAAGCCATTAACTTTATATGTAGTCGAATTTGAATTGCAATACAATATTAACCCAATATGATGACATAAAACAACAATTAATCCAAAGGGTGACACTTACAACATGAAAACTCGGCCCATAAAGTTTTATCACCATTCCCGATTGATTCCTATCAACATATGTGAAAATTACAAAAGAACGAAGATGACAACAAACACCACGCACGGTTTCTGGACAGAAACATTATAACAACCACCTGCATGACTTCATTATGCACTGCCATGGTCATGTGATACAAGTAACGTGGGTGGTTCACCATTTCTAGCACCTGTAGAAAACCTGTACATAATTTACATAAAAATTCCACATTTCGTACAAATCTAATCTGATATCAACTAGTTTGTACCTGTGAAAAAACGTGTTGCATTGCCCAATCTGGACCAGATGTCTCTGCGACCCACTTTAGGTTGTTAGCAGCAGCTTCGCTGATTGAATAAACTTGCAGATACTCCCATTAATATATAACATACATGCGCAAAACTAGTGGAGAGTGGACTAGTGGAGAACACTTCTGAAAGAAACCAAAACCAACAGACTTAATGATTTAGACCAGCAGTTTTATAAAGAATCATTGACAGTCCAACTTAACTAACTCAAATGGTGTCCAAACCAACCTAGTCAAGGTAATATAAAACTGGTAATTAGGAAATTAAAACATTATGTCAACTTTCAACTCTAGCAGATAAGTACGTAAATATAATGAAAAATCTATTAGTGTTGATCTGCATATAATTCAACGATTACCTTCTCATTAACATTAATGCTACTCTTGAAAAAGTTATCTTAAAATGGCAGTTTGAACTTTGAAATGTTAATAGACCAAGAAAGTGACATTAGCATGTTAATACCTCACGTGCAAAACCACCTTCGATAAAGGCGTTGTCACGCGCAAGTCCTGTATAACCAATAAGTTACCTAAAAATCGAATAGAACGTTTATTAGTTATTACACCAGAATATGAGTCATTGTATAAACACAGATATCATATAAAGGCCTCCAGTTTCCTCACCATGAGTAAATGTATCCATCTGCTCTTCTGTCAAACCATCAGGACGTTTAAATCCACACCCAATCTACGATGCCAACATAAAAATTGTGATGAATAGTTTAACTAAATCAAAATTTCATGCATATCGTCAAATATGACATACTTCCACTTACTTTAATACTAGTGAGCTTTAAGTAGTGATCAGCGATCGTAACTTCTCCTGATTCTTCAAATGCTAAAATCTCTTTTTCAGACGTTGCCTTCACTGCCTCTGCAACTAATCTCATTGATTTTCTCAGTCATTTACAACCAATGTGATAAAGAGCAGACTGACTATATGTATTGCACCCCAAAATGTATCTGTTTTGTGTACATAACATACGACTTCAGGAACCCATTAATTATAAACCAACACTGACCTCTTTCAGTTTCCCAGCAATATCATCAAGAAACTGAACATCTCAATGTACAACTTCGACTCCTCGGGTACGGTTTTCAGAGGTTTATTATGGCGCTACCGTGTATTACATGCAAGATCAATAATTGTCATCATTCTATTAACACTTTGTTCCATCCAGTTCCCATGTGAAGCCACAAATTTAATCATTAAAGAAACTTACAAAACATGAAGAATAAGAAAGATTTGTGTCAGAGTAACTATCAGTACCTTTCCTTTAACTGCGGGGAAACTGCAAAAAAGGAACACTTTCCTCTGAACCTTTGGATATATTCTACAAAATTTCAATCGTTTCCTGTAGAATCTTACGTAGATATTAATTCAAATGTCTATGAAATTCAAGAGATATGTAAATGCTAAACTTTTGAATCTTACGTATATATTAGTTAAACTGTTGAATCTTAATTGCATAAGGGTACTATGCATGTAAATGTAATCACACATGTAGATATGTTATGCATAAGACCATATTCATAGAAACGTTAATGCATTTACTAACTTACCCTATAGAGTTTCAAAGCATCCATTTCCTGTCGAACAAAATGAACCAGACTCTGAGTGGCTGGGTTAATCCACTGATCAAGCGAACGAATGTCGCAAGACCTTCCAGCTCAAGTCGTTTTACATTTTGAACAAGAAATCTATACGCGCTGTACCATGTCAAAAATACACCTTTGACCTACATAGTTAATCGAATATCAAATAACCAAAACATGAAGGCTGAAATATTACAAATGACCAAAACATGAAGCCGTAACTTCTTATAAGCTAATAAAGATTGCTCACTACACTATATACTCCATCTTTTTCGAAACGTAAAGGTTACAGAAGTAAACATAATTAAGACGATTTCATGAATTCTGCCGTTGAAGAATAAAATCAAAAATCCTAAATTATACTTATATCAAAACCTAACTTATGCTAGATCTAATGCATACACTCTACATCATATAAATACACACAGTTACACACACATATACAGATTGAAAACGAAATCAAAACCTAACTTATGCTAAATTTAGGGAATACACTCTCTAGACTGTATTGTGTGTGTGTGTATTTATAATTATATATATATATACAGAAAACGAAATCAAAACCTAATAATGTATCAATCGAAAAGCATATGAACAGAAATTATAAAAAAAAGTGTTATTTACTGTAATGGTACCTGGACTATCCATCATATTACTGATTTCATAACTATAACTTTAAAATTACTCTCATCATACCCCAACTTATCAATTCTCCACACGGACGATATCTGACCTGACGGGCTTCAGTTTAGCCGTTAAGTTGGGGTATGACTATGGTAAATTTTAAAGTTTTAGGTATGAAACCAGTAATATAGTGGATAGTCCAAGTGTTATTTATGTAATTAACCATTATTATTATTATTACTATAATTTCTTGTAAATCCTATTAATTTCTAATGGAAGTGATGTTTTTACTATTATTATTATTATTATTATTATTATTATTATTATTATTATTATTATTATTATTATTATTATTATTATTATTATTATTATTATTATTATTATGATGATGATGATGATGATGATGATGTTGTTGTTGTTGTTGTTTTAATTACACAATGTATTATTTAGGAATAGATAATTTTAAAAAGTACATTGATATTTTTTGTAAATATTTACTTTATTTTATAAAAGAATACTTTATTTTTATAAAAAATATTGTAAATATTTAGTTTTTTTTATTAAAAACTATTAATCAATCAAATTATAGATCCATGATGATTTTATTTATTTCATGTTTATTTATTTTTTATTTTAAAAAAATAAGTAAATCGGAAGCAGTACATTAATTTCATGTAAAACATTGATAAATGAACGTGAAGTATTGAATGGATACCACCACATGGAGTTGATTAAATCTGTTTTGAGCTGATTCAAACCTTACATGGTAGTTGTACAGGTACTAATGCAATACAAGAAATTATAATATTCTTTCCGGTTCACCCTTTAAAAAAGAAGATTGAAAAGTATTTTTTATAAAAATAAAAACTTTTTATTAAAAATGATCTTTTATAAAAGAAAATATTATTTTATTAAAAAATAAATTTTATAAATAATAGTTTTTGAAATATTAATAGTTTTTAATAAAAAATTAAATATTTACAATAATTTTTTTTATAAAAATAAAGTATTCTTTTATAAAATAAATATAAATATTTACAAAAAAAAAAATATCAATGTACTTTGTGTAATTAAAAAAACAACAAGAACAACAACCATAATAATAATAATAATAATAATAATAATAATAATAATAATAACATAAATGATATCTGGACTATCCACCATATTACTGGTTTCATACCTAAAACTTTAAAATTTACGGTAGTCATACCCCAACTTAACAGCCAAACTGACGCCCGTCAAGTCAGGTATCATCCGAGTGAAAAATTAATAAGTTGGGGTATGATGAGAGTAATTTTAAAGTTATAGGTATGAAACCAATAATATGGTGGATAGTCCAGGTACCATTTCAGTAAATAATCTTAAAAAAAATTATATTCTCAAACAACTATGCGGAACTAGAATCAGAAACAAAAACCTAATTAAATTAATTCAATGTTAATCTAAAATTAAAACAAAATTATTGTATTACCGGAGGAGGAATCAGCGGAGACGGAGGGATCAAAAATCTGACCGGCGACAGCAACGGCGAGAGGTTTTAGTATGTCCGGTGAGGCGACTGAGCAGCCGTGTGTGTGTGTGAGAGAGAGAGAAAAGGGGGCGGGGTGGGTAATGGTGTGTGAGAGAAAAGATGGGAGAGTCGTTTTTGGTTTTTCTATTTTTGATATAATAAGAGTTGTTTTGGGAGAAATATAAGACATGTAATGTAATTCCTGACTTTTAATGACTGAAGTTAATAACAGTCACATAAACCTTCAGTCACAAAATGTCATTTAGTTTGTAGTGATATTTTAATGATTTGTAATAAACTGCCGTAATAATCTAAGGGTCATAATCTTATCCTATTCGTTTTACTTTAATACTTGTTTTACAATACTCAACCCCTATATAAATATATAAATATATATATATATATATATATATATATACACGAGCATGGTACCCGCACAATTAATGCGGAGGTGATTACATTAATTGTGATGTGGTGGCGTGGACGGATGGTGATGGTGTCGGCGTCAAGTGGTCTAGGTAATTGATTCAAAGATATTTGATTTTTAGGAATAGTGAATATCTTTTAAACGATTATGGAATGATTGTGTAAGTTAATTAATTAAGGGTAAAATGGTAATTTCGCATGTCTCAAAAATTATAAACTTTTCAACATAGTGGTATAATTTTTATATAGTAGTATAGATATATATACACTTATGCCTTTAAAAAAAATAGTTTAAAATGAAAAATTCGAGGCAACTGCCCCAAACTTAGACCATCCTCATTCACAACCCAAGCCAACCCAACAATATTATTCATTAAAAAAATTAATTTCTCTCTATTACATTTACCCAACCCAACTAAATCAAACTTTTACACTCCCATCAGCAACCTAACAAAACTATTTTTTAAATAATTAATAATGTTATATAACTAATGTTTGTTTATTTAGAAATTATTTTAAAAATTAAAAATATTTGTATATTTCAAAAAAGTAAATTATCATTATAAATAAAAATAAATTAATCAGATAAAAAAAGATTTTATACTTGTTAAACATATTTAACAAAATACATCTATTCTTTTACAATTATAATATAAAACTTATAAATTCCAATTCTAATAATATATTATTTACTTAATAAATAAGGATGAAAACTAACGATAAACATAAATATATAAGTTAGCATGCATGCGGACAAGTTTAGAAAAAACAATGTTTTAAATACCGGTATTTTGGTCGTACCGGTCAGATACCCGGTACTGGTATTACCGGTATACCAGCTGGTACGTACCGACACAGTAATTTAATTTTTGTATTTTTATTTTTATAAACATTCTACAAAACTTGTTACAATTTAACGAAAATAGTCAAAATACAAGTACAATCCATTCAAAAATAATATAAAATAGGTATTTCATAACAAAATATAAGTTTTAAATTTTACAAATAACAAAACATATGGATTTTGAATTTTAAACTTTTGAATGAATTGCATTTTTGGTCCCTTTGTTATCACACCTTTTGCAGGTTTGATACAAATATGTGCAACGTCGCGAAACGTATCCCCGTCATATCACACCCGTTGCAATCTTGGTCCAAAGTTAACTTTCTGTCTAATTTAACCGTTAAAGACATCAAGTGCCCCTCACGTGAGGGGTAATTCAATCTTTTTATATAAACAAGGACTCTGCAACTAACAAAAAAATCTAATTTGTTATCACAACCTTTATCTCAACCAGAAAATTACTACGTATATCAGTATATCACAACCTTTATCTCAATCCACCTAAAAGATATTATTATCATTACTACTTAAATATATAATACATATCTAATTCAATGATTTCATTGTCAAAACCCACTTAGTTCCCACCAAGATTCAATCAAAAACGAAGCTATGGTGGTATAGGTGGTTTACTGCCAAACCCATTTAGCAAAACTCACCATCTAATAAAATGACTTCACTGCCAAACCCATTTAGCCAATATCAACAGCTTGCGGTAATCGTGGTTAATTAAGCTCCGACGGCGGTAGACAAGAAAACATGCCAGATCGATCGACACAAACACCTTTTCCACCACCACTGTCAATAAATCCGTCAATATCATTGGTGGTGGTGGTCAGCAAAACAAGATCCGTGAAGATCAGTGGTGGTGGCAAAGGATTCTGACAAGATTCCAGTGTCGGCGGTGGATGACGTTGGTTGTTGACAGAGGTGGTACCATCACCGCTGGCGACCTCACCATCGCCGCGGCTGCTCCTCTTCCACCACCGCTCACCACCCCTGCGTCTTATGCTCATCAGATTTGGAGGAAATAAGAAAGTATATATATATATACATACATATACCACACACACACATATATATATATATTATCAGATCTGAATGTTTGTTGATGTATGTGCTTGTATATATATGTGGGGTAAATTAATTATTGTAAAAGATGTGAAAGAAATCCATACATATAAAAAGAGATATCTTGGAAATCTTAGATTGAGAGGTCTTTAAACAAGAATGAAACTGGAACCAAACATATTGATGATGAATAAGATTTTTTGGTTAGTTGCAGAAATAGTCTTCGTTTATATGAAAAGACAATATTACCCCTCATGTGAGGGGTTCATGATGTCTTTAACGGTAAAATTAGACGGAAAGGTAACTTTGAACCAAGATTGCAACGGGTGTGCTATGACAGGGATGCGTTTCGCAACTTTGCAAATGTTTGTATCAAATTTGCAAAATGTGTGATAACACAGGGACCAAAAATGCAATTCGTTCTAAACTTTTGAAGACTAAAATTTGTCGCCCATATATTCCCCACGACCCAAATGAAGTTCACACAACAAATCATAACACCCCATCTTCCAAGACACCTAAAAAAAAAAAAAAAAATTATTGCTCACTTTTTCTCCCTCTTGAAGAACCAGCAGCCTCAAAAACACCTAAAAATCCATCATCTAGCTATCTGTGATCTGCACACTAGGTTTTTGCCCCTCAAACATCTTCTTTCAGACCATTCAAAGGTTGATCTCAAGACCTATTTAATATATTTCTATATATAACATACATGTTGTTTCTACCTTTCGATCTAAAAGCTTTTGAAAAAAAATTGTATTCTAATTTATGTGTTAGGCTCAATCACTTTTCTTTACAATATATTAAGAATATGTATGGGTAACTATCTCGATCTTTTTAATACGTTTGCCAGCACCGCTCTTATATCATTGTAATCTAACTCACTATCTTTTTTTTTTTGGTTACAGAATATAGGTTTTTCTCCAAGGTAATCTAAATTATCAGTAGTAGCAGAACATAATCGATGGCATCTGATTTCTTTATCATCGATCCATCTATCAAATTTTCGACCATGCTTTCACTGTTTAATGAAGTAAGTTACAATTTTAATCCTTGTGTCAGTTTGTTTTTCACTTAAATGAATATTCATCCATTTATCATTTCATTTATTTAATATTTGGTTACATTTTGTTGCTTATATTGTCATTTATTTAAAAAGAGAACAAGAATTAGTGTTTTGTTTATGCTTCTTTCATGCTTCAGCGTATTGGTTTTTCTCATTAAGTAAATTCGAGTTTCAATTGATGGGATTAATGTTGGTAGAACCATTCTCCCAAGTCTAAATATATGAGATGATTCAAGGATCCAACCTATTTCAAAACCCGAGAGCTATTTTTCTTTGTTTTAGCATGTAAAGTGATTCTTCAAAGGATTGCTTTTGGGATTTTGGCTTAATTCTTCATAATTTTAGTTGATATAATAATTGCACAAAAACTATTTGATGAATTGTCTGAGTGAAAAAGGATTGCTTTCACACAATCTTCAAATCAATAATTTGAAATTGGTTTAATTTAGTGTAAATGTTAACAATTCAGTAGATTGTAGCTTAGTTTTCCTACAATTCGGTAGTTCATATTCTTTTTATTAGTAGTGCTGTGTGGTTCGGATGATTGTGTTTGTGGTTCATATTTTCCGTTTTAATGTTCGGTAATTGCACATTGGTGGTTCTAATGCATTCTTTGCACTCCAGTTTGTTTCACACTATGGTTACTCATTGCAATGATGTCTCGTGCTAGTGTGGTTTGAGTATAGGACCAGTAGTACAAAGAGTTGATATTGTATAGAGCGTTCAAGCTAAATTACCAATTTGTATTCATTCTTACAATCTGTTTGTTGCATCGAGTTCTGTCTATAACATCCCTTTGTATTTGAATAAAAACTTGCATTTTTATTAGGTAGTGAACTCATATGTAGGGTAGTTATGCTTGACATAAACGTCCTAATGCATTTTTTTTAATCAAAGTCTGATACATTATTTGTGTTGCTAGTCTCTATATGAAAATACGATCTTCTTAATTTGATATAACGAGATTTAGTCTTTTTCTTTTCCCAGGGAAGTGGAAGAGTCATACCTTGGCCCTTAGGTCAATGTCCTGACTGTTTGGACCTTGATGACATTACAAATAGACTAAAAGATGATTTGGAACAAGATGGGCATATGACGGATGTAGATGAAAAGTATCTTAAACTTGTGATTGAAGGTGTGAGGCATGGCTATCAAGAAGAACCCATGACACATCTTATTACTAAAGGATGCTTCATAGGCAAGTTAGGTTGTCACACTAAAAATGATAGAGATCGCTTGGATTTTATTTCCAAGATTTAAAAAAATACACTTAGAAAAATGCAACTCAAGAATGATCAATGGAGAGAGCCTGTCATAATAATTCCGGATCTAAACCTTCAGGTGTCGTGCATGACTATCAAGAAGAACCCATGATAGAGATCGCCTAGATTTTATTTCCAAGATATTAAAAAATACACTTGGAAAAATGCAATCGAAGAATGATCAATGCAGAGAGCAATGCAGAGAGCCTGTCATAATAGTTCCGCATCTGAACGTTTAGGTAGGATCTTTATCTTTAGTGTGTGAAATCTGTTATAAGTTCCATTTTAGATCAAATTTGTTTCCCGCTCGGCTTTTTTTAATTCACATATTTTTTGTAACATGAACGTGAATTAGGTATGACATTTTTTAATTCACATATCTTTTATATGAACGTGTTGCAACTGGGTGTTGCAACTTGCAAATGGGTTTGCAGATGCTTCCATTTGAAAGCTTACCAGTGCTACAAAAACAAGAGGTCCAGAGGAAGACGTCAATTGCATTCATTGTTTAAAAGATTAATTCCAATGGGGATTCAACGAATTAGCTTCCAACCATGAATTCGTTTAACCGTTATTATTTGATAAACCTATCACGTGACCTGTCTTGTAGAATTATCCAAGCAAATTTTGAAAGATGGTCAAGTATTTTAGGATTTACGGTTAGTTTGACTCAAGTATATGTAGCTAGATAATTTTCATAAGTCAATATTGTCATAAATCATCAAACCTTTGACTTTAACTTGTATGCAGGGTGATGCTAACACTGTGCCTCCATTGGATAAGCTTAAAACTGTCTTGACGGAGTGTGAGCTATATGTATATATGGGTCATTCTTATCATGTGGCCTTAAATCTTCTCTCTATCAATTTTGTTGTCCTATGGATGCATATGTTCATGAGGTTTGCGATACTTATTTTGTTATGTGTGACAATTTTGGGAACATGTATGTTTCCGGTGAAGAGATTTGTAAAATCAAAGAGGTGTGCATATGCCCTTCTAATGGGATGTAGTAGTGGATACATATCCTCAACTTCTAATGGGATGTGGTAGTGGATACATATCCTTAAGTAAATAATGCATCCCAAAAAGTGCCCCTTTAGATTACCTTCTTGCAAGCTCGTTTGTGGTAGTCGGTTACTTATGGGTGGTATACACACATGATGTTCAACGGCTTGCCGGTGCATTGTTTGGATCGTGGGTAAAAGCAAAAGCAGCTAGATTAATACCATGAGCAGATTGCACTATAAGAGATGTCGATGCCCAAGCGACCGAAACATCAAGAAAGAGAGCTTTTTTATGTAGCCAGTGAACTTGACACTAGTACGTATCTATGTAAACACGAATTTTACTTAGATTCATTCATCCCAAACAGTTGAGAATTAATTTGTTTATGACACTAGTACATACTTCTACTGCGTGTAAACAATGAGGTTTTTTAACCTTTGTACACTATAGTTTCTATGGGCAACACCAACCGTTGTATCGTGATAACAAAGTGATGTGGAAAAGGGAAATGACTTGCTTATTATCGGTATGTGGCTACATTGTTGAATTTATCCCACCATCACAAAACGGAGCATCCATGGAGGTATGCTAAATAAATATATTCTAGTAAATGTTGTTCAGCAAGTGTCAACTAGACATGGTCTTCCATTTATAGTAGGTTTTGTTAGTTTAAATGACCTTCTTAATTTGAACCTGCCCTGTTTCGACCTAGTATCTGTTTGGCTCTAATTAACTCATTACGTTTTCTTGATTCCCTTTTTTGCAGAAAAGAAGAGAACGAATGATAGTTACCTCATCTAACAAGCCGATGACTTACTTTAATTGATCATTGATTGGTGGCGGCGACAAAGGTATTATATCTACCGATTTCATTGAACCAGAAGTATTCTACATTGGATTTGGAATTGTCAAAACTATTCCATTCTTTTGTACAACAATTTTAGGGAAGAGCCTACAGTTTAGTTGATACAGTCTCTGAGAAGACCTTGAACATACTATATTGTTCAAATATAGTGAAATAAATTCGTGGAATGTAAGGCCAATAAAATGTCGATGCTAGAGTAGTTGATAGTCATGCAACCAATCACATGCTTTCGTTGTTACAGAAAGGAACTGCGTTGATCTCATACCTCCAATACAAGCACCTGTTTCTCCCAGATGTGGTCCTCTAGGTCTGTCAGAATTAATATATGGATAATGATAAATCAACCTAATTGGTGTGCCTAAAGATATGCCTAATAAGAAGATGATGCCATGTGGAAAAATCAGGAGACATGATTAGGAAAGAGAATTAGTGGAATCCACTATGTCAGATTCTTAAGATTTTAGGTTGATTTTTAGGCATATGACTTAAGTTGATTAATCATTTTCCTTAATATATTCGAGCCATGAGCCACCTACTACATGATAAATGGTCCTTCAGCTCCCGAGGAGAAGTATGAGAGGTAGAAAGTCACTAAAGGATTAGATTATTTTTGGAGTTGGATATAGAGAATGTTGGATATTTTAGAGATATCAATGCTTTCTAGTGGTATTGGATTAACTTATCGAATGCTTGATCTTAATATTCAGTTAATCGAGTTAGGTGATGCGAGAGTACGAACTCGATTATGTATCTTAACATGGTTGCGTATTGAAGATTTAATGTTATTAAATTAATATTATGGGTTTACTTTAATATTAAGTCATTAATATTATAATTATAATTATCTATAATATAATAAAAGACGGGGTTGGGGGTACACCCCCTCCTTGCCTAAAACTCCCTCCTCATTAATCCTTTATTTTTTTTAAATATTTTTAATTATTAAATCTATAAATCGACCTTATTTTGTGCTTTTAGGAGAAGTTTATTTGCCACTATTAATGTTTTCTTTAATATTATAATTATCTATCTATAATATAACTAAAAGAGTGGGTTGAGTACACCCCCTCCTTGCCTAAAACTCCCTCCTCATTAATCCTTTATTTTTTTTAATATTTTTAATTATTAAATCTATAAATCAACCTTAACTTTTAATTATATACATCTCCACCACTATTCATGAAAACATGGGGAACCAAATCTTTCGTTTACATTAAGAAACCAATTAAAGGATTTTAATATCTCCTCCTTTGGTTTTGGAAGTCAACGAACAGAATTAGTTTTTTTTGTGTGTTCTATTCGATCAATAATAAAAGCAAACTATGGAGTGTTGGCTTTTGGTGATTCAAGATCTAGCAATTTTTAGGTATTGTTCGATGTGTCGTGTGTGTGATTGTAGAAGGGATTTACTTTAAATCCTAAATAATAATAATAATCATTATATTTGTTTATTGGAAGTTAAACTAAAAGGTACACATTCACTTTTACTTTGTTAATTAATGATATTGCATATGATTCTTTCCGTTGCATACTCGTGTAAATGTTCTTGATAACAATTATGTACCAAGAGGTGTTTTTTCAATTAACTTTGTTCATATTTAATCATTATTATTATTATTTAACATTCAATACTCTATTAATTTAGTTTGTTGCCCATTATAGGTTTATCATGACTTCAACTTCAACAACAAAAAATAAGAACACATTAGTTCACCTTGAAGATCTTAAGCCAACACATGTTAAACATCATCTACGACTTCGTCTTGTGGATGTATGAATTGTTTTAGAGTGGAACAACTAAAAAAAAATCAAAACATTCGAGATGGTCTTTGTTGATGAATTGGTATTTACTTTTCAAATTATATATATTTTTTAGTTTTGTAAATGTAGTCTAAAATTGTTGTTTGTGTATGTCTTAATTTTAGATATAACAAACTACAAATTTTTTATTTAACTAAGTTTGGAAAAATAGGGTTAACTAGATTCAACATTTATATGGAGTTAATTTTCATATGTTTCCTTCTTTAGTTTTCGTAATTATAGTCTAAAATTGTTTTTTGTGTTTGTAAGTTTAAATATAACAAATTAAATTTTTTTATTTAACTAAAGTTAAAAAAAAAAAAGCAAACTAGATTTGATATATTTTGAATCGTTTTATGTTTAATTTTTAGGGATTTTAATTTTATTCGATATCTATTTAGTATACTTGAATTCCTATTTTTTAGTTTTAATTAATATATTTTAAGACTACCCGTCTATTGTACGGTCCTGAGAACTAGTAAGTATATATATGTTAGAAGTTAGTTACTATCTTTGAAAAAAAAAGTAAATATATATATATATATATATGGGTTGGGTATTGTAAAACAAGTATTAATATAAAACAAAAAAGACAAGATCTTGACCCTTGGATCATGGCTAAATTGATGCACGAAGATTCACGAAATAAATGATACACAATGATTTTAATGATGCACGATGATTTTCAATGAAGAGAAACATATTGTTTTATTTGTTTTACTTTAATACTTGTTTTATTTTACCTAAAACCTATATATATATATATATGGAGGCGTTCTTGTTTTGGACGATGAATACAAAAAAAGTCATTTTGTGTGGTCTTTTGTTTCAAGACACAAAAATAAAAACAAATAGTTTGTATGGTAATTTGTCCGTTGATCGTTGTCGTTGGACCGATCAAAAATATAAACTAAATACCTATAACTAGTATGGGTAAGTCGAGTATCATATCCACATGGAATCAAAGGAAAGTGTTAAACAATTTTACAAAGTTACTTAAACTAGACATGAACTCAAAATCGATTGATTGATTGGTTTGATTAAAAGCTAAACTTGATAATAAACTTAACAAGGTAATTCAATTAAACAAAGGGATCATTCTCATGCTTCAAATTATGCTTTCTTATATGTAACCTAACCTATATTCGTTGGAAATCACATAGACATGATTCGTTATAACGTTTGGATTGAATGAACTTAAGAACTAAAATAATCGGTTGTGATGATTCACGATAACGAAAAACCGGGGAATTGACACAACTAGATTTTCAATTCATTAACATAGAATTACAAGTTCATGAGAGATTCTTTCAATAATCCATGATAAACAATAATTTGAAATCAAAAGATGGATGAAATTCATTCAAAGTCATAAACATGTAATCATTCATTCAAATCCAAACAACATTAGATGCAAAACACAATTAAGAATTAAACATCTAATCCAACATGAATATAAGAAAGGTTGAACATAAAAGTCTTACATAATTGTTCACATGAGAATGATCAATAGAAACCCTAGCCTATAATCTTCATCATTGATTCTTCAATTAAGGCTTGAATCTCCATGGAAATATGAATTGATGATGAAATTGGGGTGTTGTGTGTGTTAGAAACTGCTCCAGGGATGTGAAAAGTGTGAAAGATAACTGCCATATTCGAGTTTGAATAATATATAAACTCAACAATAATAAAATCCCAAATTTTCGGAATTCCCTTCAGGTGAGGCCGTCCCGCACTGTCACTTTAGGCGTCCTGCACTGTGGCTCAGAAATGGCAATTTTCCAGATTTGCTTCTTGACTTTATTCTTGACTTTGCTTGACTTGTTAATAATCCATTTAGCTCCAAATCACAACTTAAAACCTGATACACTTAAATAAACATAAAAATGCCCTAATCGTCTATTAACATTCACAAAACATGTCGGTTTTCATATCTTAAAGTTGTACGAATTAGGCGTTTATCATCCGTTTTCTATAATCCATACGCAAGATAAAACCATCGAATATAGTATCATGGTACAAGATTTATCAATGAATCAAAATCTAGTTCTTGAATGGGAAACCAGTCTTATCCGTTCAAACATTTCCAAATAGTTTGTCCTAAAGTGATTACACGATTCTGATTCCAATCCAAGTTATTTATCTATTTTGATGATTGGATTACGGGAGTCATTTGAACAAGTTTGTATACGGCATTTGCGGGATCAAATAGGTACGTATTTCTAACATATCTCCAACAGAGAATGAGGAACTACAATAGAAAATTGATATCTTTCGGGAGCAAGGATTGAACATTCTTCAAACTGTTTACAAGTGTTAAGCGGAAGCACTCCCCTCCAGTTTCAGCCTGGTAACACTGTTTTTGGAGAGTATAAACAAAAACCTTGGCGAATTTTCTAAAGTACAGTGAGAAAGTTGACCGAGAATTGTGAGACAGTTGACTTGAATGTAGTGTTGGACTTATTAATGACCGATGGGGGCGGAGAGTCGAAACCCTAGAGCTTGGTTTGGTCGTTAAGACGTTAACCTGGTCTATTGTTTTTTGGTTTATTTTGTGATTATGTATACAGATTTGAACCACCCGGCATATGGATGATATATGTTTTTATTTTGTAAAAACATTTATATTATCATTATTTAAATTATATATGTTTATTTACTATTACTATATAATTAATATTATGAATTACATTTCATTCTGATCAACCAAACACAAATAGATTATAATTCATTCAAATTTCAATTCCATTGAATTCCAAGGATTTCAATCCATTCAAATTCCAATCCATTCAGATTCCAAATCCATCATATTCCAATTCATTTAACAAATTTCAATTTCATCAAAAACATTCTGCGAACCAAAGGCCCACTAAGCTTCTTCTTTATTCAATTTTACCAACTTTATCTGAAATTATTCTTTGGTTCATAAGTAAAACGCGAACTACATGCTTCCTGGTTCATAAGCATGTGATGCCTCGGGTATTTGTCCTGATTTTAGTTTTTCTTCGGGTTAAGTTTGAGTTGTAGTTTAGCTATTTGTTAGTTCTATTTACTATTGCAAATATGAGAAACCAGAACCGGAAGATTTTATATTATTGCTAACACATAAAACCCGAACTATATATCACGGCAATAGTAGTTGATCGTCTATGGCTTATGAATTTCGTCATCATGTGCTCATTGTTCATTTGCAGATCTAATCGTATTGTATATTATAAATGTTGATATAAAACCCATGGTTTCATATATGTATTTAGATCTCCTTACATCCTGTTCTTAATATACGACAGATATAACATGTATTCTTCACTCACATATTTGTATTGTTTGTATAAAAAGTACTGAAGTTTGGATTTTGAATGTGTTGTTGATTGTGTTTTAAAATAAGATTAAAGAACATGAGTATAATGGAGATGATGACTTTAACGTGGATTAGTTTTTTATTGTCGGAATAAATGAGTAGCCAGAAGTTAATTGGAAATTCGCACGAGAAGATGATTGAAAGTTAGAATCCTATCAGAAGTCTATAAAATGTAATTAACTATAACATAATGTCTATTATATGTAACGTACTATAAAATGTAATTAACTATAACATAATGTCTATTATATGTAACGTACATGACATCTTACGTGTCGTGTCATCAGATAAGGCATTTTTTAGGAGTTAACCGACAGCTTACATTTTTTAGGATTTAGAAGTTTTTTTGTTTTAAAGGTGTGGATCATTACTCGTAACAGTAGATCTAGCTTACGTTATCTTAATCGGGTCCAGTGTGACATAACTATATATGGTTATCAAGTGTGGTCATGACAACCCCACAATTTTTATAAAATTTTGTTTTTCTAGTACTATTTTTATGGATTTTTTTAGTTTAAAGGTAATTGGTAACCCAAACTGGTATAATTTAATTTTGTAGTTTAATTTTACATTTGTTATTATCATGAATATTGTTCGGCAATCTTGAGAATTTCTGGTTCCGCTACTAACTAGGTCCGCGCTAGAAAGTTTCACCCTCAATACTTAGTAAGAGCAAAAATGGAAAATCCACAAACACTCAAATATATACTCCGTAATTACATAAGATAAAGTATAATCCAAAGCATCAACATGTCATCCCATTTTTTTTTAGTATAAAGTACTCCGCTATATTTTGGGTTAACGAACTAGGTTAACAAACATGGTTATAATAATAACCCTAAAGTAAACCCATATGCATCCATACTCTTTATATATAGTCGCGAGTCGCCGACACATACAGCCGCAATTAAGAAAAACATCTAAACCACTTCACTTTCATTCATCATCACGACAAACAAAACAACCTTGCTTTTAGATTTCAAAGGTAGGATATTATGTTTTATATTCATTATATATATTTGTTTTTGAGCTGACCAGATTTGACCAAAATGGCTGAGGAAGAAAATCAAATTTAGACAAAGGAAGAATGAGCTGAATGATGTAAGTATAAATTTATTTTTATCTTCTAATGTGTTTTTCTTTGTATTTATCTAGTTTAATGGAATTGTTTTTATATCACATTTGATATTGTTATTAATTTAAACTTGTTTATTTTATATATATAAAAAAATTCTTAGCAAGTTTTACATATAATTACATTTTAGTAGTTGTTTACATACTTTTAATTTTAGATATGTTTATTTGATATCTATATAAAGCATTTACATCAAAATGATAATGTTTTGCAAATTTATCTTTTAGCTCAAATCCTAATATTCTAAAGTTTATTGTTTTAGCGGCGGAACTGGTCCGTACGTAGCCCAAACTTTTTAGCATTAATATTGTGTCCAAGCAAATTAACGATGACGACTAGAACGTTACATTTTTTTTAGCTGGTTTTAATAATTGTTTGGCCATTTTTAGCGGTTTTTAAGAGCCATTTGGCACTTTTGGTAGTTTCTATTTCCCATTCGGTTGCACAAATATATGACTAGAGGCTATGACGCCTAATTGTGTCTAAAACAAAAATCGAGACACATGTGGCAAAGACAACGAAAGAGATAGTGAAATCCATGTGACCATGTGTCATTATTGAGTTGATTAGACATGTTTAGGCTTATGAATTTTAACCTTTCATGCCTATGTATCATTCGCAAAAGTTTTGCAGACATTGTCTGATGTATTACTATAAAGGGAAAACTATAAACTCTTGGGACATGATCAAATACATACATGCATATAGGCACATATATGCATATACTAAATAATTTCTTATAAGCAAAGACGGCCTGTGATGGATAAACATATTGCCTACATTGTCTGATTGTGTACAATGAAGAGAAACCTAGAGATTTCTGAGGTCTTTTTGAACATATATGCATACTAGATACTAGATATTGGCACGCTCATACACATTTTATATTATAAGTTTAAGTTATAAATATATAAAAGTAAAGAAGGCCTGTGATGGATAAACGTTTTGCCTACATTGTCTGATTCTTTACAGTGAAGAGACACGTATAGATTTCTGAGGCCTTTTTAAAAATTTACACATAATAGGTATCAACTATCTACCAAAACCGTTTTTGTCAGTCTGAAATCTACTTACATAGTCTGATTGTGTACCATGAAGAGGGAAACATTGATTTTCAGTCCATATTTATTGCTTAAGAATATAAGTAACAAGGAAAGAAGGTCCGTGATGGATAAACGTTTTGCCTACATTGTCTGATTGTTTACAATTAAGAGAAACCTAGAGATTTCTGAGGCTTTTTTGATCATTTACATTTACTAGATATAAACCAATACTAAACGCTTTTTGCATTAATTCAAATCTACTTACATTGTTAATTGTGAACTATGATTCCATAAAGTATTGATTTTGAGTCCTTTGAATATATATGCCATACTTGCATACTGTACAGTCAGTTCATAGTGGCCTATGATGAACAAAGTTTTGCCTACATTGTCTGATTCTTTGACATGAAGAAAAAACTCAAGGTTTCTGAGGCTCTTTCTGAGATATCTTTTTGGTATAACAAAAGTGTTCTTCCGAGTTCCGACGCCTGGTTCTTTAGTTCTTCTGTAATCTGTTATATGTATTTTACTGTGCTGTATAATCTGTTTGTAATGGCCTATGATGAATAAAAGTTTTGCCTACATTGTCTGATTCTTATGAAGAGTATAATGAAGATTTCTGAGGCCTTTCATGAAATATTGGTTAAATAGTAAGTAAGCTTTGATAATATTGTATGGTTATGTATTATGAAGCGAGAACTGAGTTTTTATTTTTTTTTAATTTTTATTTGAATACACATTGCACTATATACTGTTTTACTGTTCTTTATGTTCGTAGTGGCCTATGATGAATAAAAGTTTTGCCTACATTGTCTGATTGATTACTATGAAGAGAACTTAATTAAGATTTCTGAGGCCGTTATTAATTTATATAGTTGAATCTTGAATGTGCAAATATTGATATTATGTTACTCTGTCAAAATTACCTTCTTTACTATCTTCAAGAGGTCATTGATGAAAATTTGCTTTCTCTTTTTGCTCCAGCAACATTTCATCTGTAGAATAAAATTTAAGGTAATAGAATGGGCAAGCCATGTGGCTACTTTTAATCATTCCGAATACACTTTAGATGAGGCGATTTCAAATTCCTTTGACCCGTTCCCGTTATAGATATTTTTTGTATGTTTTGCCTTTCTGACCAGCTAGAGAAATGATATGATGCAAGCTGACCAATCCACCCGTCGCCTCTTATCGAGCAAGTTCTATTCAAGCTTAATGATAGTTACATCTGAAGATTTGGTGACTTTTGGGTTATATATATTTTTTTCCATGTTTCTTATATTCTTCAAATAAAAGCAATGATAATTACTCGTGTTTTGATTTTGTAGTGTGGTTTTGGAAGGTCTGCTGCTCAAATCAAGGCTGGTTTCATGGCTCGCATTGGCCGTAGAAAGGCTGGAATATAGAACATGATATAGCCAAATACCCGTCGCATGTCTTTTCTATAACTAGGTTAGTTATCATGGCTCTAAATGATGTTGGGTTGTGTTCGCATCTGCAGTTTTGGTGTAAAATTCTGTTTGTCTACCAATGATTTTCTCATCTCTTGATTTTAGTGCTCTAAGATGTGCACTCTTCATATCTTTTGGCAAATGGCCATTACAACATATAAAGCAAGGGCGGTACCAAATGGGGGGCAAATGCCCCCTTCCAAGTTCAGATTTTGTTATATAATTTTAAATTTTTCATCAATTTTTAAAAATTTCTTATAGGTTTTTAACATTTTGACCCCTTTATATTTAAATTTTATGGATTTTTTCATTTTGCCCCCTTTGAAAAAAAATTCTGGTACTGCCTCTGATATAAAGTCACAAGTGTCAAAAATCATACTCTTAAATTATTAGTGCACATATATACCCTTGAGCTTCGATTCATGTGGTATATGTGATGACCTTTCAACCTGTAGGCTATATAGGTTGCTGATTCTTTTGGTAAAACCTGTGAGATTTATTTATTCATCTTTTTAAAACAAAACTGTAGGCTATAGTCGTAGGAGAACATGTTTGTACTTTCCAAATGTGTAGAAACAGAAATTTTGAATATTTATTGATTGTTAATCAAGCTAATACCTACAAACGTACACGGGCAGCCGAGCGTGTTGTGCATCAAATCAAAGAAATAGAGATTGTATAGAGCCGAAAGGGCAAAAGCTTTGTTCATCTGGCTGTCCGAGACTGTAACCTATGATTTTTCGATTGACAGTGGTACCGAATACTAATTTTATTTTATTTTTTTTTTTTTTTACGATTATTAATTCTGCTGTATATGCTATAAAAATATTTTCACACAAATTTAAGTTGTTTTGCATTATGTATTAGTTTTAATAGTATAAAAGTAAATAAAGAGTAATAATAGTAAGTATATTTAATGTTTAATAGTAAGATTTACAAGAAAATCGGTTATTTGACATGGACATCATAACCCACACAACTATATTTTTGGACGGTCAGACTCTGATGACCAACGATGGTATTTGATGTGTTTATTTATTGAGACTCGACATGTGTTTGTTTCTTATCATCCTACCAAAAAACGTTTATTGTTGTTGATGTGTCACATATGAACTCATCTGTTTATTTAAAACTTCAAATCATTTTATTAACATGTTATTATATTGTAAGTTTGAAGAGAAATTATTATATTTGGTCATCCAAAAGAGTACATTCCCTTTTGTCTGGATGCAAGAAAAAATTTAAAATATGATTTCAAGTATACTATCTAGCCATCTAGGCATATATAGATTTCTTGCTTTTGAGCACATTATATGTTTAACTAGTATAATTCAACGTCCGCGTTGCGGGCTGCAATAATTATAGATACGCGATAAAAACAGAAGAAGACAACGAAAGAACGGGTCATCCCACAGTCTTTGGACGTGCCCTGAAAAAAATAACGACACGTGAAATTTACTAACTCATGGTAATTAAGAAATTTATGTGATAAATAGTAAAAAGACTAAAACTTTCCTGGCAAAAGTTAAGAAAATGAAAATTTTAAAACTAAATAAAATAAAACTTTCGAGCGAAAAGTAAAAGAAATAAAGTAACACGACAAAAAGTTAAAAGTTTCGTGTCAGGAATGGAAAAAGCTTGTCAAAAATTAAAAAAACAAAAGTTATATGGTGAAAAGTAAGATAATGAAATTTTCGTGGTAAAAATTAGAGAAATAAAAGTATAAAAAGTAAATAAAACAAAACTTCCGTGCGAAAAGTAAAAGCGAAAGTGATGTGGCAAAAGTAAAAGGCGGAAACTTTAGTAAATTTATGTGATAAAAAATAAAAAGAATGAAACTTTCGTGTCAAAAGTTAGAAAAATGAAATTTTAAAAACTAAATAAAACAAATTTTCGTGATAAAAGTTAGAAAAATAAAAGTATAAAAAGTAAATAAAACAAAATTTTCTTGCGAAAAGTAAAATAAACGAAAGCAATGCGGCAAAAAAGTAAAAAGGTTGAAACTTTAGTAAATTTATGTGATAAAAAGTAAAGAGAATAAAACTTTCGTGACAAAAGTTAGAACGATGAAACTTTAAAAACTAAATAAAACAAAATTTTCATGTCAAAAGTAATAGAATTAAAATTATGTGACAAAAAGTAAAAAGACGAATTTAAAAAAAAAAAAAGAAGAACAGGCAGCTATGCAGCTACCTGCCAACCAGGTTCACTGTTCATCAAAGGTACTGTTCATGATGCGTTCTCTAATAATATAGGTGTATAATGCGGGGTTTGCTTTTGCATAATTATATTCTCAATTTATGTCTTTTGGTTCAAGTTCGTAGGTCACGACGTCAACTCGTATGGCTCGTGTATATTTTGTCGTGATTGTTGATTCAGGATCGTCGTGGTTCGTTAGCTTGATCCATGGTTCACCTAGCTAGCTAGGTCAAAGTTTGGCCCAATTATCTTAGTAGTTGCTTTTGTAATTGGTTAGTATATCATGACAGGTGATCATAAACATCTACACGAGTTAGTATAAACTTGATTTTGCCTTTAGAAATACTTCAAAAAAAGAAGTTGGTAAGTTTGTATATTCAGTAAACAAATTGGTTTATATATACACATAGCACTTTTTAAGTTTTTTGTTATACTTATATACACAATGCTATAGCCCTTTCAATACGTATAATTTTTTAAAGCAAACATGATACACCAAATACATAAACAACCTACAAAAAATACATACACATACACCAATATATCATATATTCATATGTAATTATGTATAGTGTTTTTAACTCTTTTTTCCGTTCACTTTCAATAAGAATCGCTTAAAAGTTAAAACAGATGTGATAAAAGAAGAGGTCCTTCTAATGATCATTCAAGAAAGTAAAAAGGATAAAATAAACAAATGGATCCAAAGTTTGTCGTGTCTATAGAAGTATGGATTATGTCAATTATGGTCCTCTAGAACGTGTTTGTGTTTCATAATGTAAATTGAGTAAAACAAAAGACGGTTGGTGCATGCATCTCAACTTGTATGATAAGTTATTAAAGTCTAAAGATGATTTAAAACAAAAATACAAAAAAAAAAAAATTAAAAAAACATTCTATAAGATTGAGATTTTTCACTTCAATATGGAGCGACAAACCCAAAAAAAAAAATATCTCTTATATAAATAAAATAAGATTGTGATGACATCAATATTTTTTAAGAAAATTTTATTTGACATCATTATGATTTTTCGTATTAATTATTTATTTTATGTCTAACTAATTATGACATGAATTTTATTTTTTAGTCCCATCATTTAAAAGTTTTCCAAACTATCAAGCCTATTGTAAAATAAGTCTAATGTATAATAACTATTTTTTTATGATGTAATATAGGTTGAATATTCTCTTTTTATTATAGCAACATTGATAACTTGCCATTAAAAATATAGACATTTTTACCTTACAGGTTTTTCCATGCTTCATTATGATAATAGACATGTATTTACGAAACTTATTTAGAATACCCGGGTTGAACCCGGGCTAATTAGCTAGTATCTAACTAATTCGAGATGAAGTTTAGTTTGATTTATACAAATTGAAATTTGCCATTGATCACAAAAGAAGAAATTAAATATATTTGAGTTTGAGTTAAAGCCTTATTACACAAAAAATGTGTTGGAAACAATAGTGACTCATGCTCAGTTTTATGACAAAATTGAAAAGGGATCAATGTCCAACTCTCTGAAAAAGCACAAAGTTTTTTATTTTGATATCGAGAGGTCAGGATGGGACTGCCTAAAAGAATTATATATGTTGATATAACCTCTGGAATGGAAACGTACATAAAAATTTGTGTTGTTTGGAAAAGGCATAACACTTTATACACATTTTAAAGCTACCTGGTGAGAGATACAAGGTCTTGTGGTCCATTTTCGAAAGGCGTAAGGGAAACAAATTCAATGTTGGCGTTAGTGCCGTCTTCATTTGTAATCGATACTTCGATAAAGACGGAATGGTGAAATAACAAATCTCACATTTTTAATTCTCATAATCTCATTTCAAATTTCACCTTTTTCTTATATATATTTTTATTTATTAGTAAAAGTGATGATTAAATATTTTGAAACAATTGACAAATTTGTATCAAGTTGTTTAGAATATATCAACATGATGTTTATGCAATGTGGTAGATGTAATTTTATTATCGATCCGGGCATGGGTCACCGTCTCACCGACCTTTACGCCGCACTTCGTTCAGCCTAAGTAGCACAACCAAATGAGAGATTTTATTGATTTGGTATTTTGATACAAGTTTAGAAGTACCAAGGTTGTATATACAAACAGTAATTTATTACTCCAAAGACACATTACCACCGACTTGCTCACCAAAAGATAATAAGCCAATTAACTCACCTACTTAATTAAATTTAACGCCTAAAAAGGTAAGAATTAATTTCACACATGGCCAAGCCCGCTCCATGGAAGATTGGTAAGGCATCCTTGCAAGCACGTAGTTCGTAGTCAATAGACTAATCCACGGGATTTGAATTCGATCCTTATTTGATTGATTTTTCTTTTTTTTAACTTTTTATTTTTTATACAGCATCAACTTTTTACATATAGATATAGAATATAAGTCTAGCAAGAAACAGAGAAGAATAAAGCATAGTACAACTAGAAGGTGATAGATAAAAGCAATTATATAAGGAAAATTACTCCAATAGTTATACTTTAACGGGTTCGAGTCCAATTTAGATATACCACTATTATAGGTTTGGGTGAGTTTTTCACTTCAAATATCTGAAAGTTAAAGATTTTTAATCGAAAAGTTTAAGTGGAGTATCTATTTAATTATTTTAACAAGCTTTTTTGTACTTTCCAGTCTCTACTATAACATAAAACGTGTGTTACTTGCAAAACATTATTTATTACGAGTAATTAAATATACTTACCTTTTGGACAATGAAACTTACATTGAGTTTAAGGGCTTGTTTGTTTATTTATTTATTAAGTGACTGAATAGAAATATGATGCCAATAACAAACATATTTGATTGACTTCAATCAAGATTAAATTATGATTTTTTAATTAAAACATTATCAAACACTACTTAAAAATACTTTATAGACAAATCGCATCATTTTTCTAATACGTTATTAAACATACATTAATGAAATTAGACTAATTTAAATCGGCCAAACTTCTCCGGCCACTCTTCACAATTTAATTAGTCGCTGACTAGATGGTATTATTTTTCGTTTTTTACGGTAATTTGTATTGCACATCCAAAATTAAACGGGTGGCAAAATATCAACAAAATAAATTACAATGATTCAAATTTACACCAATCCCGATGAGAAGTATATCAACAAAATAAATTACCGATAATGGATAATTCCATATTTACCCAAAAATCACACCCTAATATCATATTTACCCCACTTTTATTAATAATTTCATATTTACCTAATTTTAATTCACATTCTATCAGATCCACCCAAATCATAAATTATCTTATGTTTAAAACTATATATAATTTTATACTATCCATTAATAACATAATCACTAATATACCCTTCTATGATCGGAAAAAGAAAGCACTCCCGCCAAATCGCTAATTAGCAGAACCGTTTATACTTTCATGGCAGTGGAAAAGATTATTAATACTGTTCATCTCAATGATCCCTCAATAGACATACGACCATTAAAATTTGTATCTGAATAGCCTTTGTATTTGCTTCTAAACCATTTATAATAGTTTTTTACCTGAACTTTCTATCTCACGACTCACGTAATGTTACTTACTCAATGATATTGCATGACTTTTGATGATATTAAATTAAATAAAATATGGATTAAAGTAGTTGTTTTTCTAAAACAAAAATCAATACATTTGCTTTGATATAATGCATTTTAGTTGGGTCTTATGATTGGCTTGTATCATCAAATTTTAGGTTACATATATAAAGGTCTTCTATAGTAAATGAAATTTGAAAGTCATATTTATTTATTGCTTATTGATATATTTTTTTAATCTTATATAATTCACAGTTGTGAACATTCTGCTTGGCATAAGAAGTCAAATTCGGATGCATTATTTTAGTTATTTAATTTTAAAGGCATATAGGGAATTTATTGATATAAATTTGGTTATAAATTATTTTATAAATGATTTGGATAGATTTGATAAAATGTGAATTAAAATTAGATAAATATGAAATTTTTAATAAAAGTTGGATAAACATGATATTAAAGTGTGATTTTTTGGATAAATATGAAATTCTCCCAATAAATTACAATGATTCAAATTTACACCAATGATGATTCAAATCTATATTTTTATATCAAACGAAACCTCAAAACTTCACCCCATGTATAATTGAGTCCTTATTAGCTTTGACATTGACTATATGGTACAGTGCTAACTAGATTTTAGGTTCGTGCCCAATACACTAGTTTTAGTTAGTTATCAATATTAGATATTAATTTATTATTGTTTAAAACTTTGTGTATTATTTTTATTAATAAAAATATGATTTATATATTAAAATTGAAAATTTTTAAAAAATGTCAAAGTTGTTTAGTGTGAAATTCTTGGCGATATTTGAATATTACAAAATCATGACATGTTCATCAAAGTTGTAGCTTGTAATATACTTAGCGATATTTAAATATTGAAAAATCATAATAGGTCACCATCATTTTATTTGTTTTATTGTTACATGTGGTGTATTACATTTATACTCTGAGAAATATATCTTATTTTTTATGAAACTAACATATCCTAAGTATTTAATTAGAATATGAAAATGTTATATGTGTATCCTATAGAGATTATATTTTACATACTTTATTTTTTTTATATGTGTCATGAAAATTATTATAAAAAAATTCAAATAATAAATATTAGTACAACTCAAATCTTAATATATTTACATTAATTAAATTTTATTTATTTTTAATTAGTTAATTTTATATTTATAAGATAGAATGTACTATTAAGATATACATTAACTATTTTTAATTGAATATACTTAATTTAGTTATTATTAAGGTGCATAAAATAGTGGTATACTTATTATAAAATTTAAATGACCGACTTTCGATATGAAAAAATATAATTTTTTGAAAGGTGAATTTCGCTGGAAACTTCGTATCGTAATTCGACAACGAGAGGTCAAAATATTTTTACATGTTAACCGTAATTCTTTAGCATTTTCCTTAGTTTATATAGTTATTAATTAATTATAAGCTTAACCTATTTAACTATTTATATATATTTCTTACGTATTACATTGATATTATTAATTTATTTCATTATTGATTAAAACTCTACCTTATTTAAATATGTTGAATATAAATCTTTTGTCCATAAATATCTCTTACTACGTAAAGAAACAATTTAATTAAGTTTTAATTATTTTATAACTCTAACTTATTTAATTATTTGTTGAATATAAATCTTATGTCCATATATATCTCGTACTACGTAAAGAGATAATTTAACTAAGTTTTAATGATAATTAATTGTAAATAGATTAATGATAATATAAGCAAAATTTAATTTGATAAAATTAAGTATTATTATTGATCAATAAGATATTAGATCAGTTGTCTTTTAGTATATATATAAAAAGATACCACCAGTATCTTCAAACTCAAAAAGGTTTAAAGAAGTTTTTTTTAAGATTTGAAGTAACTCTAATACGGAAAAAGAGTATTTATTTACACAATGTCTTAAAAGAAGCGAGCAAAAGGTTTAAAGAATTCATATGTTAATAGGCCATATTGCATTTGTGTCATGCAACTGGTGTTCAACCTCGTCCATAAATGGTCATTCATTTCGTGTTGCGTTGGGACTTTTTTTTCCAGATTTAATAGTTATCGTCATTTTGTGTGTTTGTTTCTCTTATAGTCACGTCCAAAATTTTCATTTTCTTTCATTGTGTTTTTTGGGATTAGATTGTGTACCTTTTATTAATTAGTTTCTTACTAGCACTATTAAATAATACAGTAAATTTTTAATGTCGTCCCAAAAAAATTTAAGAAAAGAATATAAGGGTACAACAACATATTTATAAAAGAGGTGATATTTGTACCACAACAATTGATATATCTACACATGAGTTTTACTGACTTATACAATATGTTATAAAAGTTGTATAGTGTGGTAAATACATCATTATTAGTGGTGCTAATATCACTTTCCTGTTTATAAATATGTACAAAATTACACTAGTTAACTTACACTACTCGATCTGTCAACATATATAATTTTTTATTTTCCTGACAGGTGCGAATCGAATATCTTAATAGAGAGAGTCTAGATTATGTTGTTTTAATCGGGTTCATGTTAAAGAGCTTTCTCAACCAATACCAAGTATTGAGGAAAAACTCTTTGATAGCTCGTCCAAAAGCACGACAACATATTAGGAGAAAACTTTGCCCCCTTATAGTCGAAACTGGTCTCTCCAAATCCAAACCCTCACCCAAAGACTTTCTTACCGTTGGGCTATTAACCTGTTGGTATACCTTTCTTCTTTTAACAATTTATCATTCCATTATTCTCATACTCCAAAATTACACAAATATCTATAATGTAATCTTAGGACTTTCAAAAAAACCTTTTAATAACCCAACCTCACAAATACGATAGAGTAGAGACTTTACCAAGAAACTCATCAACATACTGTTAGAATATGAACACCTAAACATACATAATCACGAGTACGCGCAACGGAAGAAATCGAAACATATATGCAATCAAATTAATTAACAAAGACTAGAATTAAGTCGTGTACCTTATGCAAGCTCCAATAAAGATAATAATAATAAGATTATTATTAATGCTTAGGGGTTAAAGCAAAACCCCTCTACGATCGCACACTAGACACCCCGAATAACGTATGCTAGTACCCAATCACAAACCAAACAAACCTTTTGCTTGAACCTTAAACTTCAAAGTCGAAATACCCTAATGAAAGGGAATTTCGGCCACTTCAAAGAGAAAAGGAGGGAAAGCTTATGTGAAAAAATGTGAAAGAATCAATGAAAACCTAGAATTAAGCCCTATATATATAGGGAATAATTAGGTTAAACATTCTTGGAAAAAAAGTTAGAATTAAGGCTTTCCAAGCCTTAATCCAAACCGGCCCCCATAGAATTAGGGCCCAAAAACCATTTTCCATATTTCACATTTTTAATCCTCCTTTTTAACTAATTAAATATAATTAACCTTTTAATTATGTTTAATTAATTATTTCGTGATCAAACTAATTAATATATTACTTTAATATATCAATTAATATTATCGAGTTACCGTGTCATTTCATGTGACCCCGTAGGCTTAAATTATTCCTGGACATGCGATTTATAATAAAATGATCACACTCCAACACATAGTTATAAAATCAACAAAATAAGATACTCCATATTATTTATCATTTTCGATGTATCTATTACTCGTAAACAATATATAATTATACATAACTCATACAAAGTGTTTTTTCCTTTTGAATTAGCAATATATACATGAAACTCAAATATAGTCGTATAATTTATTTAGCTATTAATAGATTAATTATTTTATTTTTAAACATATCTACCAATCATATAAAAATGATCTATTTTATAGTTTATACAACGTCGACGGTTTGTGAACCCAACATCATCATCCTATTACTCTACCATGCTACCAACCACATATCTTTGCAAAAAGTTGTAAACAATTTCAACATCGCACGTCTTGCAAACCCAATTTTCATTGCCAAACATTAGAAGCTTCACTATGCCTCTGTCTCCATCCGTCCCTGCGCAATTAGGTGGGACTCGTTCCTCGTTCGTCCAAGTCCCCCCCCCCCCCTCTCCGAGTTGTTGTTTGTCATTTTTTTTAAACTACTAACGACTAATTAGTTTTAAAAAACTATACCATTTCAGTTTATGCAAGGCTACAACGCCCAAGTATTCAAAAATTCATCAAAAATTTCAAAATAATACATTTTTAGTCCCTAAATGGCTATAAACTTCATTATGTATACCATTTTACAGCCATTTCACAACCGTTTAACTACCATATAACTAAATTTTTAGTCCAAATGACTTCGTCATCAAATAATGTCACCAACCCCGTAGGACCACCGATGAGAAGAATACACTTATCATGTTTGATATCGCAGAGGACACCTTCCTTCGAGCAAAATTCTTGACGGTGATGCAACAACTACAACAAAAACAACGATGGTGCTCACAACAAGAAATACAGGCACCAAGACGCAAGATTTCCAATCTTGAAAGCCAATATTTTACCTATTTACAGGAAAAGATCAACTTGGTGAAGCTCGCTATTGAAAACCTTTGAGCTTTCAGACACACGTTACGAGATCAATGAACATGGGTCGACATATACTTTCAAAACTGCGGTGAAGATTATGAAGTGAAGTCTTCGGTATATGGCCCTAGTTAACCGTTGGTATGTCAACGATGATGAACACCTTGGCCTAGAAATATGTCAATACGATACCGTCGTTAATGTATTGCGTTTTTATTCTATTTTGATTGTACCTTGTTTTTTTAGAAATGTCTATTGTTTCTTAGTAATGTATTGCCTTTTTTTAGAATTATTTTTAATTAAGTGTGGTTTTTAATCATCTTAATTTTGTGAATTATAAGTTTTTTTAATTTTATATATTTAAAAGCATAGAATAATTAAAAGGTGGATATGTTAAAAAAAATTTTAAAAGGTGGATTATATAACTAGGGATGACAAATAAACCTGTACCCGACGGGAAAATCCAAAACCCGACATTTTTGGGCCGGGTTCGGGTACATGGGTCTAGGGCCGGGTATGAGGATGATTTTTGATTTTTTTACGGGTTCGGGTCCGGGGATGGTTTTAGATTAAAACCCATTTACCCGACCTGTATACCCGAAACCCGCCCCAAACCCGTATACCCGACTCGTTTATGTTAAACTACATAATAATAATCATAAAAATAGTATGTTTATTTCTAGTTATTTGAAAACGTATGAAATGCTAGCTTGCCTAACACTAACACATGATAATAAGTGAAAGGATTTCAAGCTTCTGTAATGAATATTATTTGGTAAGCCACACTAACGGGTTTTATAGTTTCAGTCAATATGGTTGTACTTGTACATAATCAACTAGTTACAGATAAATTTCATACATGCTGAGAAAAGTCATGAAGTTTAATAATGTTAATTTAGTTAATTATAAAACAAAGTTTTGCATTAAAAAAAACATGAAAGGATTTTTTTATAACGGATACCCGATTACCCGTGGGGAAACCCTTTACCCGATGTTTACCAAGTAAATGGGGACCCGTCGGGTTTGGGTCCGGATTTGAGACGGGGTTTTTTAATCAGGTTCGGGTCCGAGATCGTGTAAACCCGGACCATACCCGGCCCATTGCTATCCCTATATATAACTAGGCATGACATAAAGGATTAGTCTTTCGTAGATAATTTACTAATGGGGTGTTGGTAACTACTCGTATTTCTTTTTTAAGAACAATTCTGAAACGTAGTGTATCTGTAACTTTATATTTTACCTTATAAAGCATTTGACCCCTTTTATTTTTACAAAAAGAATTTATCTACCTAAACTACCTCTTTTTTATTTACTAATTTGAATATTTTCATCTAATATACATATAATACCTTTAATGAAATTTTTTATAACATACATCCTAGCTTCAACCCTTAAAAAAACTACACTACCTCATTTTACATCAATTAGTTTTACATTAATAACTACACCGCTATATCTCCACCGTCGCCGCCACCACACTCGTCGTTGTCGTCGTCACCACCATCACACCGACGCATCATACGGGCATATGATTAGTCCCTTAAAAAATATCGACTGAATAGTTGAAAAATGTAAATATACATTTATGATGATAGATATATACTGTCTGACATATATGATGGTATTTTGTGACCAGTTTATACACATATACATATACGCGTCTCTGTTTTATTTCCCCCAAGAAACAAAACAAAACTGAATAGTGAATACTATAAAAACAACTTGTCTTATTAATTCTCTCTCTCTCTCTCCCCCTCTTTCTTTCCATCATCATGCCGGAATCTCATATTATCCGCCTGTATCTTCTTAATTAATTAATTAATTTTCTTCTTCTTCTTCTTCTTCTTCATCAATCAGGTAATAACTAGATTCTATACACATATATATATATAATTGCATACGTATAGATAAGTTAAGAGCTAGCTAGTATATATATTTTTTCATCATCAACAAGATATTTCAACGTCAATTCAACTAAATTTCCGGTAATATATAGATTAATTTATTTATTACTATATATATATATTTTGAGCTGTAATTTTCCTACTTTTAGTGCTTGCTTACTTGCATAGATGTATATGTATATGTATAATTGGCTGCTTGCTTGTTTGCATATATATATATAGTTCTAATGTAGATGAATGTTATGTATTTAATTTGCATTTTTATAGAATTCTGATTGTTTATATCATTTCCAGATTTGTGTTGACAATTTAATTTTATGAAATTACTTATTTGAGTTAATAATAATTTGTTTTTACTATCTTCAGATTCCTTTCTGAATCACATATTTTTTACTTTTATCTTTTCATATACAGTATATATGTATATGTATATTTTTTTTAAATGTTAAATACTAATAATTTAGTTCAAAAAATATATTTGGAATTATTTACACATGATTATGTCTCTTTTTGGTTTTATTATTATAATATAATAGTTTTATTTTACCTTTTTGGCTTTTTCTAAGATTGTCTTTTTGGTTCTTCTATAATCAAATCATCAAAATGTAATTCAAATCTATTTAAATTTTCATTGCCGCCTCACCAAAGTTAATATCTTTCAAAAAAATAAAAAAAATAGTAGCATTTTTAATAAATTTAATATTATTCAAAAGTAAGATATTATTTGCTGTCTTATTAATCACAAATTAATTAAATATAAAGAAATTAATAAAATAATGCGTTGGTATTATGAATGTGGGAACCGCGTAGCTGGAATCAGCGTTGTTTTAATCACTTACTAATTTTTTAATTTGGGCAAAATTAATTTAGGCACGACCCTCCCGCCTGATATTTTGGGGGATTTTAATTTATTTAATTAATTCTGAAAAGCCACTCGCGGATCAGAACGCGTAAAGTTCACGCATTTATAAGTAATGGGTTGGTGTTATTTAGTGTTGCGTGTACGGGTGACACGTTTTATGAGACCTGTTGCTACTGCAAAACTTGATATGTCTTGTCTAGTTACATTTTTTTTTTCATAAAAAATATAGAAAATTATGAGTAGTAAATTATCTTTATTTTTGTTGTATATATGATCCCAGATTTTGGATATATGGACAGCTAATAAAAGATTAGTCTTTTAGCTAATACCCATAAGGCTATAAAATGGATAACAATACTATTAAAGGGACACGAGGACGGGATTTGAACTCCTGACCTACGTTTTTATATTGCATCTTGCATGTCATTCGTCACTAGCTTGGACTAATTTTAAAGTATTAAAATTCCTGTTCTGTTTGGATTTTTTTTGATTTTGTTCCATTTGAGAACTTAAACTAATTCTATTAGACTTACCTCTGATAGTTATGAATTTAATTATTTAATTTTGTATACAAGAGTTTTTTTTTTTTTTTAAAGAAACTATACATAATGGAATCCTGAATGGTTTAGAAATGAATAAATAAAGTTGAATTTTTTATTAATTAATTACCTATTTGTTCCGGTTGTAGTTTTGTATATCTGTCAATGTTTTCCAAAATATTTCATGCTAATTTAGGGTTGAAAAGGTCAGTTCTTTGTTTTTAAAATTTTTAAGAGTCAAATATATATTCTTTGATGGACTAATTGTTGTTTTGTAATAAAAAATACAAGTGATAGAAGTTGACCAATATTACCTATATATTTTTCTTGGACATGTATTTTTCTAATTTTTAAAAGCTAACCTGGTTCATATTCACATGATCAATTAAGTGAAAGGGCAAAACTTTTGACTTGTTAAGCTTGTAAGACTTTCTTGTTTCTTTGTTTTCGTATTATGTAATGCACATAAACTAACGTTATTAGTATTACCTAATTCTGTTTTGTCCCTAAATTAAACATGGCTAATAATTGTAAGTAACATGGCTTGAGATATCATGTGAACACAATACTTATGGATTAAGAATTTTGATCGTGAGTTGATTATTTTCTTGAACTGCAGATCATCATATTAGCACGGAGTAAGCAAAATGGCATCATCTCTGGTAAGCTGACTCACTTGTTAAGTTCATGGTCTAAATAGATTTTTTTTTTTTTTTAATGATATATCAACCTATCAAATCAACCTAATAATCAACCTATCACTTGACAAGTGTAATTCGCTCATTCTCTCTCCAAATCTCTTCCTTTTATTATGCCAAATGTCATCATCATGTTGTTAGGTTGATTATTTGGTTGATTTGTCAGGTTCATTAATCATTTTCCTCTTTTTTATAGCTTAAACAGGATTGTTGCCATATAATCATGCTGGTTTTAATGTTATTATGAAAAAATCTTTTTGCTTGTTAGGTATATGATGTTTGAATGAATTTGTTATGTTTGTAGGCTAAGTCGAATAAAGGTTATAGGAGGATGGAATCTAGAAATAAACATTCCTGGTGGTGGGATAGCCATATTAGTCCCAAAAACTCCAAATGGCTGGCAGAAAATCTCGAAGGTAAGCATTTAAGCAACTAAGATTCAATTATGCATACCACTTTCTTGAGTTATCTGTTCTTTAGGTCTTATTGCTTCTTTTTACATCAAGTATATTGAATCCAGAGTCATCTTCATTCTCTTTGTATAACTAAGGATCCCAGAAACCCATAAACTTGTGTCTAGATGAATCTTGAAAGAGATATTTTTATCCACAAATATGAAAACAGATGTTTCTACATAACCTAATGTCTGCCATGAAAATCTAATGATAGCATATAGTGGCAGACCAAAGTTTTCTATAGAAGAAATTCACTATAGTTATAAAATTTGGGTATGCACACTTTGGGTCCACCCCTGATTATTAGTAAAATACCTTATTTAGGCTTGTCCTTTGTGAGTCGTAATGCTCGATCAAATTAGAGTCCTACGCACGACATGGTAGTATGGTACGAATATAATTGAACCCTTCCATTCTGAAGTTACTTCGAATTTAAATGCCAATCAGCATAAGTGTTGTACATGGATTTGTATTTTAAGTCAATATTCCTAGCTATTCAAGACGACTAGTGGTCACATTTCCCGCATCTTTTGACTAATAAATATTATTTTTTTTTACCACATGTCCAATATAGATCGAGTCATCTCATTTCTGGGATATATTTTTGGTTTGAAGTAGATGTTTAAGTATTACCATCTTTTGAAGTAAATTAATGATATCGATTTGAGTTTTAAAACGATGTTTTAAGTCAATCAAGCCATGTTTTCTGGGATAAAAGAATAACAAAAACTCCCTCATGAAAAGGAGCTCATGTTCCTATATTTCAATTCTTGTACGCAATCTCTAAATAAATTATTAAAAAGCCTTTATATCAATTTGAATTTTCTTTAAGAAAAAAAAGCTTGATTTGTACCATAAAATTCTAGGTATTACCACATAATATATAGTCAAATACTACTCGCAATTAGTACTTTTTGCAAGTTAAAGTTATTTCAAACTTATGGAGTTGATTATACATGTCCCTACTTTTGGTTCCTTAGTGGCTGTCATAGTTAGTTCTTTTAAATCTTCACACTTCCTAGTGATTTATAAATCAATCTGGGTCCCTCTAAATATGCCTTTATTTTAAATAACATTAATGTGACTTGCACATAATTTTGAATTAAAATGGCTAAAGTTTCAAAGCATAGAGTTACAAAAGAGTTCTTGATTGCAGAAATGGACCAAAGTGTAAAACGAATGTTAAAGCTAATAGAAGAAGACGGAGATTCATTCGCCAAGAAAGCCGAGATGTATTACCAAAAGCGGCCAGAACTCGTATCACACGTTGAAGAGTTCTATAGAATGTATAGGTCGTTAGCTGAACGATATGATAATGTCACTGGTGAGTTAAGAAAAAACATCCCATCAGATCTCCAATCTCAAGGGTCTGGGATATCTGATGCGGGCTCCGAACCACCGACAGTGATAACGTCATCTAAACCACGAGCTCGGCCTGGGGCTCGGGCTGCAGGTTTTGATTTCTTTCTTAAAAGTGGCGGGAGTAGCTCAGATTTAGGGACAAAAGAAGGAGATGAGACATCGACGTTGGATTCTGAATCAGAATCTGATGATTCCTCTGTGAATAATTACTCAAGTACATCGGCAAACAGTGATCATAGAGGGTTGCGTAAGAGAATTGCTGAATTGGAAAGTGAGCTTCAGAAGTTTCATAAGCAGCAAGATGAAAATCTCTTGAAGAATGATAATGTTGAAGAAGATTTGCGTGTTGAAAATGAAAAGTTAAAGATTGAACTCCAAAAGTATGAATCAATGATGCCTCAAAATGTTGACCTTGATGAGATGAAAACGTTTAGCATAGATGAAGGTTTGGAAGCGAAATTCATGGAGCAAGAACGAAAAATCCGGGCCCTTGAATTTGATTTGAAAGTAATGAGAGAAAAGCTTAATGATTCAGAGGAAGAAGTGAAGAGATTAAGACATGAACTCGAGAACAATGGATCCTCGAATAATCACCTACAGGAAAAGCTCGTTTCAGCCCAGAAGGAAATTTCAAGTTGGAAATCAAAACTGGATAAAGAAAAAAGAGAAGTAATGAAAGTGCAGGGACGAGTTACAAGGTACAAAGAGAATCTATCAGAACGTGATCGAGAAATCCGGGCTATGAGAGAAACGTTGTCAAATGCAAACAAAACTTTGTCTGAAGAGAATCTGCAACTTCAAGAACAAGTCACGAAGTTATTGAAAGAGCGGGCACTTTTGGATGATACCATAAAAGAATGGGATCTTCGTTGTCAATGTTCAGATGAGGAACTTAGGAGAATGAAGGTTGTTAAAATAGAAATGGAAGGTGAGATCGAGAAGTTAAAGTTTGAAAACAATCTTCTTGAGGTGAAAGTCGATGAATTCAACCGAGAGTTGTCTTTGAAAGATGCTGAGATTAACCAATTGAGTCAGCATTTAGATCAATTACATTTAGAACATGTTGAGTTGGTAGACAAAATTGAAAAGTCAAATAAGTCGATAGATGAGTTGACATCTAGAGGTGAAGACTTGAAAAGGCAAGTCGAGAGGCAACAGGAAATGATAGACGAAGGAGCAGAGGAGAAACGAGAGGTAATAAGACAACTATGTTTTTCACTCGACCACTATAGAGATGGATATCAAATGCTGAAACAAGCTTTCATGGGTCATAATAAACGACACACTGTCATGGCATCATAAGAAATGGACATCAAATGGTTCAAATGAGTTTCCCGGGTCATATTAACGGACACCCGTAGGAAATGGATATCGAACACATCGTCATAAGTTAATCATCTAGGGGCGTTCTTTTGAGTTCTTGTTTTCTTTTGCTCTTTTTTGGTTTCTTTTCGAGTGTGTAAGTAAAGGTCTGAATGTTGATGTATCTTGATAAAAGCCTGTGTTTTGTCATGCTACCATCTTCAGTTTATCCCTTTATTTTGTAAGCATTTATACTGATGTGTTTTTCCAGTTCTGCTCATCTTTGGTGTAAGAAAGAAACAAAGAATGATAAAAAGATGGAATAGGACCTGGAGCCTTATATTGCAGTATTTTCGTTAGTGCTTCTTGTATGCATGTATATGGCAGTTGAGTGTTGATGATTTTTGTTGGTTTTATACTTTTATGTGCTCGACTGGTGCTGTGAGAATTGAACACTTTTCAAGTACGTCAGTAAAATCTTATCAGGTCTTAATACAAACGGGAAGCTAGAAACAAGGGAATGTCGAATTTATAAGATTTCATCTTGAAACCTGATGTCTATTTTTATGTTTGAAGTATAAATTTCCCCATGAAAATAAAACCAAGATGGTCATGAAAGCTTTAATCGTTTGTACTATTTTTGTGTTTAATGAAGTCACACAAGCTATTTCTGATTCAGAGGATATATTATTAGATCACATGACCAGATACCGAACAAGAAACCAGAAACAAACTCCGGCATAATAAATTGGTAAGCTGAGTTATATCTTTATACATATATATTATCCTAATATCCATCAACCAAAACTCAATTTTGTGAAAAGTTCATGTGACAGACGATTTTCCATATAAATTCTATCAAAAATCACTTACCATAAGTTTAAATCATTTCTGCTTTGTTTTGTTATGTTTTGTAGATAATATCTAGCAAAAACCACTTGTCGAGCTATTTAATCAATGTTTACACTACTGCTGAAATTAATTGATTGAATGTACTCGGCAGATTAATACAAACTTGGAATTTCATATTACAGAATTAACTTTAGTCGAACGGACTTGATAAATGAACTATTGTAATTCATCTAAGATAAAAGCCCATGCATCCACCAATCAAGTACAGGCACACTATACAAAAGCATGGGTATAAAAACCTTTTACAGTATGTATGGGATTATGGGTACATATAAGTACATTAATACAAGATAAATTACTTTTTAGGCATGGACTACCACTTCCTGTAAGTCATTAAGTGAAATATCACCCACTATAAGTTGTTGGGTTATTGGCTAATCCAACTCATGATAAACCAGATTTTGCATGCTGCAATCCTCCATCTTTTGCTGGTAAGATTAGGGAATACCAAAGGAGAAACGGAAATCTTCATCCATACAAATGAAGGCTTTACGACAGATAATAACATTTCAGAACAAAAGTAGCCCTAGCCTTTCAGAGCGTCAACCTAACCATACAGCCATCGCCTATACTGGTAAGGTCCATAAAGCCTGTACGCCTTGCTTGCTACTAGGACTCTAGGAGTGTGCAAACTCAGGGCAATAACCATAACACCAAACCCGAACAAGCATAACTAGTCGGGTTGCCGATATCAAATACAAAACTCGGTCTGGACAAAAAAAACAGTTTTCACCTCTTTTACTTTATTGAAGAGGCGTTTTTCCCCACCAAAATTCAGGTTTGAATCACAAGCCCAAAGTTTGAAAAGGGTCTAAAACCTGTTTGGCACCAAACAGGTAATCCGGTTCTTGGTTCCAATATTCCAGTTAGGTCCCTTTTTATAACACCTACACGTATAGTGATATGGCCCCCTTTATAAAGGATAATAAATGTCAAACTCCAAAAATCCTAAATGGAAGCGACAAAGCATCAAGGACAGTGATACACGTGACAAGACTAAAGAAGGTTTCGTAATAATATGAAGTTTTTTCTCAACCATGTCTATACCCTAAGATACGAGTTCAAAATGCAAATTATACACAGCCTACACTATCTACCAACCTCTGATTCTATACCTTATTGTTGTCACGTTTGAATAGTAAGGCCAAAAAGATTTCCTTTTCTTTTTAAAGACTAGTGGTAGGACTTTAACAGGAGAAGGATCGGGAACGTGGAAAGTCAATTTTTGTAGTATTAATCGTCCCAAGCATCATCTGCAGAACCCTCTTTCTTGATCATTGCAGGGGCAATCATGTACTTGTACTTGTCTTCTACATTAATGGATGTGGGTGAAAGCTTCGATTGGGAAATCCTTGCTTCTTTTTGAGCAATAGCTGCTTCCCGCTCTTTCCTCCTAGCAACCTGTATATTACATGAGCTGATGAGCGTATTGATATCCACATAGGGGTAGCAAAGTGAGCGGGTGAGTAACAAGTCAAAACAAGTTGGATTGGGGCAACACAAACATTTTCAGATTATTATTCTTTTTAAGTTCTGAATATGATTAATATGTAGAGAACAATCACAACTATGCTATTCCAGTAATAATATAAACTTCTTTGGATTGAAACCATTGAAAAGGAAACGTATTAAAAATGACTTTCAACATGTGTGACCCACACAACCCATTATACATAAAGCATAAACACTATCTGATCCATTTTGGTCATTTGTATATAAACAGGCCAAAATCGGCAACTCTATATTTCACAATCTATACTTTATAATGACCATAAGATTATGCAACTAATAAAGTTGGAAGAACATAGAAGATTATGATATGCACTATAGCGAGTTTTATAAAATGGGCGTGTTTGGTGATGGGTCAAAACAAGTGGGTTGGGTTGGGGCTGTAAACACTGTTTATCCAATTTATTACTTCTGCAAAATAACTGATGCGCTATATATAATTACAAAAAACCATATATGGATCATAAAAGGAAATTGAGGAGATCATGATCATACAAATATATTTTTAAGACCTAGCTAAACCTGACCCATTTATAGGTAAAGGGTTGAAGCTACTAACTCTATACAATAATAATATCTGTAATGACTGATCAGATAGAAAGATTACCTTGCCGGTGGCAAAAGCCACGGTGTTCCCAGATTGAACATCTGCTATTGCTTTTCTTATTTGTGATACTAGGAACTGAAAGAGAAGTAAAATATGAAACAATTAGCATCAAGCAATTGACTATAAAGGAAATTATGTACAATGGTATGCGCAAATATTATCATATAAGAGAAGACTACAGGAAAACTACAAGCTTTTAATTTCATTCATTTACTAAAAGTGGCAATTTGTGAAAATTATGTGCTTAAATCAACTCAAATAGACGATTTTATGGCCCGCGTCTACCCATGCATATGTAAATCAGTCAGAACAATTTGACATCACTTATTCTTAATAAAAAGCAATATGATTTAACATAATTGTGCATTTCTTTTTGGTTAATAACAATTTGACTTAGAGATTTTTGGCTGGTCAGATGTTGCAGTTTACATGGGTCAGGGAGTAATAAGTAAAAATTAAGGGGAGGAAAGGTTAAGAAAAGGGGCACCATATCACGATCTGTATAAAATGAAGTAGCTCGGCCCGTTGATCCTGCACGACCTGTCCTTCCAATTCGGTGAACGTAGTCCTCCATTGTCTGAGATTAAGTTAAAAAAAAATCAGATACCAAGTACGGATCGTTTTAATACTATTGACTGTATATCTTGAAAAGAGGTATCTATAGCACATAGATATGCCAGTGTTCTGTAATTCAACATCATTAAAAGAGTGTCATGCGTGAATTTGTGTTTTGGAACTAATAAGCTACTTTATGTGACTTCGAGTAGTAATGATCAGTTTTTACAATTGAACTTTTACTTCCTCACAAATGTCTAAAACCTAAACAAAAGATAATATGATTATCACAGCTTAAAGCAGAAAAAGCATATCGAAACAAAATCTTTTGCAGTTCATGTCATAACAGCTGATTAACTGATTATTCGGTTATTCATCATCCCATCAATCACTTCCACAAATACACACCCAACAATTAAGTTAGAGACTTGATCTATATCTTTATAGTAAGATATACCTTTGGAAGGTCCAGATTAACTACATGAGCAACTCCTGTAACATCCAGACCCCGAGATGCGACATCTGTAGCAACCTGACAATAAAACCAAAACGGACAATACAGGGTTGAGTTGAACCGTCTACCCATTATATAATATTGTAGCAATCAAAATGCAAACAAGATAAAATGACAAAAATATATCTACATTTAATTGAAAGTTTGTACGGAGCCACGGAGGAGCACAGGCTGGTTTAAAAAACTAATTGTGTTGTAAATAGTGTCAATCATGAAGCCTCCTACACTATTATAATTAGTTTTAAAAAACTAATTGTGTTTTATGATCAAAGCACCAACAGTTTACCAATACAAGATGGTGATTTTCTGGGTTATGTTTTATCTCTAACGGGCAAAAGCAAGAAATAGTTTGAGGATACAAGCCGAATGGGCCTAAAAGGTCAAAACGTGCCCAAAAGTATCTTTTTTAATCATGAAGCCTCCTACACTATTAATAATAGAGCTTCTTGAAATCATATTATGGCACAATATACACAAACCTTAGGACAGAGCATTTCAAGCCAACCCGTACCATACAAAAAACTAACCATTTGACCCCTTACCAAACCCACCCATTTCCAACTTTAGTAAATCTTTACAAAAACCATAACTTATATAGTGGAAGTGTTATCACAAAGGCTGCTCAGGTGTTCTGTGACATACCAAGATATTAGTAGGACCATGCCTAAAATCACGCAAGGCGCCCTCTCTTTCACTCTGAGTTCGGCCTCCGTGAAGAGCAACAGCATTTAATCCCTGAGCCACCAAAGCTTCAGCAACTTCATCACACCTTGTCTACATGCAGAATGCATAAGCTTTTAGACTTACTAACTAATACCAAAAGAGCAATATACCAGGCATTAATACGAAATTGTGTGGATAAAAGATTATCACAATCACCCCAGGAAACATAATAGCTTTCGATCTAAATAAGTGGAGCAAAACATGCACACAAGTGAAAAGAAGGGACAAGAGGAGGGGGGGCGGGGGACAAGCTAAAATCCTAAAGCGTAATTTTGGGTACAAAACTACAAATCAGGCCAGGCTTACCCTGAACTCTTTTTTGGCCATCACTTATAATTCTATATGAACGGTAAATTACAGTGTGAAAAATGATGATGATCATCATAATGTTATTTCAATGACTATCAAATTCTTCCCATAGATGATTTTAAGAGGTCAGGAGCATTAAGAACACACTTTAGGCAACTTTGATCCCATTGGACCCGTTTCAACTAAGATAGTGTAAAAGTATTAACCAAAATCTATTCATTACATTACCAACAATAAACTATAAAGAAAAGCTTGTGTGATACTGTATAAAACTGTGGTTCCTAATGGCAGCTGGAAAAAAGCTAGGTGGATCAAAGTGGCGAGAGGAAAGGATTAAAAAATTAAGATGTTAATGAAATTACTAACATGCAGGTGCAGGATAGAGAAAACTCAACCAAGAAACTCGGAGTAACATCAATACCATACGAGTATATGTAAAAATAAATCTGCAATACCTTCCGTTCCACAAATACGATAGTTAAAGGAAATGGGTGGCCTAAATTTTCAGCCAGTGCAGCCTCCTCAACAAGCAAAGATAGTAGTCGATCAATCTGCGACAAAATTAAAATCACATGGAAATTAACATAACCGAACCACTTCGTAATTCAACAAAACATATATTTTTTTATTGAACTGGATCTGAAATATGTGAATCTTTGAGGCAGTCGTATCTCTAGGTGACAAAGATGACTATACAAAGATATTAGATAGATTACAGTATCTAGAGTTGTTCCAACCAAAGATAACATCTGCTTTGGCCTTTGTGGATAGTAGAGTGTCTGAAAGTTGGTAGAGCCATACAAATTTTAAGTTCTAAAACAAAAAAATAAACTATTTAATGCTACAATAGTTGCTGATTTCAGGGTTAAAAAGGGAGAAAAGACTAACGTAACCCAAGAAATCAGATGGTTGGACTTTGGAGTCACTTGAAAGTATAGGGAAATCTAATAAGTACAAGAATACAGAGGAAATCCTATACAATTCCATTTTTAAACACACGTTATCATGTAGTATTTTACACCGACCCGAATTAGCCAAAGCCTAAACGCCATCCGAGGCATTCATGTAATTTAGAAGTAGGAGTAAGTTCGTATGACGTTCAAGAAATAAAACAAAACATATCAATACAAATCCATGTCTAAACACATGTTTACCAACAAAAACTCCATCCAGATAAAAGTTGTCCACGTATTCTCATACATCATGCATGTGACATAGAGATAACAGAAGACGTAATGCTCATTAAACCTCAAGGCTCAAGCATCACCCAAGACATCATATAGATAACATTGCTTTGAAAAAAAACAAGGAGCGGCATCTGTGTATCGTGACATGCCATGTGCAGGTTTCTGCTAAACTTTTGCTCTTATCATTTTCAGATTACTCTTTTAGCAAATATGTACTATTTCGGTTTGACATTATTAGCATAAATAAATCAATTTTGGTTACGCCTAAAATCAAAACTGGGGTACCTTTTCATTCTCAGTAATTTTCTCCAAAGTTTGGGATACATTCTCTGTTGGGCTGCTAACTTTTCCAACCTTGACTTGTACTGGATTTGTCAGATATTCCTGAAATTCATATAATATAAAGGAAGTTTGGATGAGATAACAAAAAAGAACAGCTTCAACAGGATCTCGTAAATAAACCTATGACTGAGGTTGTCATGAAGTAGATCTAGTCAACATATCAATATGCCCACTAGCAGTGATTAGTTAGTGAAGTTTATAAATCATTACATGAAGATATATTGTTTTGTAACTCAAATGAAGCTATCAAGCAACAGTTGCGAATTTCACTGTGCAGATGATTTGTGTCAAAGCGTTTAATGCATTCCTATCATGATTAAAAGATTAAGACTCAGAATGACAAAAACAAAAGAACATGAAATCAGATGAACCTGTGCTAGTGCTTCGATCTCTACCGGCATAGTCGCGCTGAACAACAACGTTTGATGTTTTTCTGGAAGATTATGCATTACCTAAACAAAAATATAAGCAAACAGATTAATTTTCTTTAGTTGCTCATCAATTACCAGCCTATATGATAATATGAATGTATGAATAACTAGGTAAGTCATACATCATTTTAGCCATTTACTACAACAGAAATCCTGAAAATGGCCTGTGTGTTACAACATTCTAGGAGTAAAACAAACCTTGTATACACATGTAATCTAGTTCAGGTAAAATAAAATGCTTGTGTACTAGGAAATCACAAACTTTTAGACATGATCATTAAGCCGTAAAAACCCAAAGTCAAAGCATGTTCCAATAATATGAGAGAGAAAGAAAATTGTCTAATAGTAAGCTGGCTTAATAGAACCAACAGAAAACGCAGCCAGTTTCAGATTTAACTACCTAACATTGGATTTTTAATGTATTTGCAGTTTTCCCTGGAACATTTTTTCAGTAGCGCATATTGTAAAAAAGCATTCCCCTACACCCATAATGAAGGACCTAGAATATTTACTTTAGAAAACAATAAGACATAAATAGCTGCATGAATTTGGAAACGTTGACAATGTAACACAGCTTACCTCTCTTATTTGAGGTTCAAAACCCATATCAAGCATTCTATCTGCTTCGTCCAGTACAACATACGAAATCCGTGTAAGAGACGTGTTTCCTTGTTGTAAATGATCAATAAATCTTCCAGGAGTAGCAACCACAATCTCTACTCCTGCCCGAAGCTCAGACCTCTGTTAGATATCCAAACACGAATTACAATGTATGAACTTGTGATATATCTGAAATCCAGGAGGAGCACGAGAAAGTATCTTGTAAAGTGGTAAGAAAGCGACCACTGACTAATTGACCAATTGCCAAAACATCAGAATTTCCATTTATGCTACCGATACTATAGTCTGCGATGTATAATGATGCTCAAAGCACCAACATTATACAGCATATTTCAGATTACAAAATATATACTTCAAATCAATATTATTCACCTGGTCAGAGATGTTTGTTCCACCCACAACAATCGCAGTTCTAAAAGACTCCAATGATTGACTGAAGGCCTTCACCTGTAAGGATCCCATGTAACATGTAATTTCATAAAAAGGATATGCATACAATATGATCAAACTAAACCACATCAAACAACTTTATTTAACAATAAGTGTTAACTCTGCATATGCAGGTTGCATAAACAACATATATGATGTGGATATCAGTTGTAACTATTGGTGGTCAATATAAATAAAGCTAGTATATGTGTACAGATTCAACATATACAACAAAAATGAGCTTCAACAAATTATATCACAGGTTCACAACACATCAATTAAGTTTTTTTTTTTTTTTTACCATAACAAGTACTTGAATAAATCAGGTATGGTTTCAATTCTCAACAAAATAGACATGTAGACCACTATCAGCATGTGCATACCTCAAGAGCTGGTTTCCATTTACCATAATACGATATTGTGACCGTTACAACAAAGTCAATAATTTTTTAACAGTTCAAAATTTATCAGACGTTTATATTTATACTCCTTAAGAGTTTATAATACATTTAACATACTATACTCCCAAAAAAAAATTATATAATATTCATAACTTAATTAATCACAACCATTCATATATCAACCATCCCATAACTTTGATTACAACCACTTATCTTTCAAACATAAACTTAGATTTTAACTACTCCGCCGCTCATTTTTCAAAGATTCATTACTTTTAATCCAAACATATATTTCACCCAGCTATAAATACACTCGACCATATAATTGATTTTACACAACCATAATCGTAGAAATGGTTAGTGAAGTGAAACAAGGCGAATCACGGCATCCGCCATCCATTTCCGACCAAGAAATGTTTGGTTTTGCCACATTGCACAGGTACATGCTAGTATATACAAAATGAATCAGAGCTTAAGACAGATTAACATATTCTACAATGAAATGTATGTATACAGCATAGGCAATAAACCAAGATAGATCTTTAACAACATCAAAACAAAAAATGTCACTAGTTGCCATATTCAATACCTCAAATTAAAAATAGAAAATGAGATCAAATGAGTATACATATGTTACAATGCATATGATTGTTAACAAACTATAAAAAAAACTGCACAGGGTGTCTTACTAGATCAAACATAAGTTACCTTACCTCTTTCTCTATCTGCTGTGCAAGCTCTCTGGTGGGAGCCAACACTAGTGCTAATGGGCCATCTCCACGCCGAACAGAAGGCTGAGCTATACAATGCTGCATGGAAGATATATATCCAAAGAAATGGAAATATAGAATTCATCATACGAATGGTAGTTCATGGTAGACAATGATACAACTATGCTTAATTTCTTTTTAAGGGTGGAGGACAAAGTGTTATAAGCACAAATTCAGTGAACTAGTACCTGTATCATGGGTATTGTGAATGCGGCAGTTTTCCCACTGCCTGTTTCTGCACAGCCCAAAAGATCCCTTCCACTTAGAGCAACAGGCATTGCCTGTGCCTGAATAGAAGTTGGTGTGGAGTATTCATGAATGGCGATATCCTTCATGATGCTTGCATCCAGGCACTACGTGGGTTAAAAAGAATGATTCAGAACAGTTAGTCAAGAATAAATAATCATTGAAAAAGCATATCAACATGTAATAGAATTCGAATATCAAGAACAAAATTTGTTTACCATGTCTGTAAAAGATTCAATTGGTGCAGGTGCAGCCGGAGAGTCGGGAGTGACAGTAACATCAACATTGAGTCGTAATCTGACCTCTTCTATCTGCAGATTGTGGAATCAACTTTTAAAAAAAAAAAAAACAAGAACAGACCCTCCTTTAACAAAATGCATACTACATTACTACTGCCATATAAACAGTTATAAACCGAGACAAAAAAAAACACAACAGCCAACTAGTCAACTTTTAATAGGTCACACTTATTGTGAAAGGATTCATACAGGCTAGACAGTACATGTTCATCCAATGTACAATGAAATAGATGGCTGTTTAGATCTAGGTCCACATCTCAAACAAAACTACCACAGCAACCACATTTTTCCAATAAATAATTGACCACTCAACAATTGAGTTTTTCATCTCCTTTAAGTATCTTAAGAGCATAACCAAGTTGCCACAATTTCTTTAACAGCCAAAAACCTCTGTGCAAACAAAATGACCTGACATTATTGTATGAACATGCAGTACTATTCTCAATAATTATCCTCATGTTACACTCACTCAGGCATAGGTTAGCCCCTTCTCTATGAGCATGTAGAATTCCTATCCTTACTGGCCTACATCCTATCTCATTGTACGTCTATGTACCAATATCTGACATATGCATCCAGTCTATTGAAAGCCGTTATTAGAGATCCCAAATCTCAATCAAATAGGCACTTTTATTTGATTCATACTAGTTATCATCATATCTATGTTTTGAAAAGGCTATAACTATATATATAAATATATATAGGGTGACTTTCCGGTGAGAACACCGTTAAAGTGAAATGAGACCAGTGTGAGAACGCTCAAAAAATATATATTAAAACCAAATAAAATTGTCCAATTGACGAGAATGTTAGGATTTCATGAGCTATACATACCAAAAGGCTGAACCTCAAAATGTGTCCCTAACTTCTAACTTCATAGGTTCTGTATTAAAGCCATGTATAACATATAAGTACCACAATCACAGATACATCTTCTAATCAATAGCATTTCTCGCATATTTTAAACAAGTTATCATTATGCATAACATGTAAGTACCAAAATCACAGATACATCTTCTAATCAAAGGCATTTCTAGCACATTTCAAACTAGTTATCATCATATATATGTTTTTAGAAACTTAAAACCTAGAAAATTTGTACATCGAATTAAAATGTTAGGATTTTGCGAGTCAGCTCAAAAAGGACCTTGAAATTCATCTATTCATCCCTAGCTTCATCAGTTCTATTACAACAAAACTAATCTGTAATACATCTAATCTAATCAAGGACAGTATCTGAATTCCTATATCTTAACTAGATAGGCACTTATAATGCATTCAATTCTAGTATCATCAGATATATGCCTCAAAAAGGTTATAGCTACATTCGCACAATAGATGAGAATACTACAACTCTGCAAATCACCTCAAACGGCGGTATCTCAAACTGCTTCAGTGCTTCCCTAACTCTATTAGTTTTATTATATTTATATTATATATATATATATGAGGACAAAACCTAATAAATCTAAATCTATTAACATATCATGAGAATATTATCATTTTGGAAATTGCTCAATAAGCTTCAACTAATAGATTCAGTTCAATATTAAACTAACCTAAACACATATATATATGTACATAATATATATATATATATATACACACACGTACACACAACATGAGAATGTTATCATTCTGTAAACTAGCTCAATAAGCTTCTAACTAATTAACATAATTAGCTATTAAAAATCTAATCAAAATAAAAAACGACGTCGTAAAGGAAAACCTGCTCAGGTTTAAGGCGGAGAACGCGTTCGGAAGGCTTCCATTGAGGAAAAACTACGTTAGGTACAGCTAAGGCTCGCGACGGTTGGCTGTGGTTGTTCGTAGAGTTCCGGCGCGGCGAAGCTGCATTGGAAAACGCATTGTTAATTGAATTCGAGTTCAGTTTGTGGTTTTCTAGGGTTGCTGACGTGGCGGTGGTGGTTTTGGTGGTGGTGGTTGTTGTGGCGGTGGCGGCTGATGATTTGCGGAGGTGTGGAGGTACATAAGATGACATTGTGTGTGTTTATGGATGAGTGTGTGTGTGAGTGAAAATGAGTGTGTGTGTGTGTGTGTGTGTGTGTGTGAGAGAGAGAGAGTGTGTGTTTTGTGAGTGAGGTTGATTATTAAAGTCCGAATCTCAACGAAGTAGACATGTATTATATAGACTTCAGGATTATCTTTTCCAAAGAAAAATTGTAAATAAAAACGTCTAATTGAGGTGTATCAAATTAAGTGAGGTAAATTAGCCAATTAGGGCCGTTGTTAATTCATCATTACATGTGATGTGAGGTTTTGTTTCTTCATTTTTAACGGCCTAATTAACAAAAATGATTCATTACTATACTAGCAAATAACTACTTTTATTGTTGAAGCAAAAACCATCATAATCATTCAAAGCATCAAGACGTTAAGTTATCTTTGGTTTCAAGACGTTAAGTTATCTTTGGTTTAAGAATAGAATGAAGCATATGAACATCATATGGAATGATTGGTGTAATTTTTAAGTTGTTGTAAATCTTGTACATATTGGCCGTCGGCGATTTGCCGGGGCGAGTATTAATAGAAGTTTACTTTTCAAAAAAATAAAAATAAAAACTACTTTTACATTACATATATTGTAATTTATAACTACAGTACATTAATTAAATTAAAATTTTTCCATTGATCCCAAGTCAAAACCTCCATTTATCCTTATTTTTTGCCATGTATAACTCATTACTTTGAGTTGCAGCACTTACAAATTTTTGATTGAAGATTTTGTTATTTTTGTTCGTTCATATAACTCAAACGGCTGAGTATAAGAGAGCGTGAAGAACTTTTTTTGTCCATCTGAACAAAACAGATGTATGAAACAGGTCTTTTATCCACAATAAATACTTTCCAAGTATTCTACACCAATCTGAAATAATATCCTATACTCTTTTTAGTCGTAAAGCATGTTACACAAAGGTGATCACTAGTCTCCATATAAAGACTACAAAATAAACGTAACCGTATGTGATTTGAATGTTACAATCTGCTAGCAAGATGATTGAGATCCGTCCTACAAGCTACAAATGACATCTTTTAGGTAACTAGCTCCAAAAAAAATGAAATCGGTGAATGAATATGCCTAGAATCTATTTTCTTGGTATACTTTTTGCAAACAACAAATATTTTGTTCCAACTCACAATGTTAAGCATTATTAATAAGTTTGAGGAGGGTCGATACCTCGTCAAATTCTTGTTGAGCTGTTGTGTAACACTCGCTACTTTGACCGGTCAACGCTAGCAAACTTGCAAAACAGAAATTAGTTAAATTCAAGTAAATAAACTTTTGTAATGAAAAGGTAAGCATGTGAATAGTCATTAGGAGCGTAATTTCAAAATATGTTTGATTTTGTCGAGAAAATATTTGAACGAGTCTCGAGTCAAAAGTTTTAACTAAGCGAATAACTTATCGGGAGAAACTCAAACTAGTCGTGAGAGTGTTAGTGGGGAACAAAACCTTCCCTCCCTCTTTTCTTCCCCTCATTTCTCACACCCTCTTCTCTCGCTACTCACTCTTTCTCTCTCCCTTCTCTCTATTATCCAAGAACACCCTCATCATCATTTTTCTTCCTCTTTTTTTCTTTAAATTTAAGATTTCTTCATCATCATAACAAGTAAAATTGACTATTAACTTGTATAATAATAGCTAATGGTTTCAAGGATTCAAGTTTTCTATTTTATCAAGTGTGTTCTTCCTTTCTTTGTCTCAAATTCGGATTACAACTCAAGGTAACGATTCGGCATGTAAATTTTCTTTCTACATACTTAGTTTATGTGGTAATAAGTCTTGGATATCTAGATTACATAAAACTTAGTCAATTTTTTTGAGTTGTTGATAATAACTAGTAACTTAGGGTTTCAAAAGAGGGGTTTTTGATTTTGGAAGTGGGTTTTGGTTTAGAGTTGATATTATAGCTTGTTTATACTTGTAATGCATTGTGGTAAAGTTTAAAGTTTTAGTTTTGACGTTCAGTTCATCGATTTCATGCTTACAATTTGGAGTTGCGACTTAACGCCCGTTATGTAACGGGCGTTAAGGACTGTTTCTGTCAACATTTTACAACGTCTATAACTTTTAAACCGTAAGTCCGTTTTTAACGATTCAAGCGGCCATGGATGCGTAATTGAGTCTACTTTCTAATGGTATAGGCCTCTGAGTCCAAAACATAGTTTGAACAAATTAAAAGTCTTGATTAAGCAACAGTGGTCATGTCCCGACTAGTCATTGTGAAACAAAACGTAATGATTCCACCTCGGTTGGATCAAAGCCTTATAAAATGGACATAATAAAGCTTTTATAGTAGTATTAGGTCAATATTGATAGGACCTCACCTCTTGATATGCTTTAGGATTAATGTGATACATGTATGATATGTTTCAGCTATCGTGGACGTCGGTTCTACTTTCTTTCATCTTGGGATTGTATTGCACGCGTCAGGTGAGTTCCGTAGCTCCCTACTCAATTGAGTTTCGGTCTGAAAAGTGTACATATACGTGCTTGTTTGATTGTTTGGTTGTTTTGATTGACGGCTTATTGATTTACCGATTGATTGTTTGATTGATTGTCTGATTGATGGATAGTTTGATTGATGGATGGTTTTGATTGATTGCTTGATGGTTTACTCATACGATTGTGATTTTGTGATTAATTAAGATAGTTGTGCATACATGGAAGTCGATTATGCCTTCAAAGGGTTTGAGATGTAGTGGGAAGGTTGCGGGTGACCTTATATATAAGCATCAAGAACCCATTGAAAGTAGAATCCTCCAAAGTGTATGTACATATCGTTTGGTTGGTTTGGATGGTTGATGGACTTGTGATTGAGACAAACACGCAAGCATACTTATTTATTTGTGCGGGGAGACACGCAAGCATACTTATTTATTTGTGCGGAGACACACGCAAGCATACTTATTTATTTGTGCGGATATACACGCAAGCATACTTATTTATTTGTGCGGATATACACGCAAGCATACTTATTTATTTGTGCGGAGATACACGCAAGCATATTTATTTATTTGTGCGGAGATACACGCAAGCATACTTATTTACGCGCTTTACCCGCAAACCCTTTATGTGACATGGCTTACCTACATTTGATGTTCATCATGGCACATGCATACATACGATACGTGATTTGGATATTTACATCGCTTGTGCTCACTATTTACACGTAACTATTTTACCCCATATGATCTTATTATGATTTGGTATTGTGACTATCGATAATGGTTCCTTGTGAACCATTACTACGAATTCACCAACCTAGTGTTGACTTTGTTTAGTACACTTTTTAGGTTATCAAGTGAATGCATGGCATGATGTTTGATTGATTGATGCATGTGCTTGGACTTACATGGATCCAGGATTCATTTGCCCCTTATTTTGCGTTATGCATTTTGTGCTTGATTGTTGAGGTTGGATTCTCCGGATCCTTTTCTTTTCCATATAGTTCATGTTTTACGATAATTTCATGCATATGTTATATATCTTTTTGGTAATATTTCGAGCCTAGCTCGGGGTGTTACATGTTGTATGACATTTCTATGAAAATCTGATTATGCATTACATGAAAATTTACTTCAATTTGAAAAGAGTTTGGTCATTAAAAGCGTGATTTTGATCCATACATCTATACAAAATCATATGGATTTCCCATTACAAAATCACAATACCAAAAAGAGGTATTGCCCCTTGCGAAACTTGTGCCTTCGCAATGAGTACTAGTTATTTTGACTAACAATATAAAGCCTCATTGGGGTGTTACGATTTTGCTCATAAATGCAAGACATCCCTGCGATGATGCGATTTTATATGTATCTTTTAAAATCTTAACAAAATTTAGATATTTTGGTATATTTAGGATAATTTTTGTTTATCTAAACTATATTCTTTATTAAGAAAACTATGTTTGCTTCTTATGTTAAAAAGACCAATTTTTGTAATTAACAACTACATATATGTAGCTAAGTTGGACTCTGGTGGTATTTTATGTTGATTTCATTAAGCCAACTTATAATCAAATTCTGAATAGTGTTTTTATCATATTATTGGAACATGTTTCGGCTTTAGGATATGAAAATGACACACCATGGACGACGTCTTTCTCTAAAATGCCAATGGACATGATTAATGATTTCCACACCACCCCAAAGGGTCGTCTTATTCCAAAAGTGTAACTTTGGCATCCTCTACTAGTCGTGTACTTTCAAGCTATCACTTTTTTTCAATTTTATATGTCACATGCTCCCAACAACACCCCCCCCCCTTCTTTCAACTTATAGGATGGTTCCTCTTCATCTTGTCTTTATTTGACCATCTTTATTTATTGGTTTAATATTTTCTCTTGCCTTCTATTATATCTTTTCTCAAGATATATCTAAAACCCATCAAATCTCCTCCTGTTTTTGCTATCATACTCATATATATATCTCTCTATTATACTCGTAAGTAGTGATGTACACATAATTTCTCTATTGTTTATTGTAATTCCTTTTATATATTTTAAATTTATAGTTTTATAGTTTTTGTTGATGGGTTTTATACAGATCCAAAAATGATGAGAGGAAAGTGATAGGTTTCAAATTTAGATGATGAAGATGGTGGTGTTGGTGAAACGTGGTGCCTCGGTTGTGTCCTGGTGGTGGTGCGGTGGCTCCATGTGGGACTGGAGTGGTGGCAGCGCGGCTCCAGTGGTGTTGGTGGTGAATGGAGATGTTAGGTGGTTGTAGATAGTATTGTAAATGACTTTGAAGGTGTGTAGTGAATTTTCCGGTGATCGGGCGGCGGCAAGAGTGGGTAGCCGGCCGAAATTTGAAGAAGGTGGAAGAGAGAGTTTTGTTTGTTTGTTTATTAAAAGTAGATATAAATGTATGTGGGTTAGTGGTGCATGTATACCTATGTTCTTGTGGTCCTTGTTTTTGCCCAAACAACTATTGGTTACTTAATTTTCAATGTTTTTCTATGTGGTCCAATACCTATGCATTATCTAAGGGAGGGGTGCTCCAATCATTCCCCTTTTATATTGATCATACCAATTATTCATAAGCCACTTTAGTCTCCATATAAAAAGATGCATCACTTTCTTATCTTTAGTAGCATCTTAAGTCAAGTCTTTCATACCCAAAAATGAAAATTGCATTAACTTTTTTAGTGTTAGGCTTTTGTGATTCTATCTAAAAGTTTGTCAAAATAATGTTACACTACGTATAAAAGGTTTGTTATACTTCAAGAATGTAAAACGAATGCCATTCTCAAGACTGTATTCATACATTCATATAGATATAGCCGGTTCAAGTTTTTTGGTGACCTTAAACGAGATCAATTTTGGGGGCCTAATCTATTAGCATAGAAAGTAAAGTAAACAAAAAAAGAAAAAAAAGGTACATACTACGGTGAAGGACCACCACTGCTACTGCCTTCTACATTGTGTTGTTGTCAACACCTCCTACTTGTCACTTGGTCCGCTTTTTAGCGGTTGTTTAATTCTTGCCTCGTCCCCTTTCGTTTTTGCCATCCGATTATTTCTTTTATTCAAAAGTTAAGGCTATGAGCCCAAGTATTATAAACCTTAAGTCCACTATATAAAAATTGGAGGCCTTGCTTGACCCATTTACATATTGGAGTCGGCTATCCATATAGACTACTAATTAGTTTGTGTTCGGGCATTCATATACGCTTTACCTATGTATCATACATTCAAACCTAAGTATTCATACACATGAAAATCAATTGATGTACTAACAATTTTTTTAGGTATTCATATGTTCATATTGGCTCATTAATTTACTACATTATTATCAAAATTACAAAGTTCATATGGTGTTTATACCTTAGCCTTCATATTAATAGTTTGACCTCACACTAGAATTTGAATTCCCATGTCAACAACCTTAGACCATCTTTTACGTAGCCGTATTGGTATTGCTGGTACGTCTAATACGTCTGGAAATTTGGCATGGAGAATTAAAGGCCTCAATGTTTACTTCGGCGTCTTCGTTTCGGTTGGTGGCCACCACACTCATGAAGATGGGCGTATTGGGTATATTATTGTTTTGAGAAAATTACATTTTTGGTCCTTCAAGTTGGCAGGATTTTAATTATTGCCCTTAAGCGAATTAATTACAGAAAAAACCGTAAAGTGGGTCAATTTTTTCACTTTCACTCCATGACTAACAACCGTATATTAGGTCCTTTAAGTGAGGGACAAATTCATCATTTCACTGTGATTCCTTCTTATTCTTCTTCCACACTCAAACACAAACCCAGATTTTGAAAATCACGGTGGCGGAAAACGAAATGTCAGCTGAAGAACACACACCGAGCACACATACACACACTCGGACACACACACAAAAACACACTCGACAAACACACATCTGAGATTGGAAACAAGGGTTTTTGGATTCAGAATTGTTTGGATCGAGATCGGTTTGGGCTAGATTTGGTTGGATTAAAACAAGTTTTATTCGTGATCTGATTCCGATCATGTTCATGTTCTCAGTTTGTCGATTAGTTCTTTTTTGTTGACAATTACAATTTGCCGACGAAATCTAGATCGGATTTATTTTAGCAAGGGTTCGTGCGCAGTTGATTTCTGAGTCGATTGCAACATGTTTCGTATTCTGATTCGAAGAAACAAGAGATAAATCTAGATTATAATTTTCCAGGCGTGATTTTCAAATTTCGGCTGCCATGATTTCAGTTGACATTTCTTTTTCTGCAAAACCTGACGAATCTGGATTTGTGTTTGAGTGTGGAAGAAGAAGAAGAACAAATCATGGTGAAATGATGAATTTGCCCTCACTTAACAGACCTAATAGTTGACTGTTAGTCACAGAGTGAAAAATGAAAAAATTGACCAACTTCAAAGTTTTCTCTGTAATTAATTAACTTAAGCACAATAAATAAAAATCTTGTCAACGACCAAAAATATAACTTTCTTTATTGTTTTTTATGCTATTGAATGAATTACATTCATAAAAGTAAATAAAAAAAAGAGAAAATTTCATTACATACCCCTGGGGTATGTCATATTATTAAGTTTTGCCCATCTCGTTTTTTTGTATCATTACATATCCCTTATGGTGATTTTTTGTATCATTACATACCCCTCACTTTGACGTCCGTTAATATGTATCCGTTAAGTCCCCCATGTGCATTGCACATGAGGGTAGTTTAGTACTTTTAGCTATCTTTATATATACCAGAACCAATATATTTGTATCTGTCTTCTCCATCCTCACCAACTCCAGATAAAAACACCTCCTCTAATTTATTATCTCCATTTTCCTATTTTACCCAAATTACACGAATCTTTACTAAAATAATTCGTATACCTAAAAAAAAATCATCTATATAAACACATATACACATAGCCAACTTCATCATCACTGTCGTGTATTGCGGGGGTAGATCATATCTACAAATTGTTGGTAACATCGGAAAGAGATGCCGGAAAATAAAGATGGAGCGGAGGCAGAAGTTGCAGAGGTAACAATGGAGTGTTGTTGTTGGTCGCCGGATCGTGTAAGGGGAAATAGAGGGTTCAAGTCTATATTCATACATATGTATGAGATATAGATTATATAGATCTGGATTATCACTATATATATTCAACCACCCAAATCTATCTATACATATTATATGTTATTGAAAATACAACATCAAGGCACGTATGTTTTGTTGAGGCATATCTAAAACATGGAAATGGTACACTATGACATTTAGAGAGGGTGTTAAAATAAATGTCATAATATAGATTAGTTATTTAGGTACATGGAATATGTACAACACGTACAGATGAAAGACTAAAGTATGTGTAGTTTTATTATATAGTAGTTTAGTCTATTTGGTCAATGTTTACCTAATCTATAGGTATTAGTGGAGTACTGGAGTGGTGGTCATTGTTTGACCGAGATATTAGGGGTAGCAGTTTATATTGCCTATGTATTCTTCATTGTAATTTCAGTTTCTAAGTAATCAGAAAATTAGAGTAAAACACTGTGTGTTAGTGTGTGTGAGTTATATATTTCTGATTCAACAATTGGTATCAGAGCCGTTAAGATTCAAGGCCGGTTTGAGAGTCGTTTTTAGAGAAAGGGTGTAGCCCGTGGCTGCGGGGAAAAAAGGCAACAACAGTAGAGGTGTACTAGAACCGAGTGTTAGTTTGTGGGATTGTAACGAGTCTATCATAGGTTGAAACACAATAGAAGATAGTGACCAGAAGGTGGCTCGTGTCAATCGCTGTAGCACCTAGAGTACCGATTGAGATGACAGGGAGACGGGTCAACATTGGTGTTAGTCGTGGCTGTTAGTCGCCATGAATCAACCACTATCTTTCTTCTCCATTTTTCTTCCTCTCTCTTTCCGGCGATATTTCATGTGGGTTTAGCAAGAAAAGAGGTATCTTATGCCTCCATGAGCATACAGTCATCGACTCATCATCATCAATCTTCACCGATGTCGACATCTTTTCTAACGAGATGAAATTAGGATTTGTGTTACGTGAGTGATATTATTGGTTATTGGAGTTCATGTTTGATTTTCCATGTGTGTTAGATCCGTTTGTTTTTTTGTTTGATTCATGTTTAATTTTCTATGGAGTTCATTATTGAAATATTTTCCATAGAGTTCATTATTGACATCTTTTTTGTTTGATTATCCGTTTGCTTTTTTGTTTGTTTGATTCATGTTTCTTTTTATCTTTTTCATTTTTGGGGTTTTTTGTTTCATCTTTCGGCAATGTACAAAAACAAATAATTTTTAACATTTGTTTCATCTTTTGGTAATGTACAAAAATTAGAGTTTTTGTTTCACCTTCCAATGATTTTAATGTTAATCATTTACTGTGGTAATGTTAATGTTCATATAATCGTTGTTGCAATTAAGAAGATAAAAGGATAAAAAGACAAATTTACCCTCATGTGCAATTCACATGAGAGCCTTTACGGAGAGACACAAACGAACATTAGGGTTAGGGATATGTAATGATACGAAAAATTATCACAAGGGTATGTAATGATACAAAAATACAAAATGGACGAAACTTAATAATGTATGTAATGAAATTCTCTAAATTTCGTAAGTTTCTAACACTGTGATAATTAATTGTTATTTAGGTCCTATAGGTTTTAGTTATTTAGATTCAAGTTAAAAATTGCTTTTCATGTATTTCCAAATTTATTTTATATTCTATGAAATGTGTTTTTTAGCTTAATGTAATTTTGCTTTTAATATATTAATAATACATAATAATAAAGAGGGATTTTAGTAATGGTTCAATATCATATATTAGCTAAAACTTAGACCATGACAATATGACATGATAGGTCAAAAATGATCTTATGGTTTCAAGTGACTTTTATCATCTGATTCCTTTTACGTTATTTATCCTCCCCTTCTAACACTGAAATCAGGAACTTTTAATAGTCAAACTAAAAATACCAAATAATGGGTTGAGAGTTACCTAATGTATGTTCTTAATGCACTAGAGGTATTAACACGATCATTTTTCCCATTATTCATAGAAAACTATTACCAATCATTGTTCATTGTAATCAATATATATACATAAAACACATTGGTTAAAGAAACGATGTCGTAGTAACTTGTAAGTACTAATACGAGAATTTTCGAAATTTCTAAAACAAAGCCTACAAAAAAAATCCGAAGGAAACAAAAAAGATATAGCTTCGTTTACTGAACCTTATCCGTCATAAAAATAGTATCAAGAGGTTCACCCAATAACGATGCCCAGCTCTATTTTCCTGGTGTTTACGGGAAACATATTCACATATATATCGGCAATATATCTCTGCTTTTATACACCAGGTTGTTTATTCAATTTATCAGAATATAATTTCAAAACAAATTCTATATTATGTAGGTCTAGTCCAGGCCCCCAAATCATGAGAGAAATCAGTGGGGGCAGACATGACGACCTAAAAGTTGCTTAATATTCGTGCACAGTACCATGCTACCTTCATTGCTTTTATCCACAGCATCGGCTTAATTGTACACGGTGTATATAACACAACAAATTTATATAAAACATCAAAGGATAACTTTAGAATTTATTTAAAATACTTGATAAGTTTAAAGATCTTGTTATGTAAAAACACACACACACAAAAATTATTTACAGAAAAAAGTTGGAAACGGCAAATGAAATCATAGAGAAGAATGAGATGATGAGAATTAGATTGGTAGTGAAAATATATATAGTCACAGATTGAGAGTGATTAGGGTTTTTTATGCCCCTCACGGGCCGCTTAAGATCAATAGGCCCAATCTCATGGTGACAGCCCATTAAGAGTTTTAAGTAATTCGTTTTGTTTTCGGAGTTTCTTTGTCAACTAGCATCTGTTATATAACAACTAGGTAAAATTTGGGTTTAGGTTTGGATTTTCTATAGGTGATAAAATTTGATGATATATGATAGAAATTTGATATAGTTGATGAAATTCCATGTATTTTGTGTGCTTATATAACTAATATTTTGTGAGGTTGAATAAAAAGATGAGATTGTTAATAAATAAGATTATTGGAGTAGTTCAAAAGTAACTAAGGTGATAGATTTAAAATTAAATGAATTTAAAAAAATGTTTCACAAGCCTTCAGAAAATAACTAAAAATAAAAATATATTAAAAAGATTATATGAACTTCTAAAAACATATCTTTAGTTAAGGACATATACCCTAATCCTATAGACAAGCAAAGACAAATATGCTTCAATATTATAAACACAAAAAATATGCCCTATGGACAAGACGAACATGCTCCGATGATATGAACACAAAAAAAGATAAGCGAGGATGTGTAAGAAATACCCCTTGGAGATAGTCTTTGGACAAGTATATGTATATTTACACAAATTTACTTGTTATAGGCGTAGCCATAGAGTACAACTTAGTTATGAACTGAGTGGCATTTGCACACCATCATTGTTACTCGTAAACCTCAGAGTTAATATAACATGACCAAAATCATGTTGGAACCAACTATGCTGCAAGGAAACTGGCCAAATCGTTTGCAAGGACAGACCAAAATCAGCCATAACAAAACGTATTTATAGTTACATGATAAGGGCCATATCAAACTGTGTCTTTTCAACAACTCGGCTAAAATAATTATGGATGAAACCTCTACCACCACAAAAAGTACAATCCACAATAGTAACAAAAAGGAGAATATATCAAAGACATGAAAACTTTTATCTAAATATATCTATCTACATTATAAAACAGTAGTTAACCGAGACTTCTGAAGCACTCCTCAAATTAAAGCTATGTTTAAACATTGCCACGTAGGATTTATCCTATGTGGCAGCTCCATATTTTTTTTAACAATATTGTATAAATTTAATACAAAATATTAAATAAAAACAATATAATAACAAATCAAATCTCATACTCCTATATTTTAAAAGAAAATCCCGTACATGAAAAAAACAAAATATTCATAATATCAAATCAAATCTTATACTATTTGTTATTATATTGTTTTTATTTAATACTTTGTATTAAATTTATACAATATTGTTAAAAAAAATATGGAGCTGCCACATAGGATAAATCCTACGTGGCAATGTTTAAACATAGCTTTAGTTTGAGGAGTGCTTCAGAAGTCTCGGTTAACTACTGTTTTATAATATAGATAGATTAATTATAAAAATAAAAAAGAATCACATACATGGAAAAAAAAATTTATATCTAAATCTACTTTTACTACAAAGTTTTCCAAACGAAAAAAAAAAATCTATTTTTGAAATAGTTTTGTGCTTGAAATTGCATGGACTTTCAACTATTTGAAATTATAGCTAGATTATATAAAATTTTTGTAAAAAATATATAAACTATATCAAAATTTAGAAATCATATGAAAATATTATTATTACTAGATTATATATAACAAAACAATTTTGTTGTTCATGTCCTTCCTTCTCTTGGCCGAACATATAAAATAAAGTAACCGAAATTGGTTTGTATTCTAGCACAAACAAAGTCTATTATATAATGATAATAATTGTTACTTCTATCTACATTATAAAACAGTAGTTAATCGAGACTTCTGAAGCACTACTCAAACTAAAGCTATGTTTAAACATTGCCACGTAGGATTTATCCTATGTGGCAGCTCCATATTTTTTTAACAATATTGTATAAATTTAATACAAAATATTAAATAAAAACAATATAATAACAAATCAAATCTCATACTCCTATATTTTAAAAGAAAATCCCGTACATGAAAAATACAAAATATTCATAATATCAAATCAAATCTTATACCTCTATATTAATTATAAAAATAAAAAAGAATCACATACATGAAAAAATGAATATTTATATCTAAATCTACTTTTCCTCCAAAGTTTTCCAAACGAAAAAAAAAAAAATCTATTTTTGGAATAGTTTTGTGCTTGAAATTGCATGGACTTTCAACTATTTGAAATTATAGCTAGATTATATAAAACTTTTGTAAAAAATATATAAACTATAATTTTAGAAATCATATGAAAATATTATTATTATTAGATTATATATAACAAAACAATTTTGTTGTTCGTGTCCTTCCTTCTCTTGGCCGGACATATAAAATAAAGTAACCGAAATTGGTTTGTATTCTAGCACAAACAAAGTCTATTATATAATGATAATAATTGTTACTTGAGTTTTATAAATGAGTTTCTTGATTGACGGAGATAAAATACTTTATAACTTGATTGTGTTTGAGATTATATTTTTTCCATCACTACATAAGGTATTTCCTTCATCTCTTCAGCATAACTAAAAACAAAAACCATAATGAATTTCTTTTATTTCTTTTATTTATCTTATTGGTTTTTTACTTATACGTATTATATTTATGTGAATGTTATATGTATAAATTGTTGTCATGTTTAGTATTTTGTTTTGTACATATAATTACATTTGATGAATAGATAGGCATGCTACATATTTTCCACTTTCATTGTTGCTATGTATTATTATTGAATACAGTAATATATGTTATAATCTTTTTTTAATAACCTATGTAGTAAAGTCCAAATTCAACGCATATTGTTTAATCTTTTTGTTGACCGGTTTTGTTGTTAACCATAATATGAAAATACAAGGGCCAACAAATGATATAATTGTATAGATTAACACAAAATACTTTTAATAATCATCAATATCCACATCTAGATTGTGGTTAAAAAAAAAAAAACCACATCTAGATTATTTTTCTTACATTCCGTTCATTAATGATATTTTAATTAGCCGTAGATTTTTTTTCTTACATTCCGTTCATTAATGACATTTTAATAGCCGCACATCGTGCGGGTAAAAGACCTGGTTTATATATATATCTACAGGATTATAAATGGTAAAGGCCATATCCAACTTCGCCATAAGTAGGCTTCCTTACACATATAGCGAAAAGAGAAGGAAGAAAACCAGATATATTCTACTTTCATTGACAATCTAGATATACGATTACTGCTAAGGCAAAATGGGAAACTGCCCAAACACATTAAAAAGGTTTGGGAAATTAACTAATGATTATATACTGAAATCAACTACCTTCAACGACCTTGTTTGTCTGCATATGCTAGTCTTCAATGTCTCTTTACAATCCCAGCAAGCATGTTTTGCCTCTCTGGTGGGATATACTAGAAAGAATTAGTAGCTTCAGAGAGTATCATCTCTTCATCCTTTGGGTCACAATTCAAATCCAAATCTTGACCTTTATTAGTGCGCTCAGTTATCATTTCGGACCCAGTTCCAGTTTCAAGCCCATCATCCACTTGGGTCTTGTTGGTAGCCTGAACCAGTGATTTCTTGACAGCTTCACTCTCCTTTTCAGATTTTTGTTGTTTCTTGCGTAGCATTAGGGTATTGAAACGACGCCTAACTGTTGAGCAGACAATACATATGCAATTCGGTTTGTGCTTTCCTTTTCCACTTGGGGGTTGCATACAGACGATGCAAGTGCAACCAAGCCGGTGGCGGGGGTGCCTCGTGGTGGGCTCACAAGCATTCTTTCCTAATACAGCCACGTTAGGCTCTAGTTTCTGTACTTCGCTTGCCGAACTTTCTGTTATTTTCTGCTTCTTAGATTCTGTAAAGAATGATGCATGTCAAATGTTTGGCTAATATAGAAGTTATAGGTGGCAAAATGGACATGTGAATTGGGTTTAGTTACATGTCCCAATAATTTTAGGTCAGGCCTGTTACTTTTTAATATAAATTGGGAGTTAGGTTGACCTGTCATTGCTATTTTTTGTTTTCCCCTGAACATTTTAAAAACAAATAATGCATTATATATATGATGAAAGAACTACATTATTGATATTCATCTATAAATTTTGGTGTAAAGAAATATCGAGATTGTAATCATTTAAAAACACTTGGAGCCAATTTCGACCTGTCAACCTGTTTTTTAACCAAGTTATACTAGTTAACCAAATCAACCCACTTCTAACTAAATGAAATCGTACCCTTGTCAAGACTCTGTTGGGAATCCAAAAGCCCAACTCCAATCTCCTCAGCAGCCGTACAAGAACACCTGGTATAGGTTATGCAACGCATTAGTAGAAAAGTCACATTCCATTAATACCAAAATTTGCAAGACGTCAAGAGGACAATTTTTCGATCCTTATTCGCTTCGTGTCAGGTTATTCTAGTGAAAAGGGAGATTGACATTCTTTGAAGAATATTCTACTACTGATAACTTACAAGTATAATTACAATCCTGATAGTGACCGTGAACTTATAACCCACACGTGCATGTTGTGAGTGCACGGGGTAGCAACTTTGATCTGTTTACACATGAATGGATAGTAGCCAGTGGCGCTTCTATATATAATGGGCCAAATCGGTAGAGTAGAATATTAAAACATTGAAAGGGTCAAATGGGGCTGGAAGTCACCCAAAACCCCCAAAGTGTTATAATGAAATAATATAAGTTACATAATCATATTAGATGTACATTTCATCGAAAAAATTGTTCCTTTAGAAATTTAGACAAAATTTTAGGATCAACCCAAAGCGACCGGGACAAAGACTAACCCATTATCCAACCCTCAGTTTGCCACCTCTAGCAACAGTCATAGAGATAGGTTCCGTTGTCCAAATTGTATAACTGTTTCATGGGTCCAAACTCTATACATGGAAATGAAACCCACAACATAAAAACAACATATAAATTAAGTACCTGTCTGGATCTGAAACATTATCAGAGCAAGTCCACTTGGAAGGAATGAGGACATCAGAAGGCAACTTCCGCCATTTGGAGCAACTATCACACTGAAGCCATTGATCTTGTAACCTACAATACAACTAATTATTAAAAAACTGATTTGATCGGGAGAAAATAACCTTCTCATTGGGAAACATAAAACGTGGACTGAACAGGATGTATTTTCACATGATCATATGACCTCTTGGGATGAGTCAACGTACTTATAAGCATGTTAACTTCAATTAAAGTGGAAAGGGTCATGGGTCTCCACGAACAGTGTCAAATTTTAGAAAAATACCACCGAATATGAAGCAAAAGCATTGATATAATTTTACAGTTTCAAAAGATAAATTTTAGATTAAAAAGACTAATTATAAAATATCAATCCTACACCTTTTATGAGAAACTTTGTGCCTTATGTCTTCTTATTTGCGCCTTATTTCTTCTTAAGTCGAATATATTAAGTATATAACTACAGAAAATGTTAAATAGCAGTCGTCAGTGCAAGAAATTCGGTAGCAAGTAGCAATGACCAGTTGTGTAGCAAGTCAGTGCATGACATTTGGCTGCCAACCAACTAAATTAAGGCAATGCTGGCTGAGAATAACCCTGGCAATCCATACCCAAATCCATTGATTTGGGCTTGATTGGGTAATTTATTTCATTGATTGGGTATGAATGGACTTAAGGAAAAGTAAGCATGCGTGTCTCATTGCTAACTCCTGAATTTGCTAATATATTCGAGCGGGTTGAGCGGGTCTCGAAAAGTAAGCACGCGGGTCTTATATACACTGCCGCCTACAAACACAACTAGTCACCTTCAATTCGGAGTGGAGCTCAATGAATTAAATCATTAATTAAGGTGAATTATATTTAAACACATGCTTAGCAATTTCTTCTTTTCAATTTCAACGAAGGGGATATATTAAAGGGAATAAATTATTATTATTATTATTATTATTTATTATTATTATTATTATTATTATTATTATTATTATTATTATTATTATTATTATTATTATTATTATGTCAAGAATCACAAGGTAATAATAAAACTTGTTTAATTACTTACATTTAGTAATAAATTAAATAGAAAAAAAATTATTACCCTTTTCATTTATACGTTTGCCAAAAGAATATTTTTTAAAATAAGTATATGGTTTGGAAACCATAGTAAGGAAACTTCAGTTTTGACATATTTATGAAAATTGATTTTAGCTCTCCAGTCGAATTGCCATAAACATGTACAAGGGATCATTTTTTTTATTTTTATATTTATGATTAAAAATTAGCGGGTCAACCCGCACCCAACCCGCTTTGACCCGCACCCGTTTGACCCGCATTCTTAAAATTACCCGCTTAGAACCGCACCCCCGACCCGCCCATTTTGCCAGGTGTAGCTGAGAATGTTAACTTCTCAATATGTATATATATAAACAAACTTGAAACGATTCTTACCCTGATGCATTCGGCATGAATACGGTCTTCTTGCCAAAGACAGGTGGTTCCTGAATGAAACCACACACAATTAACCTAAAGATAAAGGTAGAAACATAAAATGTAAAGGTGGCACTCTTGACCTTTTTACTTAAGAACGGATAGATTTGGGTCATGTTTTATACAGAGTGGGCCAATTGGATTAAATCTACAAACTTACCTAAGAAAGATTATCAAGATGGTTGAACGGCTCAAAATCCACCCAGCTGTTTTTTAAATGCCTACAACCTTCTAATTCATTTTTTTGTGGCGGGGGTTGAGAGGGTTACCCTCGGTAACTATAAAATTAATAAAAAATTTTAAGAAAACATAAAGTCAGATGATTGTTGTGATAATATAGTTTCATCAATGATATTGATCAGACTACTTATTAATAAAACAGAGTTGGACACTAAGTGTTTCAGCTTAACCCAACCCGTACAATAGAGTTAACTGTTTCGACCCATCACTCAACTATCCTTATTCATCCACATTGCCACCTCTAATTAAACTACTAGAAAGTCTAAAATTGCTTGCTTACATCATATTCTTCCAGTTCACAATTTTCAATCACAACAACAGTTGGCTTAGAAGGAGGTGGCTTGAAGAAATCTTGTGCTTCTTCCCATGTAAATTTGATCTCCAAGGCATCTTCACAATGCATGTGTAGCCTTTTGCTTTTAGACCCTATATTACGGGTCTTCTTTTCTTCTTGAATTACCGATTTCTGTACTGATACAAAGTTATTTGTGTTGTCATGCTCCACATTCTTTGCCAAAAAAGTTAAGCCCATAAGCAAAAGTGAAATTAATAATTAATAACAAAATATAAACAGATATATAGAAAATTCTAATAAGAAACAATATTCAACAAGAACATACTGATGAAGAGTTTCCATTTCCTGTGCATATAAGATCACCATTAACAGTAGTAGGAAGAGCAGTTGCATCCTCAGAAATTGGAGCCTTTTGACAAACCATAACAAGTCTGTTTTCTGGATCTAATCGACTAAATATCACTGCAGAAAATTGATACAATGAAAAATACAGCAAGACATTGAAATACAAGGTAAGTTATTTATCAATTTTTTACACTTTCTATATGATCAAACTGAGGTCATGTAATGTTAACTGTACCAGAAATCCAGAATAAGATATATATTTGCTAAAGGTATCCATTTTGACCCATTTATTTATGAATGGGTCGATCAGGATTTAGTTTTTTCTCTAATGGGTCAAACAGGTTAAAAGTTGCCTGAAGTTCACTTTTAATGCATCAAGACCTTTTAATATAATACTCAAAGTTTAACTTATTCATGAAATAACTTTACCCAAAAAAAACTTATTCATGAAATAATGACAAACTAAATATCTAAAACATTTTAAATCCATCAATAGTATACCCATTTTGATGTTACACAACCCATTTGACACGACTATAAAGACCGCATAAAGATAGCAAAGTCGCCTATTGCCCACGGATACCACAAGATCATGCAAGGATACCTGTGTCTCCAGCTTGCAATTTTAAACTTCGTATAAAAGGGCTTATACCCTCTAGAACATACATTCGGCTGTTATTATTGAGCCAATATCTGAATTGAAATGTCCATTCTTTCCCATTTGTATCAGTGATCTTCACCGGTACACCTTCTGAGTGATCAATAGCCGGAAAATACGCCTGTAACAATATTTGTTTATCATGAATTAGAGCATGCAACAAGAAAGAAATAAGCCCAATATAGTATCATATTATTATTATTATTTTGTTTTAATATAATTGTAATCCCACATGAAAACATAGGTATCTACACCTTGTAAAGATGCATGTAGGGTGTCTTATAACTATCCTAGTGTTATATATATATATATATAAAATACTGTAGGTAAATAAAAAAAGACATAAGTCAAAGAAGAGGAAGAAAATCAACCCACTTCAGCACATGCTTTTGGCAGGACTAAGCGACCAACTCGGCCAGCATCACTTGCAGACAGAACCTTCTCAAATAGTGGAGTGATGGTACAACTTGAGCTTAAACTAGAAGATGTTAAGATACACGCATGAGCACTCATGCTCAGGTTTTATGCAATTGTGGTATACTGGTATATGTATTGTGAATGGCTAAATGGGTGATTGCACATATTATGATATGTATAATAGTAGTTTAGTTTTCAAACAGTCTGATGATTCACCGATCACAACTCGTTTTATTATTTCAGTATTGAGAATCTAAAGAAATGACATGTAAAAGTGCATGTGTTAGAGGCGTGAAACTTTTGTCCATTTTGAAGTTTAAGAAGAAAAAAAAAGCTTAAATGATTAACTTAATTTTGTCCCCATAGAAAAGATTACCCATTACCCAACCTGCCAACTCAACCCATTATGACCCAAAAACTTTGACAGTGCTGTCATCTCTTAAGTGTGTGCATATATAAATTATAAAGTGAAGGATACCCTCCATATATTTGCAACATTTCTTGTTCAGTGATCTTCGGCACGTATTTTGGAAGTAACTGATTATTGCCTCGACCTTCACCATGTGGTTTGGAAGCTCTGTTACCTGACCCCGTTCCTTTGTTTACTTGTGACTTTATGCTAACTCCAGAATTCAGCGACTTTGGAACTATCTGTGGTGGTTGTTGCTCTTCTTTATTTGAAGGTACTTTTTCTTGAACTCTTACCTCTACAACCCCATTAGAAGTAGCGAGTGCAGAAAAGCCCATAAATTGTTGATCAACTGAGTTGGATCCTAAATTTGTTTTTTTATTGTCGGGTAAAGTGGGTAAAGGTAATCGGCCTGGAAAGATTGTAGGTAGAGGTAACAGATTTTCTAAGGTTGAGACATTATCTTTATTAGAAGGGCAAAGGTTCCCAACTCCAGAAGAAGTTGAAGATGCATGTTGATATTGCTTAGATGGTGTGGCATTATTCATATGGTTGGCACAAACAGAGGAAAGCCCATTGTCAGAAAACCAAGTGATGCCACTAGGAATCTTGCTAACCTGTGGCTGCAAGATTTGCATAAATTTGTAAAGTTAAGATTAGTAATTCATTACCAACTAAAAGTAGTCACAAACAAAGGCATATCATGCACCATCAACCAAATAAAAACTCTCAATGATTATTAATCAGGATAAGCAATGGAAGATTTTAATCTTTGTATTACCAAAAAATAGAAAATTCAGTGACTGATTTCTATCATGGGTTAATTGCATAACAAGGTACCAGATTAAGTACACTTTCTATTTCAAGATTAGCCATCCTTTTTTCACTCATAAAAAAACCCTCAAACATTCAGAAAACAATTGACTTAAGGTATCTCGTACAGGTGGTTGGTCATTTGTTCTTAGCACACCACATCAATATAACTCAAAACCTCCCCATCAGCATTTTGACCTACTAAGCTTTATGGATTACCTTAAATCAATAGGTTTTAAAAGTTTGAGGGGTTCTATAAATGAAAATAATATAGAAACGGGACCCCAGTTGATTACTTCTTTATGCAATTACCTCTTTTATCGGATTATATTCCCAGTATACCCATGAATTAAACATCCATATCCTTGCACCGCAGGCAAGATACAGCCTTGGTGACGCTTTAATATATGTAGTATAGATAAATGTAAAAAGTAAAATGCTTGGCAAGTTGACATTTTTATTTACTGAAAGAAGTACCTGTGAAAATGATTGGGTTCTCTTAGCTCTTATGCACTTCATACATGATATCCCACCAGAATCAAGGCATTCAAAAAGATATTTAGAAACAATGCATCCACAATGAACAGGCTGCAATGGCGAACACAATGAAACTTGGTGAGCAGAATGGAAGTCCGTGTTAGTAAACGTGGCAAATTCGATCCATTAACTAATGAATATAGTGATTTGACTTGTGTGCATTATTTCAAAAGAGACTAATGTTTTTTAACAAAAGATATTGATAGTAGCCAAAAGGGGAACGAAACAAACATAATGATAGCAGCCTTTTGGCTGCTACTATGCAAATAGCCTCTGAAAGATTTTTGACAAAAGATTTAGATATTTTTTTACGTCATAATTTACGCATTGGTTATTTATTCAAAATTAGATATCAAGAAAAAAGTGTTTGTGAGTAGACCTGGTCCGGCCTGTTCCAACACGAACCCGGTTTGACCCGTTACCCAACCTACACATCTCATCAGCTATTGGTAATGTAGGAAGTTTCAGAAATCATAGGATCCTAAATTACCTTCTCACAAAATTGACATTCTCTCCAACCCGATTCATTCAGATGGAATCTTTCACAGTAATGCACTTTTTCATATTCAGTTCTGTAATCATCAAAGATCATATCAAAGCAAATTAATATCCACAAAAAAAACAAACTATATCATAAATAAGAAGTACTAACAACACAGGAATAACTCTTCAGAGAAAAAAACACGGTGACACGTTCTGCAAAACTAACTATTCAGGCACGAATGCCACTACTATAAAGAACAAATGGGCCAAACAGATCAAAGGTCGCCCAGATTGTACTCTTAATGCACTACACTTCCAAAATCGGCATATATGAAATTTTGGCCTATATTTGTAATAATACAGTTTTTGTAATCAAGTTAACACATTAATTTGTAAAACTTGATCCTGTTCAACCCTAACGCGCTAAAATGTTATATGCTTTGACCAGTTACCCAACCAGTCCGTACGACATAACTTCTCACTTTGATGTTATATGTGAGTGAGGTGCAAAAATGATATGGACATACCATGAAAACACTAATGCAAAAACAACTATCCTATATGGTGTCTTTTGTTACATCACGACTCTTTTATGCATTGTTTCAAGGATAATGGTGTTTTCACAGATCAAACCAAGAAAAGATAAGCAAAGGGAAACCTTTGGACAGAGCTTATGAGCATATGAAGATATATACATTCACATATTTATATCAGACTTAAGTTGATTAGGTAAACTCGATAGTGATTTTCAACTTCTCACTGCTAAGTCAGGCCAAACACCCTGAATGATAAGCACCTCAGATAAGCTTAGCCAAACATCCATCTTAAATTAACACATGTACATAATTGCGTAACTACGTATAGTTAATCAAATAAAGGTAAATGGCATAAAAGGTACTGTACAGGTGAGCTTTCCGTATCTAGGTACCCGAGTCTTTGACTCATATGTACGAGTCATAACCAGCATATTCCCATGACCGTTTCTGAACCCGGACATCCAAAATGTTTAGCTGGGGAGGTTTGAACATGAGACCTCTTTGTGCGGACATTAGTACGTCTAACCACTATGTTACCTTGGTGTAGCTAAAAGAGTCCTCTACTTGTATCCATATTCTACGACACCGTTCTTTTCAATCATTAATTTAAGGTACTCTACATAGGTTTGGTTGTTAAAACGAGGTTTTTCTCCTTTTCCCAACGTTAATTTTGAAGGAGAGTACCTTACATTAAAAACTAAAAACCCAAAATATGTAATTGAACCTAAATAGAAACCTTAATTCTGTAAACAAACATAAATAGAGAAACTTAAATTAACAGCTACAGATGGTACCTTATAATGACTAATATAACAAAGTAGAATACATTGTGTGTGTTTTTTTAATCATTTGCCCATTAATTACAATTGACAAGGTAAACTTGTGAGATGATGAAGGTTAAAATTAGAATACAATAATAGTTAATAACAAAGATTTTGCTAGCTAACCTTAACCCTTAGAGCCATGATTAACAAGAAAAAAAAAGTGGCTTTTGCTAATCATAACCATATGGAGATGGCCATTGGCCGTTAACTCGCAAATCGCAATAAAGTGTTGTAATGAGAATTCATCGTAATAAAGTAGGGAGGGGATTCCCTCATGTTACCCTAACATAGGGCAATCTTGACCCTCAGATGAACATCAAGGGCCAGGATTCAATAATCATCTTTGAATCTTGGCCTTTGATTTTATTCAACGTCAAGATTTCCCCAACTTGACTCAAGTTGAGAAATAACTTGAAGGAATCCCTTCCCAATGAAGTATGAGACGGTTATATCTATGTGCAACATTTTACTATATGTTAAGCACAACCCTTTACGACTATATTTAGCAAAATCCAAAAAATAACTTACAAAAATTTAATGTTCAACAAAATTATGATCCATTTACAACAAAAATCCTATCCTAAAAGTTAATATAAACAAAGAAACATACCCACAAATGGAGCAAAGAGTAGCAAAGCCACCGACTTTCATGGGCCAACCTCTTTTCCATTGATCTGACGTCGTTCTCCCACACATTCCATTCATGCATATCCTTGTCGACGACGACATCATTTATCACTTTATAATTTCCTTCCCCGAAGATCTCTCTATTTAAACCCTAATTAAAAAATTACTTAATTAAATTTTGAAACTTTACTAAAATAATAATTATACAAATATAAAAAAGATATATGTATGTATAAACAAATTAAGTAAACAATGGTTACCGATGGAGTTAGCTGAACCGGAAATTGAGTAACGGCGGCGGTTGACGACGATGGGAGTTAAAGTTGACGGACGGTTAATCGAATTGAATGAAAAATAGCAAAACAGACACACACTCACAAAAAATTATTACGAGTATTATTTTTAGAAGAGAATGAAACAAAAAGAAAGAGATAGTAGCATATATAGCATGCATGCACACGACACACCGACCGCTTTAATTTGGCGACTTGTTTTTTTTTTAATACTGTAAAAGTGACAGTAGAATTGGGGGTTTTGTTTCTATGTTTTGTAACTTTGTTTTATGGTAACAAAAGGATATTTTTTTAATACTGTAAAGTGTTTGCACTCTATTCTTAAGTTTTTTTAAAGAAAGAAAAGGAAAGAGTTGGGAAGAAAAAAATTAAAATTGCATTCTTAAGTTTTATAGGGTGTGGAAAAGAAATGAGATGAAAAGATATGTGGGGAAACTTATCAGTTGTATTTGTTCTACTATTTTTCTGCCCAATTTTGAGGTGATTGGAGAGGATTAGAGAAGATAACTACTAGACTACATAATTAATGACACTTTTATCCCTCAAAAATTATTATAAAAAACCTCACTCACAAAAATCTCTCACACGTCTATCAAACCCGCGGCAACAACTCCCTCCAAAAACAACTTCAGGTATATCATCAATCATCTTCTACAATTGTTTTTTTACATATATGATTATTTTTCATTAATTTTCTTTCATTAATATTATTCATATGCTATCTTCTCACAACAAAATCGATTTTTCAAGGTATCATTTTTTTCTCCATTGATTATGTATAAATATATGATCTTGTTAAATGTTAATCATTAATATTCATTTTAAGAAATATAATTACTGATTTTATTGTTTTATGATTAATATTCCATCATCATTAGAATTGTTCATGTGGCTTTTGATCGGCAAGAAATTAATGGTAGAAAAAAACTAGTTTACTATTATTTATTCATAATTTATGTCTTCAATTAGCTACCATTCATATCATATCGTTATTTATATATGTATATAGTTTAGTTATCGCAATTGTAAATTGTGGATACTTGTTGTTTACTTAAAATTATACGAATCTGCATTAATTTGGGTAGTTTTGTAGTTTTTTGTAAGCAATAACTTTGTATGATGATGATATGTGCAATTGATCAATATGCTTCTATAGTTTTTATTAACCTTATCTATTAGTCTGATTTTCTTTTTTGAAGATCACAGTTTACCCCATATATATCGTAGATACAATATCCTTGTTATTTATATCTTATAAGGTTCATTATGGTGTGTGAATAACTTACAGTGATAATATCAGTAAATCTAATGACGACACTTCAACATTTAGCCGCAATCCACTTGGTTTGTGTTGTAGCTGTTTTTATTGTATATCGTAGACTCCGTGGCACATACCGTTTACGTGATCGAGACATGATGCTAAATGGAAAAAACGTACGGAAAGAATTATTTCACTACCTCTCCATAAGTGGCTCATACCATAAGCATATTCGCATGAGTGAGAACGCTTTCAATATATTATGTCACAAGTTGAAAAATGAGGGTGGTCTTCGACCAACTCAACGTATGTCGGTTGAAGAACAAGTTATTAGATTTTTGCATTTGGTAGCTCATGACGTAAGAATAAGTGCAGTGTCTTTGTTATATCGTCGTTCCGAATCAGCCATCAATAGAGATTTTCATAGAGTTTTGAATGCAATAATATCATTAGAAAATCAATACATTCAACAACCTACGGGTGATGTTGTTCAAAAGGAGATTCAAGACAAAAAGAGATCTTATCCCTTTTTTAAGGATTGCATTGGAGCAATTGATGGAACACATGTTCGTGTGAGAGTGTCAAATAAAGATGCGCCTAGATTTCGCGGTCGAAAAGGTTATCCAACAATTAATGCGTTAGTTGCATGTACATTTGATCTAAAGTTCACATATGTTTTGAGTGGTTGGGAAGGCACAGCATCAGACTCGAGGATAATAAAAGATGCCCTTAGTAGAGATGATAAGCTAGTTATTCCTGACGGTAGTACTCAGCCCAATTTTTTTAAATATTAATAATGTCATATTATGAAACTTATTTTACTATGTTTCTATGATTATAGGTAAGTTTTATTTGGTTGACGGTGGTTTACCTCATAGAAGCACACTTATAGCACCTTATAGAGGCGTTAGGTATCATTTGAAAGAGTACTCATCGCGTGCACCTCAGAATACGCGGGAACTCTTTAACCTTCGTCATGCATCATTACGAAATGCTATTGAACGAGCGTTCGGAGTGCTTAAGAAAAGATTTGCTATAATAAGAAGCTCAAATGAACCTTTTTATCCTCTTGAGACACAATCAGACATATTTTTGTCATGTTGTATTTTACACAACTTTTTACTAGAAGTGGATCCTGATAAAGAACTTGAAGATGAAGTGGCACGTGAAGTTTTAGATGCACAACAAGAAGAAGTACATCACTCTCAAAGAGAAATAGATGAGGGAGGGGAACAAATAAGAAACTCAATTGCAACTCAAATGTGGAATGCATACTTGTCTGACCCAAACAATGAAATTGATATGTCTAATTAGGTTGTTAATATTATTTGCATTTGGAACATGTGTATTGAAAGTTGTTTGGATTTATAACATTTTTATATATTACCTACTGATTGTTAATTTTTTATTGGTCCCATTTATATTAGTGGATGTTTTTTAACTAATCTTTTTAGACTAAATATCTATCTTTAATATGCTTGATTACTATGCACAAATTAAACATGGCTAAAAAACAGAATGACGGATCTACTGTGAAGGAAGAGAGGTTTCAATGGACCGCTAAGATGGACGAAGCATTCATTGAAGCCATGCTTAAGGAACAAAACGAGGGCAATAGGATTGATGGGTCTTTCACACCACAAGCATACACTAATATGGTGAATGATCTTACGGCAAAGTTGAACAAGGATTTCAAAAAAGAGCATCTGAAAAACAGATTGAAAACATTAAAAGATCACTTTTCTCAATGTTACGATCTTTTTAGGGGGGTTTCATTAAGCGGATTTGCATGGAACTCGGAGACTAGATTAATTGAGGCCGAAGATGAGGTCTGGGATCAACTCATCAATGTAAGTTAATAGACATATACGTACAAATTTGCAGCTACTTATAATCCTTTCAAACCCATTAGGTACTGCTGGATTATCTTTAAGTAATGCATTATTACTAGCTAGCCTATAACTTTGGGAGCTGATGTCTAAACATCTCACGATTTACCTTCTAATATACGTGTGTCTTATCTCTCTTGTTAATGTTTTAAAAACACACATATGCTTTATGTATGTTTATTATGTGTTTTTGCATTTCCCATCATAATTGTTTCTTGTCATAAACGTACTGCTGTAGGGGTTTAAATGGGTAGGATTGAATCAAAACAAATTATTATCAATGTTCATTATTTATTTTTATAACTCGAGTTCCATTTGAGTATATATAGGAGAAGCCCGAAGCTGCAAAGTGGAAGACGAAAGAAATATGTCATTATGATGAACTGCGACAATTGTTTGCAAAAGATAGAGCATCAGGTACTTCAGCAATAACTGCAAAGGAGAGGAGAAAGCAAATCGAAAATGAACGGAGAATTGAAACAATTCAAGAGGTTGATCAATTGCTTGAAACTAATCAGGTTACCTTGGAGAAGCCTATTACTCCAGAGGAAACTCAAGGTGCACCAACTACACCACTTTCACAACTGAAGCTTCCAACTATAAGCAAAGAGAAAAAAAAAGAAAAGGAAGGTGGAAGAAGAAAAAAGTATTGAGAGTTAGCTTATGGATTCCATCAATAATGTTGTTGAAGTTATACGAAGCTCCAATCAACGCGTATATTCACATAACGAGATCTACACGGAGCTGGAACAAATGGGTATGGCGCCTGACATCATAGTTACCACGTATATTTTTCTTGCTAAACGTCCAGAAGAAACACGAACATTATTTGGATGTCTTATGGCGATGCGGATGACTGTCCTAAAACAGATGATGAGGTCAAATGAATGAAGCCTAACTACTTATGGTTTAGAAGTCGTTTTTTTCCTAGTATTATGTTTAGGCTCCAGATTTTCGCTTCAACCTAGTGAACCTTTTTTTGTTTTGTTATTGAAGTACTGTTTAGTTTTTCTCGGGATTAGATTGGACCTTCTGCCTTACTTTCTTTGCTGAAGTCTTGTTGGGTTTTTGATTATCATATTAAAAATGTGTCCAGGCTTTGCTGCTCTTTGCAAGATTCTTTACTATTTATGTTATATTGTGAATGCATTGATTCTTTACTACTATATGACTAGCTTCAATGATCGTATATAGTTATGTCAACATTCTTTACTATATGGCTGACCTAAGTTACTTTCATTATTCAAAGTTTTTAGTAAGAGCAATTCCATTTTTTATTTTTAATTATAGCTATTGTTTATAGTGATTTATTTATAGTGATTGTTTTCATTTTTTTTCTTTTTTGACAGCAATAGTTTTTGTTAGTAGTAATTGCAATGCCTTATGTATATAGATATGTAGTTTTGCAGACACTATGTTGCATATATCATGTTGTTGTTGTTACCAACTCATTATACCCTTTCCTTTATATGTTTAGTATTTGCATAATTATCCTCAAACTCATTAAACATGAGTTCCCTACTATACTCTTGATCATCGGCTGTAACAATAAGCCAACTATGATTACATATATAGTTAATTTTAGATCTTTCATTTATAAAAAACAAATATTGCTGACCCAGGTTTGTAACCCCGTTGCACCATTTTTGTATTTAGAAACACTTAACAATATTTTTTACTCTGTGATATACATAAAGGACATGATTGTAAAATTGTATATTCTTTTCTCTTTCTTTTCCTTTCTTCTCAGCTTAAGAATACAAATAATGTATCCCTTTCTTTTCTTTTCTTTAGTTTCATGGAAAACTAAAGAATGTACATAAAACAACTATATACTTTTTCTTTTACTTTAATTTCATTCCCTTTCCATCTATTTTGAACTCAACAATGCAGTGTAAAGGCGATGGCTTATGAACAGTGCCACCGCCAAATGGCACAACATTATTCGCTCAGCTACACCTCGGTGCTATTATTCGGATTTTGCTATATCGAACACCATTTGAGTTTTTTCTTTTCGGTTTTTCTTGGTTTTTTGCAGAGTTTTTTTTTTGTTTTTGTGTTCTTAACTAATATATCGGTGGGTGACACTGTGTTCTATTAGTTCATCTTACACATCGCATCATTATTCGAATTTTGCCATATGGGATCCCGTTTAGGTCTTTTTTCTTTCGTTTTTGTTTTTTTTTCATAACTCTTTTTTTTAATTTATGTCATCGACTAATATATTGGAAACTTTTATTCAACACTTTATTTTTGCTTCAATTTTGATTTTTTGTTTTTTGCACAAAAACTAAACGTATATGTTCGATATTGCAAAAGCGTTTGTGGTATTGCCTTTTCAACAAATATATTAATATTTTTCATTTGAATTTTCTTTTCGTTTTGGTTTTATTGGATATATGTATTCGATGTTGTAAACTTTTAAACGCGTTTGTGGTATTGCTCCTAAACAATTATCTATTTTTTATATCCATGGCAAAATGGTTTTTAATTTGACTGTTGTAGGTTCAACACAAATATACTAACATAACGAAACAATATGAATACGAAAGTCGAAGTCCTGAAGAGCGGGGCCAAACCCACTAGTTCTTATTATTTACAACGTAGGTTTACACATATATATAGTTTTTCAATAGACACTACGAACCATCATACCTCTTCACTAATAGGTGTGAATATCTAACAGACACAACTTTTCCTAAACGACATATCTGTTGACATCCTAACTTCCTATAACCGAAAATAACTTCCATTCGGGTGTAGACTTTATTCTTGACACTTTAGACCCCTAAACTTATATACGTAACTATTTGACACACATGGATTAATAGATTATTATCCAATACTCCCCCCTAATTTATTAATCCATGCCTTCACCTCTTCAAGTGCCTCATTGTCTTTATCCTTGAACTTTGGCTTGTTTCCATTTCCTTCGACTTGATCTTTAACACGAACTATGTCTTGAACTTCTTCCATGATTTGGCTTCTCTTGCTCTTTTCTTCAATCTCATCTTGATCATCGTTGTTAACTTTGTCAGTATCTTCCTTCATTTGTATCATCTCACAGTCTTGAATCTCTAACAATGTGTTTCTTGTATCAGGATCTTCGGATTCAACTTTCTTGTTTACATGATTGAGATGGGTTATGTGTTTCGCATCTTTTATATGCAAGGCTGTGGAAAATAACAAAATTAAAGGAATTGATTTAGGGAAAGATGGGTTATGTGTTTCGCATCTTTTATATGCCGACGACTGTGTTCTGTTGGGCGAATGGTCTGGGCAGAATCTCAAAGCTATTGCTAGAGTTCTACGGGTTTTCAACTTGTGCTCGGGTTTTAAGATTCATCTCGGGAAATCTAAGTTATTTGGTATTGGTGTGGGTGACAATGAAATTGAGGATATGGCGAAGGTTGTTGGCTGTTCGGCATGCTCATTACCTTTCAAACACCTGGGAATATGGATCGGTGCAGATATGAACAGAGTTAATAACTGGAACTTCTTGATCGACATTGTTGAATCGAGATTGGCTAAGTGGAAAGCAGCTAGTTTATCTATGGCAGGGAGATTAGTGTTATTAAAATCAGTTCTGGAGAGTCTACCTACTTACTCTTTCTCGGCTTTTAAAGCCCCTATACAGGTGATTGACGCTTTGGAAGTTTAAATGCGAAGGTTTCTTTGGGGAAGCTCGGTTTCAGGTAGAAAGATCCATTGGGTTTCATGGGATAGGGTCTCGTCCCCTGTGAATAAAGGTGGGCTTGGAATCGGAAATTTAAAAGACACCAATTATGCTCTTTTATCCAAATGGATATGGAGATTCAAGAACGAGCCCGATAATTTATGGAGAAAGGTAATTGAAGCTTTACATAACACTAGGAATGGATGGGGTTTTGTCCCGGTTAATAAATATTTACCAGGTATTTGGAATAATATTGTTAAATTCATCGATACTAAGAAGGTGAACGGGATGGGTTTTTGTAACCTTTTGAAAGGGAAGGTGGGCGATGGCAGAGAACTGAGGTTTTGGTTAGATAATAGGGCCGAAGATATATGTTTTAAAATTAAATTTCCACTTTTGTTTCACCTCGAGAAAGATAAAAAAAAAGCAAAGTTCATGAAAGGTTCAATTTTGATGAAGGAAAATTTGGGAGGTGGAACTGGGCTAGGCGATTATCCAAGAAGGAGGAAATTGTTGAATTGCAGAGTCTTGAACAACAGCTCGATGGCTTGACTATTGGCAGTAGGCCTGATGAATGGACGTGGTCGGGAGGGAATGATAACAGCTTGACAGTTAACATCGTGAAGAGCAGGTTACTTGGCAGCAAGGGCTTCAGTAACAGGTATGTGTTCAAATGGTGTAAATGGATCCCTAAAAAATGTAGTTTATTTATATGGAGGGCGTCTATGGATCGTTTGCCTACCAAGATGGCTTTAAAGGCTCGAAACTGTTATTACGATAATCTGGATTGTGTCTTTTGCGGAGAGCGGGAGGAAACAGTTGAGCATCTTTTGTGCAATTGTGTTATGGCGGCAAGTATTTGGCATGCTATCAGTAGATGGTGTAGGACTACACCGTTTTTTATTTTTAACGTTAAAGATCTGCTGGAATTTCACGAGCAGCCTGGGAAAAGTAAGATTGAGAAAAAAGTGTTGAAAGGCATTGTTTTTATTGGCTGCTGGTCGATTTGGAAAACTAGGAACGATGTTGTGTTTAACAATGTTTCGGTCAACGCTGCGGAAGTTATTCAAAATGTTAAGTCGTTAGGCTTCTTATGATACAAATATAGAACAAATCATAAAAGTATTACTTGGGAAAATTTGTGTAAATTTAACTTCATGTAAATATCTTGTATTGATATACCGCCGGTGTTTTTTGCCGGGGTAAATATGAACATAATAGTTACTTTTTAAAAAAAAAAAACATGATTGAGATGTAAATTTTAATTAATTTATATATTTATATAAACAATTTAATACTGTATATTATTAAGCTTGGGTGTCTAAGTTAAAGTGTAACACTCTTTTACGAAAGTACGAAAAATACTTCTTCCCAATCTTTAAAACCCAATACAAGTACCTTGATAATAAGTTACCAACTTCGACACTTTAAAATGTTATCTATATAAATTGATCAAACAAATAAAGATCCTTTAAAATTAACTTTATAGATAAAGTTAAAAAGAATTTTGGCATTTGACATATAATTACGAGTTAAGATTTAAAGACTATTTTTAAAACTTAGGTCCGTTTGGCTCTGACTTAATTAACTTAATAAAAAAAGTATTTAACTCATTAAGTCAATCAAACACGTTTATTTTTTACTTAAATAAATAAACAATTGTATTGACTTAATACACACAGACATTATTTTTTTATTCAATCATTTAATCAATTCAGTCACTTAATGGTTAAAAAAACAAACATGTCCTTAATCATTTATTTTAATGTAATGGTCAAAACTCTCAACTTTACTTATAAAATTTATTTCAACTTTAGAGAATCTCAGACCATGACTATACAAATTTATTCAAGATAATTACAAGTCAAATCAATATAAGTTATTCAATTTATAACTTAGCTCTGTGATAACGTTTTTATTTATTAATACAAATTTCTAATTTCATCAAAACATTTTTATTTTTACATGGATACAAATAATATATCATCTTCATTAGTTAACATGTAAATAAAATTTTATACTTTACATATTAAAAGTTTGCCCTATGAATTTTATGATAAATGTACTAGCATGGTGCTCGCGCAACTCGTCGGCAATGGCAGCAATACGGTGGTGGCGGGTGGCGGCGACGACTGATAGTGGTGACGACGAATAGTGTAGCCTATTTATGTAATTGTAAGTAATATAATGGTTGGTGTGATTATTTAAGAGGTGAGGGGCTGATTGTGTAATTTATTTCTTTAAAAGTATTTTAGGTATATTATTGATGATAATTAAATTAGTAAATAAAGAAGATGATGATTTAGACTAAAATAAAGGTATAAAGTAACTTTCAACATATCTAAAAATAAAAAGACTTTGAGACCGTAGCTTACTCGAAAGGGAGTCCCACCTAACAACAAGAAAGAACTGTAGGTATAGATAATTATTTTATGAAAAATGTTAAATGAATCCCTTAGAGTTACACTTAACGTGTATAAAAAGGTTGTATGTTTTCATATCAAAAGTCCACCCCCTAATTTTTATGATAAGTGTATAACTATTTAATGCACCTTAACGAAAAGCATTAGAGTTTTGTTTAACAAAACCTTTTTTATTTTATACACATTAATTATAGGCCTTAAGACTATATTTTATAAGATCACAATATTTAAATAGACGATAATTTGTGATTATATGTAAAAAGTTTTATTTTCTTCTATGCTTCAAGTAATTAAAGTTTATTTTATTTGCTTTAATTTTTAATGTATGAAAATTTTTAATGACACTTCTATCTGTATGAAAAACTTTTATCTTTCATATCAAAAATTTACCCTTTTAATTTTATGGTAAAAACATAACTAATTTACGTTTTTACTGACAGCCCTAAATATCGTAATTAGCCTTAATATATTAGAGCTGATAATAGATTTTTTACATGAGTTTTCATGCTAGTAATAGAATGAATATTGAGAATCAAATATAGTGTTTTGGATGACCAACTGACAGGGTGTAATTGCATAATCTCTTTATTTTTTAAGATCAACAACAACAACAAAACTCAACTAATTAGCGGAATATGGGGAAGATGAACTGTACATAGTCTTACTTCTATCCAAAGGTAGAGAGACTACTTCCATAAGGATCTTCAGTCAAAAAGATGTAAAAGTAAGAAAGTGTACAACGTTTAATTAACAGACATGCGGCTGAAAAAACATAAGAAGTTACACTCTATACTTTAAGATCCTCTAAATATATTTTAAAAATACTAGACGGATATATGTATGATGTAGCAACGCAGTGAGATATGTTAGTATTCATCTAATTGGTTGTCTGGGTGAATGACAAATGTATACTTTTAGAAAATATTAAAACATGATCGACTGGAGTAGTCAGTGGATGATAATTTGAAGTATGCAAAATGAAGAGGTAGAGGTTCAATGTTAAACGAATGTATACTTTTACATATTCGGATAAACATATAAAACCTGTTAAAAAATGTAAAATATAAAACTAATTAAAGTAGTTAATAATAAATAATAAAAAGGTGAAGAGTAAAAAAATGACGATAATAAGTATGAGTCATGTTTGAAATAATTTCTTGTAACAAATTCAACACCTAATTTCCGAAAATAAAGCATAGCACTAAACATTAGGGGTGTTCATTATTCGGATTAACCGAATAACCCAACCAATTCATTTGACTTGTGTATTATTTGGATTGGGTTATTCGGATTTGGTTTGGTATTTGGGTGAAACCAATTAAGAAAGTTGTTAAATGGTTTGGTTTTGGTTTAGCAAATTTTCAATTGGGGCCCAACCAAAACCCGATTAAGCATGTTTAATAAAACTATAATAACCTAATTTAAATGACATAAATACCACTTACATTATTTTAATAATTTAATCCATAAAATCTTAATACACGTAGTTATTTGAATAACCTTACCATGAATAAACAAAATGGTGTACATTAACATTCGGATTGCATGATTATTCAAATATACTAATTAATTAAAACTTGAAAACGTTTATTATCTGGGTAATCCAAAACCCGACCAAATAATCCGAACTTTATTTGGGTGATATGGATTGGGTGACCACATATATGGATTGAGTAATGAGCGATTTACTAATTTTAAAAAAACCAAATAACCCATATTGAATAACTCTATTCCCCTAAAACTCGATCAAATGAACACCCTTACTAAACATGATGAATACATGCATGGAATTTCATTCTACCACCATTTTATCTTTGTTTTATCCATAATAATGAGTTAGAATTAAGTATTGGGTGGGGTATATTCACCAATTCACCTATGTTCTCAATTGATTGATCGTTTTGCGTCTTTTTCATCCAATGATTTAGTGTGAGTCAAAAGTCAAAACTCAAATCCAAACAACAACCAATCAAGTCTTTGTTCAATTTGGACAATCATATCATATATTGCTATAAAACTCTCATTAAAAAGAATGCAACCTCATAATTGGGTATAAAGCAGACAAATATAAAGGATTTTAAACACAACATTTTCAACTCTTTTCAATAGAAGGTCGAGTATATGTTATTGTGTTTAGACGGACTGCTAAATAAAAATAAGATGATACGTATAACTTTTTTGGAGATCAAACTAAACTTGTTAAGACAATTCTTTTTGACATAATACAATAGATGGAATCTCTACTTGAAGAGCTGTGTAAGTTTTGTATCAAGAGTCAAGTTGAGTATACTTATTAGCCACTTATCTCTATCTATACTACATTATAAAGCATTTATTCCCTTTATTTTTTCAACTTTATAGTAAAACCCTTCAAAATACCTATATCACTTATTCATAATACTTTTTTTTAAAAAAAACTTATTCATAATACCTTTAAAATAAATCTCAACCACTCATTTTTCTATCTCATCCATAAATTTCTCATATTTATTCAAAATCTTGTATCTCAAAATCCGTAAATCGATAAATTATAAAAATTATATGAGTGTTCTTAAAATTTCATGCTCTTTCATTAGAGATGTCATTAGATATATTTTCGACGAATTTTTAAATTAGAGGGTGAAGCTCGTATGAGTAAGACATTTGTCTATCACACTTTATGACATATCACAACCTATAACCTATCACTCTACCATCTTACCGTCACAACATGCGGGTACTTACTCTCTTTCAAATGTATATCTAGACTTGAATTTGGTCCAAAGAGCTTGGCGGCATACTCTATTTGTTATTAGGCCATCTACAATGATGTGCTCAGTTTGCCTGAGCACACCGGTCACCCCAGCAACACATCAGCAAACTGTTCCAGCACACTGAAATAACAAACTGAACTGATTTTAACTCCAACCCAACACACTGAAACTCAGTTTGCCAATTCCACATCATCAATTATTAAATTATAAAAACATATTACATTTACTAAAAACCATGTGTTGGGATGAATGAAATTTTGTATTGTTGAATGGATTTGTGAAATGGATGTATAGATATAAAATTCAAAGGTTGTTTTAGTTGAAATGATAATGTATATATAGAGTTTTAAGTTGAAAAAAGCAAAAAAATTTAAAAAGTTGGCGAAGAGGGCGTATAGCTTTTTTTCAAAAAATTTCAAACATTTTTACGGAAATTTTAAGATGCTATTTAATGAGTATTAATCAAAATCTTCAAAATAATAAAAGAAAAAAAAAATGAAAAAATGAAACGGTAACAATTGTAGTGAAAAAAGGTTGTTGTGGCCCACTTGTTTGAATGCTTTCAATGTGCTCATGAGCAATTTGGCCTAGCAAATTGATAAACAAATTGATCCTTTAATGGCAGCACATTGATTTCCAGTTTGCTAATAGTCAAGCACGTTGCCATGCAATGCCATTGGAGATGGCCTAAAAACTTTGCACACATAGTTTGTAAGAGATAAGACTCCGAATCACATTATTTTGACTTACCACATTTTTTGAATGTTGTTGATCAAATTTAACTCATTGACACCATTCCCAATTTTATACAAAGCAAGGGATAAGCACTTTATAACCTTTAAACGTGTGAAAACTTAAAGACTATCAAAAGTAGCCCGTTTTCTCTCGTTTTTTCACCCGGAATGCCCCTGAACTCCCTCGGAACGCCGGAGCTCGGCCCCGGGGGGCGTTCCACCTTCTTAATATTGGTGCCCCGTTGCATTTCAAACGCTAGGCTTCATCCGTTCATTTTTGTCATTTAGCCTGCGCATCTTTTCATTTTTGGGGGTAAGCCTTGTTGACTGCCTCGTGAACAAGCAAAACAACATTTTTTTTAATTTTTTTTTTTCAAAACCAACTATATATATATAATATACATATTTATTCTTTCAAAAAAAGAATGCCTTGAAGCATTCTTCCACTTCAAAGGATTGAGGGGAATGCCTCTTATTATTAGTAGTCGACAATTGTCATACAAGGAGTGGAGGAGGGGCATTCTCTTAACCCTCTACTCCTCTCAGTTTTAATAAGCTTTTAACAAACTTGCAAATACAACAAACACAATATCTCATTTAACATGAAAATAAATCTTTTAGAAAAAATATCCCAATTCTCATTTTCGTTTTTATGGCCACATTGTAAAGATAGAAACATATAGATGATAGGAAAAAAATTTAAAAAAAAAACAAATGAAAACTTCTTTTTCTTCAAAAATTTGTCCTTAAAATCAAATCTTTTTGTATTAAATTAATCAGAAACAAAATCAATCAAACACATGTTGTTTGCGAATTGTTCCAACTCATCCCTTCACTTTCTTCACGTCGCGTCTCATATCCTTTCTTTCTCAGAATTTCAATTTAATACAGACAAAAAAATACAAATAATAAATTAATATTTTATATAATAGAACAAAATAAAAAATCAAAACCTATACATACAAAAACCTCTATATCTACACATGTATATCCAAAAAAATCCATGTCATAAAAACCGATCACGAAGAAAAGATCAAGGGGAGTAACCGTCTGAAACTCTGAATTTTAACACTTTACACATACACATACACACACACACACACACACACACACACTACTGTGTGTATTCTTATATCTCTATAAACCCTAATTTCACCTTTAAATTTCTACAATCATGTGTTCATTTTCACCTTCTCAAACCCTAATTTGATTAATTCTTCGTAGGTTTTTCGCGTTACATATACATATATATATCGGTTTAATTGTTTTGTGAGAAATTGAATGGGCGATCTCGGCATGGATGATGATCGCCCGTACCTGCCAACATTTGCTGCACCGTTAAACAATCCGGATCCGGATACAATTCCGGACGAGGCATGGGTTGCAGCTGATGACCCGACTCGGGAAGTTTTGAATTGTATCCACCCGACTTTGGATTCCGAGGATAAAAGGAAAGATGTTATTGAATTTGTTCAGACGCTTATTCGGCTCAAACTTCGATTAGAGGTTTAATTTTATTATTATTTTTTTTTAATTATAACACAATTTTTTGATATTTTATTTTAATTTAATAATGCCTTTAGATATATTTATGCATGCTTATTGAATTTTATTAGTCATTAGTTGATAAAAGTGATATGCTAATGAATTAGGGGGCGATTGGACTTTCGGATAACGGGATGATACGCTGTAAATGTAAATATTTCATTAGGAAAGTTTATATGATGGTTTAAGGTTGAAATAATTATTAAGAAGTTGCTGGAAGGTTATTGTCGATATGAATGTAAAGTTTTTTCGAAGTGACGATAATCATTTTCAAATTGCACATTCAGAACATGTGGTATGTCTAAATAGAGTTTCTCTTGTTCAAGAAATATCACTTTCTTTTTAGTGTACTTGGAGTGTTCGCGTTTACTGGTGCGTTGTTGTGCTTGTTTTTGTTGATTATTAATTATTGTAAGGGGAGTTTTGGAGGCTACAGTCGATATTTATTTTTTTTGTTTTTGTTTTTAAAGTTAGCTACCTCCTTTTCCGAGTTATTCATCTGATATTCTAATTATATCAACTTATGAGTTACATAAATTGTTTCACGAAGTGGGTCCTTTTTCTTGTTGTAGCTCAAGTTTGTAGTGGTTGTCTAAGTTCAGGAGTTGGTTGATACATCTTATTTTTAATTATAGTAACAACAATAACAGTACCCAATCTCTGCTTACGCGGGGTATGGGTGAGTTGAGATGTAGACAGTCTTGCCTCTACCAAAGGTAAAGAGTCTCCTTCCATAAGGACCTCTAGCCATATGTGATAAGAACATGTGAGTGTAAGAGGTAAGTAACCATGCTTTTCGACCGAGTATCACATGCCTACATTAAGGAAAAGCTTAGAATAACAGAACATACGACCCAGCACGCCTTAGAGAATAACCAACAAAACATAACATATAAGAACCGTTTGAACATAATAGACAACGTAAAAGCATAATAAACCAATTTTAATTATAGTGTTTCTGTTTTTCTCTCAAGTGTTTTCCTGATTGATGGATTTAACATTTCAGTGCACTAAAGTCTTTTTCTTTGATCATCTATGTAGTGAATATATACTTAAAAATATGGCTTTAGATAAGAGATCTTGGGAGTATACAATTGATGTCGGAGATCCTTGATTGTTTTTTTTTTCATAGAAATTTAACACCACTTTGATTTATAACTTATGTTTTGGGTTAAAACGCTAGTTTTGTTGTCTGTTGCAGGAAGAAAGTATATGTCTCATCTGGGACCGTAAGAATATTGCATTTCATAACAACTTATTCTAATTATCATCTATCTTGATACATAAACCCGAAAGACGAAAGTACATATGTTTTCGACAATGATTTATTTCATTTGGACATGGTTAAATATTCTATTTTATAACACTTATTTTATAATTATTATTTTTTAAAATACATGACTGAAAAGGACAAATATAAGTATTACGAGTATGATTTTTCCAAGAAATTAACAACTATTATGGAATCTCTTGTAAGAGTTTTGAGGTGCATAATCAAAATCTAGACGGGACATGGAGACTTGATCCCAGCAAGTTGTGTATTTTTATTACATGAAGACTGTTATTGATGCCCAAGAGAAAAACAAAAGAAAAAATCTTGCTATCATTTGTTGCCATGTTTGCCTGACTGTGCCATGGTAGCTCTTTTAATCATTTGTCTTTGATTCATTAAGTTAATGACTTAGAATGTCATCCAGAGTACTATTTACTGAATGTTTTTTATCTAATATTTGCGGTGCATTGTTGTAGGTATTCCCATATGGTTCTGTTCCACTCAAGACTTATCTTCCCGATGGAGACATTGATCTAACGGTCCTTAGTACTCCTAATTTGGATGAGTATCTGCCTCGTGATGTTCTCCGTGTTCTTGAGGAAGAAGAGCTGAAAGGAAATACTAAATTTCAAGTGAAAGATACCCAATTCATCGATGCTGAGGTTATCTTTGTAACACTACTCTTTTTTGTCTATATGTACCATTTTTGGAGGATGTCGTTTAGAGGCGACAATCCGGTTTGTGTTATAATTATAACAGGTCAAACACCAAAAGAAAAAAGTCAGCTAACTGTGAAAATGAGGCTAATTCACTGAATAGGTCAGATGTCATCCATAGTGTGTTTTTAATTCTTAAAACTTTCTAAATTATCTTATTTGAAACCCAGACTAGTGTGTTTTTAATATGTAAAACTTTCTAAATTATCTTATTTGAAATCCAGACTATTATTGACATAGTATATTGTGTGATATTTGATACATTACTGATATATTAATAACTCAACAATCATGGACAAACGGTGTTCTGGTTAACATAGCTTTACCATACAGAAGCTCCCATCTGGCATTAACCTGTTTTGACTGGTTTCACATTCTGCCCAGCCCGCCCTTTTTCCAACTTTAATATTCTTGTTAGGTTGCTAATGTGTACCTCTCATTTTACTTGTCCTTATGCCACTTTCGTAAATAAGATTCATTCATCTTTTCTTCAGCTTGTGGATCTAAGCCAGTTTTTATATCTTTTATGTGGTATGTTCTTGTATATGAAGTATAAATCGTGATATTCTAAATGTGCCTTATAACCATCTTCATATATTTACACCAACTATGCAGGTCAAGCTTGTGAAGTGTCTTGTCCAAGATATTGTCATAGATATATCGTTCAATCAATTGGGGGGACTTTGTACACTGTGTTTTCTTGAACAGGTATGCCCTTAAATATTGTGTCAACTTTTAATATTTAGTGTATGCTATTTTTGATGAAGGTAGGCACTGCCGTAGGAGGTTTTTTAACAGTAATCACTATTATAAAAGTATCAGTCTTTGATATTACAAAGTCGGATCATGGCTATGTGAGTGTGTGAACTTGATCATGATAATGAGTGAATTTTGCATAATTTGTGTACATCAAAAGTAAAAAGTAAAGTGAACACCCAATGCCGTCTTCCATGGATTTTGGGTCCCATTACAACGACTGTGTATGGGCCATGGGGGAGGTTGAGATGTAGACATTGTCCTTTACCAAGGTAGAGAGGCTGCTTCCAGGTTCTATCTAAATGATAGAAAAGGACCTCTGGCCTTCGCATGGGGTGAGGAAAGTAGATTGTGTCATTTTTAACCATTTAGTGTATCTTTCCCGGGTGTGCACTACCATAATATATTATAATCTTTTTACGCTACAAACTAGGTCCACGGCTATGTGACCTACACCAAGTTTAAAGGGAATTTTGCATAAGTACTCATCAAAGGTGGATTGGGCAATATTAACTATTCATATCTGGTGGTTTGATTTGATGGGTTGATGACTTGATGGCTAAGCTATAAAAACCTAGTCATAAGTGAAAGGGTTGGATGGGACAAAAATGACTCGAAATGTATTTAAGTGCTTGCAACCTCTCAAATTTTTTATATTGAAATAGTGAGACTAGAATCTTAATAATGCTATAATGGTGTTATTTAATCTTAGTTATAGTACATTAAGCACTAACTATACATAAAGTTAAGGAAAGAGGAATGAAATTTTTTGGAATTCATACTTTTTTGTTGCAGGTTGACCGCCTTGCTGGCAAAGATCATCTATTCAAGCGCAGTATTATTCTAATTAAAGCATGGTGTTACTACGAAAGCCGTATACTCGGTGCTCATCATGGCTTGATATCTACTTACGCATTGGAAACTTTGGTCCTGTACATATTCCATGTATTTCATGCTTCTTTAAACGACCCTGTAGAGGTAACTTATTTTGTCTTTTCAATCATAAGCATATCTGTGAGCAACAATGTATGCACAAATGGCAAATCCCCTAATGATCAGTGATCCCCCTTTTTAGGTTCTCTACAGATTTTTGGATTATTATGCCAAATTTGATTGGGATAACTTTTGCGTCAGTTTGGATGGTCCAGTTTGCAAATCTTCCCTTCCTAACATAGCTGGTAAGAACTAAGTAGAGGGTGCAATCTCTAAAACTCTACCCATTATGTGAAAACTTGTCAATTTGGGTTACATTTTATCAATATAGGTTAGATAGGTCAACAGTTAAGTAGTTGAGTCGTCAAGCGACCTCAAGTATTTACAACCTCATACATTGCTTTTGAGATCATTAATCTGTGGCCGTGGAAACAGTTAAGAACCCAGGATCTGTTTGAAAAGGTTTTGTCAAGATCAGTCCAGTTAGCAATTTCGCCCACCACTCAGCCTTCAGTCCCCCGTCCTCATATTTCAACTGGTAATAGGTTAAGGCTCGACTACGATCGGTCCCGGTCAAAAGGGTTAAATTGTGCTTAAAAAGTTGGACCTTCTCACTTCAAATCAAGTATATTGTTTAGAGCAAGAAATATAGTTTAGTGGACAAGAAAGTATTGATTGGTCAATCCAACCCGACCTAAAATATATTTTAAGTTCTTGTACTCATTTTGACTTGTTAACGTTCTTCCTGGCCCACTTGTTTCGTTACCTATAGAAATATGCCATTTTGTATGATATCTTGTTCTTGCTTTGTGATTTGCTCTTTCTTCTTCCTTTCCAGTGGAATCTCTAGGCTACCAAAGAACTGATGTTCTACTCTGTGCGGAATTTAGGAAGAACTGTATGGACATGTTCATAGTGCCTTCCAAAGGGGTTGAGACAGATCTGCGAGGTTTTATTTTGAAGAATCTCAATATAATTGATCCATTAAAAGCAAATAACAATCTTGGACGAAGTGTCCACAAAGGTAAACTCTTATTTGTTCTATGATTAGGGTGCTACATAGCCTTTTCTTCTTTATACTCCTTTTTAAATCGTTTTCCAAAAGATTTTGTCAAATGGACTTCAGATATTTGATCCTGTTTTGGCTGTCTAGTTAGGTAGAGAACAAATCAAATTTTGAAGTATTAGTTTAATACCAGCACGTAATTGATTATACAAGGGTAAAGTAAAGTTAAATTACCTATATTTCTTCAACTTCATTCGAGTGTTGTACTCCCATTTAACGAAATGTCTTCTTTTTCTTTCATCACATATTACGTTAATAAACAGAATTTGGCAAACACTTGCACATCTGACGATCACATAATCACTTTCAAAATGCACACCCTAACGCCCCATTAATGTGAAATCATTTCGGTCCTTATAGGAAATTATTATCGGATACGGAGTGCATTTAGATACGGGGCTCGGAGGCTTGGTAAAATCTTGAAACTTCCAAGCAGCAATATTGGAGATGAGATCAAGATGTTCTTTAGAAATACCTTGCAGAGGCATAAACCTAAGTGCGGCCCAGCTCCTGCTTTAGTACTTGGTGCTAATGGGTTTGGTAATTTGTCCCTTTCGTCCCCTAGTGAAGCCTATCACGAGGATGATATATATTCAAGATTCTCAAATAGTGATCTTGATGACTATATGAATGATGTATCCAGTTTGGGCGAGACCCATACTATGAGCTTACAAAATGACCAGAGTGGTGCTTTATGCAACGAATTTAACTTAGATGAAGAACCTCTCCTTGAAAACAAGGAATCAGAGTCTGTTGATGAGAAGATGACCCTTGAGCAATGGATGAAGAGAGGTGCATCTGTAGTGGATGGAGATTCCCTTTGCTTATGTGCCAGTAAGAATGATAATGAGAGTATTGGCGAAACCGAAATTTTGGACCTGTTTTCTGATCTCACAGGGGACTACGATGCTCACATAAGGAGTCTGTTGTATGGTCAAGGGTGCCATGGCTACGCGTTGAATACAAATATAGTCCGTCCTAGTCCTCCTACTTCGCCTTATGGAAATAAGAATCATTGGGACCCTGCTACTCATTCATGGTCTGGGGTGGCTATCCGGCGGAACTCGGGTTCTCAAGTTAATGCAAATGGTGTAGTGATGGGACACTCCACATACCTTAATGGCACCAACCGCACCCCGCGCAATGTTATGGTCGGCGGGGCTGGGCCCTATATTCCTATTACGGTATATTCTCTCTTTTTTCTATGTTTGTTTTGTTTTATTTTCTATTTCTACTTGACCTTAAAACATATGTAAAATCCCTCTATCCTAATAAAAAATGAGAGATGTGAAAACAGGTTGTTGGGTCGTATGTGTCAGAATGGTAAGGTCTAGAAATTATAAACGTGTTACATTTGATTTCGAAAGCTGCATTGTGTCTAGTCTCAACAATTATAGATACTTTAATATAAAGCGATATAGCAGTTTTTACATTCTAAGTCACTCTGAGTGATTGTTAGTCACTCTCAATGTATTTTGTCAGTTTTTCGATAATATATAACCATAAACGATCCATGTGTTCAAATATGGGTCAGATATGTCGCTTTCTGGAGTTCTCGTGACAATGTGTAACATGTTTTTACTTCACCTGATCAGGGACTGGTGGGACCCATGTGGCAGACCTGCCTAAAAGGCAGGATATGCATGTGCACACCCCGCAGTTTTTTCTGTAGTGTAAATCAGAGTAGTATGAAAGTAAAATCTGTGGTGGTATTTCGTAGCTGACTGCTAAATCTGGAATCCACAACAACCTCATCAATATTAGTTTTCAAGAAAGATTTGGTTTTTACATGAGAACATTTCAAGTAAGATATGGTGTATCTGACCTCTTGATGTCCAAAAGGACCAAAATACTATGTCATGTGACAAAATTTCGCATATTCATTTGGCATACTATGAACGTTTTCGTGGTGTAATCGAACAAATTAATGATTTGTGATGGACCGGTGGTAGTGCAATGTCATAGTACTTGGATTACCGCTCCACCGGAACTAAATAATGAGTAAGCATTTTAACATGAAAGTTATCCAAGAAAGATATGGTCTAAATCAACATGTTAAATTGTTAATCCTAGAAATAGATGCCTTATGGTTTTTACGTGACATCCATTATCTGACTAATGCTTTCTTCTTGCAGAACTGTAATACATGCAAGGATAGACCATATTCAAGGGGGAGAGGGAGGGGCAATGGGCAAACAATCTCTAATGGTCAGCTCCAGCATCGTCGTGGTGGGTTTGGTGAACCAAAATTGGTTGTTGAAGCTAAATATGCAAACCAAATCCAATTTGTACAGTCTCCAAAACAACGCGATGTCAATGGACATTTATTCAACCAAAATCACCAGCTGCCTAGCCCCGCCAACTCAACCACCAACAGTAATTTGAACCAACCAAGGAAACTTGAGTTTGGAACTTTTAGGGCTGTGTCTGAGACCCCATCTAACATGGAGGCATCTCTCCATTGTGTGCCAAGTCCAAAAGTAAATGCAAATGGCAGATTACAGGGGAGGTAATCCTGCTGATATCTGTTTTTTACTTTTTGTTTCATTTTTTGTAGAGGTGGCAAAGTGGGGGGCTCTCATAGGTTTGTAATCGGTCAAATTGGGTTCAGGTCTATGTAGTCAATTTCGGTGGGATCCCAGTGGGATTTTGGTTTTCGTTCCTATGGTGGGATTCCAGTCGAAGTTTTGGTCAATTCGGTCAACGAAATTTTCGGTCAAATTTCGGTCCAAATTCTGAAATCCCACTGATTTTGGTCGAAGTTTCGGTGGGATTTCGGTTTAGTTTTTTTTTTTTTTTAACATTTTCAAATATTTTTTTTTTGGTCCAAACTTAAACACAACATAGTAAACACTTATTTTTGCAAGTGTCATCACTAATCTATCAAATATTGACATTATAAAACTTGACTTTTGATATTTCTATCAAGTATTAAGCATTAATTATTTATATATAAAAGTTTTGCATAATATTATAATTACCGAAATTCCAGATCCCACAAATATCGGTCTTTGAACGAAACACTGAAATCACAGGCTTTAACTACCTAGGTTCAGGTAATGTTGGCACGGGTTGGGTTGACCAGAAACACTGTCTCAGTCTTACCTCACTTCCTGTTAAATTAGTAGTGCGTCAAATAGGTTTTCCAAAAGTTGTATTATTTCAGTAATAGTGTTACTTTTTTAATTGAATTATTAAGGAAGTTCTATGCATTACGAGTACATTGCGGGCAAATCTAAATCCATTAGAGATGAAACACAGCCCAAAGATGGGATGTCTAACTTGATGAAACACAACCTAGAAAGTATGTATTTTCGTTCTAAATAATTAGCGTTTTAGATATATTACAAAACTGATGTTACTTTAGTAACGGTTTAGTTTATTCAATAAAATCGGATCAGAAGGTATTTTGGTGACTTTCAAGCCGTTTGACTCATTCCTTTTTACCTTTTTAGTACCATCCTTTTATGATTTACCTATCTGATTCACCACCTGTGCTCTCGAGTGTTTTGCTCATATCTATTACATTGCTTGTGTTTAGCAATGGTGATAATTCATTCCACTTGAAGAATGAAGACGAGTTTCCCCCTCTATCAGCCTGAGTTTCGTGATGAACATGTATAAACAAAGAGCTAGTCCGAAATGTGGCATGATCATTAGATGCTAATATACCAGATATAACTGATCTTTAGGAAGGAAATTGAACCTTTTTTTGCTACTTTAACTGGAAGTTATCTGTTAGACAGAACTCCTCTTGGTTTTTGTTTTGTTGTGTTATAATGTAGAAAAAAAGGTTTAAAAGGTTAAAAAAGAGACCTTTTGTCCAAATGTTGCCTGAATGTTTTGCTTGATGGTTTTTTCTCTTTTTTTAACTGCTTCAAATGTCGGCTTTTGGATCTGAAAGTCTGTTCTTTGTTTGAAGTTTGTATATATCAAAATCATTACTTGTATATGTCATCGTTATTGGTATATGGTTAGTTACATATGCATATTCTTACTTTAGCTTTGATTGTCGATTACCATTTCTTCGAGACCACCTCTCTTGGTAAATCTTGAATGGTTCTCGTATGCAATTGTGGTATCATCGTTTGTAGTTTGTGCTTAATTTTTCTCCGATGTATAAGTGTAAAAATGTTTGCATAATTGCATAATATAGCATAAATATAGACATATAGTATGTACTTCAATATACATTTATCTTGTGATAAGTAAGTAAGTAACTGCTCAGTGCCGTCTTCCGCGGGTTTTGAGCCCCAATACCTCGACGGTGTATGGGGGAGGTTAAGATGTAGGCAGACCTTACCGAAAAGGCCCTCCAACCTTTGCATGGGATGAGGATCGAACTCATGACCTCTGTCTCCAGAGACAAGGGTGTTTATCATTGATCTAACCATGTTTGCTTCTACATTTATCTTGTGATGGTAACAAAAAATCTATACAAATGGGCTCTTTGGGTTGCCTATCGGTTACCTATCAAACCAATGTACATTATGACTATCGGTTGTGCACCTGTGCATCAGTTTGATCCCTTTGGTTAATTAGACTCGTGGTTTTATATTTCCATTTTTATTTTATTTTTTACTATTTTCTCTAAACGGCTTTATAGATTTTGACTTTTGAAATCAATAAAAAATTCCACTTTTACTCTCTAGTAGTTTAGTCTATACATACAAGAAAATAATATAACTCTGTCCCATTTTATACAATTTATATCAGATATATGTACACTATCATGTCATAGGAACAATCAATCACAATTCACAAGGTAACTTATAAATTTATCACATTCTCATGTAAACTTTCAAACAATTTTTTCTAACAATTTTATAATGAAACTGGTTTTAACCAGTAAATAGTTATACCACCACCCTGCCGCCGCATTCATATCAACATTAACCACCGCCCCCTATTTGACCTATGAAACACGTAAGTAACTTACGCAGGTCGTTGGGGTTCAACAAGAAGCACTAGAAACTCTTCTAAAGGCGGCAAAACATAAGAAAATGATCGATGCGTTCAAGTTCCTTCAAACAACACTCGATGGTTAAAGTAGAAAGGATGGGAAAGAGCTTGAAAAAGTACTAGAGTTTTGACTTTAGTATGGTCCTCACTTTGACCAATGAGATAACGATGAGTAGTTATTGTTTTTATTAATCTAATCGTTTTTATTATTATTAATGTCATTTATTCGGCATAAGAGTAATGTTTTTGTTATTAATGTAATGTTTTTATTTTATAAATATGTGTTTTTGCTATAAACTATTGTGTTTAGTTTATTGATAATAATAGAAAATAAAGTGATAAGACCTCGTTGATAGAGGTGTATAAGTTTTGTGTCAGTAAATAAGTGATGCCATGCTATTAAATGAATTGATGGGGAAGTGATGCTTAACACTGGGAAAGGTTTTATTACTCTATATACTTGATTCCAACAGTATGCGTATTTGATATTTTGTCGATTTATTTCTATACAACTTTTAAACTGATAAAATTTTAAAAATAAAACCTTAAACCTAACACATTTATTCTCAGAAACAAACTAACAGTATCTAATCTAATAAATATATGTCGATGCATTTTGAGAATCAAGCAAGCACAAATAAAACAAAGACGAAAGCAACATGTATGGTCAACATCGACATCAAGAAACAATGAACCCAAGTTGTCTTACCCATAAATGATGATGACATGCTTATTTAGATTAAACCAAATACATATTTGTTTGGGATATATGTATCTACCAATGTTTTAGTTTATGTTTATTTGTTATTAAAAGGAAAATATACATTTGTAAAATTAAAAACAATACTGTTTTTACTCGTATTTTTAAAAGTAAATAAAAATGGGTGAACGTTAGTTATTGTTACCATATACATAAACATAATATCTCTCGAGACAATGCTCAGGTGACATATCTCGTTCAATTTAAGATGCAATGGAAATACTACTACTGCACTTATAAAAGTGAAATATTTTTATTGCAAAGGTGACTATCAAATTATGTCATTTCAAAATACGAATAGACTCTCTCAAGAAAAACAGTTTTCAATATAACTTGAAAAAATATATAATTTGATTGTCCATTTAAATGTATATTTTTTCTATATTTTCTAGTAAACATTATCCAAACACTAGCTTACCATGCTTTGGATATGAGCGGATTGGATATAATTATAAGAGGTTGTTTGATGTTAACATCAAACTTAATTGACATGTACTATAACATAAGGGTAACAAAAACTAACAAGACACGTAATAAATCAAAATATTTATAAGGTTTTTTCCCCCTTAGATTAACTGCTTATGAATATAATAAACATAATGATTTTCATCAATTTGTAATGTATCATACACTAAAAATTATACAATTTGAATGACTAACAAATAATAAAATTTTATATGCGTATAAAACATTTTGTATTATCTACAGTATATTAATTATACTATTATGTTAGTTTTTATATATTTTGTAACTTGTAAATCATATATTTACGAAACTATCTTGGTATATTCAATGAAAAATGTCAAAGGTAATCGTGAATATATTTCTAACAATTATGTAACTAATTATAAACAAACAAAACGCAATACATTAAATGCTATTTTCAAAGTTGATTGCAAGTTATCTAAAAGTGTTCTAATATTAGTTGTCCTGTTTTCGGGCAGATTAATAGGGTTTTAACCCATCGGGTATTTGAATTAGAAACTTCTGTGCGAACCCGGTTAAGACAACGTATGTTAAACCTTCCACTGTCAAATCACAATATAAAGCTTCAAGCGAAATCACCTTTCGAAAAGAAAAAACAATGATACGTTAAAAACTATTATAAACTAATTAGCTAAAATGATAATTTAAAGGAAGCTTTTGCTTTTATTTACAACAAAAGAACTTTTTTGTTTTGAAATTAATTGTAAAAAGGGATTATTCTTAACTTTTGAAGAAATAATATATTGTTGTTAATTTTGAGAAAGATGTTTAGTTAAATGATGTTATCTACGCTACTATATAAAGATTATCCATTATTGTTGAGAAGTTAGGAAAAAAAATGCAAAATATCCATCATACTTATAATGATTTAATATACACAATGAGTTTTTAATCTTTTAAGATATCTCCACTATCCCTTTAGATAAAAAAAAACATTTACATCAATTACCACTATCGCTCGCCATCGCCGTCATCACCACCGGTCGCCGCCACCACTACATCACAGTCGCATTGCGTGGGTAGCCTTCCATCTTCTAAAATAATTTCATCACCACCTTTATATTAGTTACATTTACATCAACCTACATGACTTGATACCACCATCACTACTAATAGTCGCCAGCATCACAACCCGTCACCAACACCACCGGGTCGTCGTTGTAATTACCGCCGCCGGATTGCACAAGTATCGTGCTAGTTACTTGGAGAAAATCATTATTAGTTTATCAAAATGTAAGAGGTTATTATTAATTTAGATAAAATTATTTGTTAGGAGAATAATGATTTAGTTAAATTGGTTTAATTAAGTAAATTGATTTTAAAAAATGACTAAATTTCTATTATTTTTGTGAATGGCATGACTAAATTTAGTTGATAATAAAGACCATTAAAGATAATTTTTATAATACCTTTTCTTATAAATATATTAATATTAATATTATAACTGTATATATAACAAAATCCCAAAATAAATTGAGTTAGTCCTTTTTGTTGGTCTAGAGCAGAGTGATTTGGATCAGTGATAAAGACTCTGACTTTTGGAAGGATTCGATCATCATCTCATGCAAAGGCTGAAGGTTCTTTTCCACCATTTAGAAAAACCTAAAAGCAGTCTTTCTATCTTAGTAGGGGTAAGATCCATCTACATTTTAACCTCCCAATACACCGTCAAAGTATTAGGGTAAAACCTAAAAAAAACGTCAATGAACAATTTCTTCTTTTTTGTTGGTCCAAACTAAACTTTAACACTTAAACGACTCTCTTTAGGTTGCGCACTTAAATAAATGGTGTATACAAGTATACAACTATACATTACAAAAATGAACATAAACTCTAGCAGATGATGGTGATATGCACATCAATATCAACTCATCTTTCTCTTTTTCCTATAAGATTTATAATTGTATTAAATTCTAACAAAAAATCTATAATATGTATTGTATTTTAAAATTTATTACGTTGTATGTTTCTGATAAATGATAATAATAACTGAAAATTTGATATATAAAATAACAACCATATACATTATACAGTATATATTATAGATTTTTGACATGTTTATAAACATTCAATTCATTTAATTTTTTCCCCATAAATATTGTAATGAAATGTAATGTGATGTTTTTGATAACTTAAAAGTTTACAAAGTCAAAGCATGGTACATTACTTGTTGAAAATTTGAGGAGAGAGTTGTATGCTATATTGCAAACTAATATTTTGGCCCCACGCTTGTGTAAAATGGCGTGCATCTATTGTCCAATTAAAATTCGTTGAAAACAACTTTACTAAAAAAAGTTCGAGACATTTTGATCATTGTATTAGATTTAATAGTTAAGATTCAAAAATTATATTTGAATCTCGACTTTTGATTTTAGGGATTATTATTTCTGAATGTAACTAATATGACAAAATGTATATGTTATGTAAAGATCTTGTAAAATATAAATGTTATGTGATCAACTTTCAAATCTTGATTATTGGATGTACCTGACCAATAAAAAAATTACACGTGACAGTTTATATGGTTGCCACATATACCCGGTTACATTCAATAACCAGGATTTGAAAGTTCATTACATTATATAGACATTTTTCAAGATCTTTACAAAACATAGACATTTTGTCATAGTTTGTTACATTCACAGTTAATAATCCCTTGATTTTAATTCAATGGTCAAGATCTCCAACTTTATTAGTAAAGTTGGGAATAATGTTGGTGCATTTCCGGGTGACAACATTATTATAGAAGTTTGTCTTGAGTCTATTGAATATGTACTTGTAATAAACGTTAAGTTTTCGCATATAATAAAGTCAACCTCGACCGTTGACCAAGTCAAGCTCGACCTTTGACCAGGTCGAGCTCGTGTGATGTCCAAGATGGGCCTCGGTCCATGAAATTCTAGGTCCGTTTAGTCCATTAGTTTTAGTATAAATAGAAGATTAATCCTTATGTTTAAGGAAAATCTTCTAGTTTTGTTTTATTCATATTCTCGTGTTTAGGAACTTGGTATTTACTTGTAATTGCATTTACTGAAGTAATATACGGTTCCAGTTTATTCATATTCGTGTTCGTGTTAATATATTCTGTTGATTGCTTTTGTATAAGAATTTCCGCACTTATACATTAGATACTTAATCTTGTTAGATCCGGTGGCAAAGGGACTTACAAGTGGTATCAGAGCCACTGGAGGTATTCTTTTGGTTCGGGATTAAGGTTTCGACAACGATAAAGGTGGTTACATTTGATTTTTGGTCCAATCAAGCTTCATACGCTCCATTCAAGCTCGAAAAAGTCAAGCCAAGCTCGACCAGGTCGAGCTCGACCTCCTCCTAGCTCGACCTCGTCCTCTCTCCAAGCTCCAAGCACGAGCTCGACCAAACCGTAGCTCGACCAAGACTAGTCAAGCTCGACCAGGTCGAGTTCGACCAAACCCAAGCTCGACCAGGTCAAGCTCGACCCCTCCTAGCTCGACCTCGACCTTACTCCAAGCTCGACCAAGACTAGTCAAACTCGACCTGATTTTGTTTTGACCATAACTTTCAAACCGTAACTCCGTTTTTGACGATCCAAGCGACCACGAACTCGTAAATGAGTCTACTTTCCAATGGTCATGGGAACATCACTTGACCTCGACCAGGTCGAGCTCGACCTCAAGCTCGACCTTGACCAGATTTGGAGCTCGACCTCGACCACAACTGGAGCTCGACCTCGACCTCTGGAGCTCGATCTCAACCTTTTCTGAAGCTTGTCCTTTATCTCCTGTTCGACTATATAATCAGATTTGGTGCTCCAAGTGATTGCTCTTTTTAGAATTTGCAATCTTGATTATGTTTAGGTTCTAAACTTGTCTGAATATTGAACTAGTAAACTCTTTTGAGTTTAGGTTTGATATCTGTTAATCGAGTTTTGGACTTGTAAACTTGATCAACTTTAGATTCTGATTAATCACTTTTTGAATTTTCAAGAACTTGTAATCTTGATTTAGTTTTGGTCTAAGCTTGTTGGAATATTGAACTTGTAAACTCTTTGAGTTTTGGTTCGAATTCTGTAATAAAGCAATAGACTTGAAAACTTGATCAACTTTAGGTTCTAAATTTAGACAACTCAAATCAATGGTGACTAGAGTTCTATCCTTTATAGAAGATTCTGAGAAATCTTAGAATGATTTCAAGACCAGGCCAAAAAGGTTGTTCTGACAAGGAGCTACTGGGTTATCTCTTGATTGAAATATATGAACAATTATGTCATGATGTTGTTTTGGCAAGGAGCTACTGTGTTATCTCTTGATTGTATATGTGAACAATTGTGTCATCATGTTGTTATGGCAATGAGCTACTGTGTTATCTCTTGATTGTATATGTGAACAATTGTGTCATCATGTTGTTATGGCAATGAGCTATTGTGTTATCTCTGGATTGCATATGTGAACAACCGTGGGATGAAGATGAGATTGGGAGATGTGTTGAAACCAAAAACAAACATATAGGCTGTTTTAAGAATTTTGTAGAGAAAAAGGGGGGATAAAAATTCAAAGCTTCCATGTTTTCTATGCAAAATTCTTGGGTGTTCGTAGCAATGAAGATCATGGTGTTTCGACGTGGTTTATTCATGGTATCTTTTTGGTTTTGAATCTGTGTGACATGTGTCCGACCTAGTTTTTGGATCAAAGGCGCCTGATTTAAGATTAGGTGATTCAAATGAATCAGATGAAGATTGAAGACCGAAATTGAAAATCCGAGTAAACTGTTCATGATCTTTGCTTAGTAATTGAAAATCAAACCTTTATTTAATGCCAATGATGTAGAGATAATTAATCTGGTGACTAGTGAAGAGGTTGCAGATTAAGTGGTTCTCTATTTGGAGATGCTTACCTTGAGGGGGAGAGTTGATATGAAAGACTTCGGCTGATTGGTGGATTCATGAAGATAAGACAAAGTCAGACACTATTGGTTGAAGACATAGATCTTGTGAGTACTGCATATCTGAAATTCAAGTTACAGAATTTCTTATTGTTGTGAGAGCTGATTAAATTCGATGCTGATTGTTGGAGATTCAACTTCTTTCTCATATGTCGGTTAAGCTTGAAGATCAAAATAGATTGAGCGATGTTATTTTGCATAATATTTGGAGTGATGATATCCGAATTGCATGAGGAGGCAATGATGTCTGTATTACTTTGAAGTGATGATGTTTGGCATGATAATATTGCTTGGAGCTTAATTTGGATGTTATTGTTCAGGGGGAGAATTACAATCTGAGTATTGGATTTTTTAATTGTCATAAGGATACAGAGATTTTGCAGTTTGAAGATCAGTGTGCAGTGCATAAAGATCAAGTCTTACCAAAAGAAGACATAATATTATTAGTTAACGAAAATTTGTTGATTGCAGATTTTTTAACTAATGATTGTCATAAGTGATAGCAATAGTCAAGGAGTGCTTGATTGGGCATGTCTGTTACTATTTCCATGCATTACAAGTGAAGACTTTGAAGATCGATGAAAACTTCTAAATGCTGATGTCAAGGGGGAGTCTGTTGGTGCATTTCCGGGTGACAACATCATTATAGAAGTTTGTCTTGAGTCTATTGAATATGTACTTGTAATAAACGTTAAGTTTTTGCATATAATAAAGTCAACCTTGACTGTTGACCAAGTCAAGCTCGACCTTTGACCAGGTCGAGCTCGTGTGATGTCCAAGTTGGGCCTCGGTCCATGAAATTCTAGGTCCGTTTAGTCCATTAGTTTTAGTATAAATAGAAGATTAATCCTTATGTTTAAGGAAAATCTTCTAGTTTTGTTTTATTCATATTCTCGTGTTTAGGAACTTGGTATTTACTTGTAATTGCATTTACTGAAGTAATATACGGTTCCAGTTTATTCATACTCGTGTTCGTGTTAATAAATTGTGTTGATTGCTTTTGTATAAGAATTTCCGCACTTATACATTAGATACTTAATCTTGTTAGATCCGGTGGCAAAGAGACTTACAAATAACATTAGAGGACCTCAATCCATTTTCATGCATATTTACCAATGAGATGGAACTATCCAGGCCCGTTGAGATCACGGTGAATTAAACTGTTAAAATTTAAACCGGTTCCGATTTAGTGTTATAAGAAATCGGTATTTTTTAGTGTTAACGGAATTTTTCCGGTACTATAACAGTTCCAGTCTCAAAAACTATTAAAAACGGGTACCGATACTAATCCCACCTAGGACTCGGTACCATTTTCTAATACCGGATTTAGAGCGGGGTTGAGGACTAGAAACTTTTTACTTTCCTAATGTTTTACTACTCTTATGTTTACGAGTCTTATATATGGATTGATTATATTTACTTCAAGTTTTTTGCTTAAAATCATTGCGTGTGTATTTCATTTTGTTCATTTCATCGAATTCTTTTATTCCCTGTTAGGCATTAAATGTTTCCAAATTGTCTCATCTAGACAATTCGACCTTCAGAACATATTGATCATGATGACGTAGCTTATGATATAAGATCATTTAACAACTCGGTTTTTATGAGATTTGAAATACATGAGCCATAAATTATTAATTTTTTATACATGTGTAGGTTTTTATAACTTACACATGTTTAAGTTGTATTTGTTTTTTGTTTTATTTACTAAAACATTTTTTTAAATGGGTTTATGTTAACAAAAAATATAAAAAATTAAAAAAAACAAGCTAAAGTTTTTTTATATACAACCTTCTCTGTTTTCTTCTTAAGTCATCTTTTTTTAGGATCTTTATCCTCTCTCTCTCTCTATATATATATATACTAGGTCTTTTACCCCGTGCGATGTGCAGTTGTTTAAAAACATAGTTCAATTAAGTGTTGGCTAAAATTATATATATACGCTAACAATTATTAGCAAATTGTTTTTCTGCTTTAATAGTATATATAAACTCAGTCTATTTATTATTTATGTTGTTAATTGTTAATTGAAACCAAAAGTTTTATATACAAAAACGAAAGATTTTTCACTAACACCTTTGATTAACAACCATCATGAGATTTGCCATTGAAAATGGCCACCCAAAATCTAAGAAAAAAATTTTTAGTTGAATAACAATAACAATAAAGCAAAGAAAAGATAAATCTTACTGTAATTAAGTTGTACCATAACTAATAAATTAAGAAAAATAAAAAAGACAAGCAATAGAACACATGAAATATAACAAATCGGTTAACTTGCATATTGAAAGTGGTGAAGAACAAAATTAAAGAGAAAACCTAAGAATTTTATATAATTGTGTCGATAGGCATTAGGAAGCATATTTATATAGAAGTAAACAATATATTTACCACAAGTAATGTATGTATTTTTGGAAAAAAAAATAAAAAAATATATTTAATATTTTTTATAAATATAAATAAATGAAAATATAAATAAATATATTGTAAAAAAATATGGGGATGCCACCTAGGATAAATCCTATGTGGCAATATTTAAGGGTAGCTTTATAATAAGGAGGATATCTTACAATGCTTGGATAATTACTGTTTTATTAATTAGATATATATATGGGGATGGGAATATAAGGCTGTTAGGTACATAAGCTTAGGTGTTAGACACTCACATATTAATTTTTTAAACCATAAAAATCATGGGGGCCCAGACATTTGATTATTAAACAATAAATAATAAAATATTACTATGTGAGGGGTTCCAAACATAAACTTAGATGTCGAACAACCTTATATTCATTTTTCCCTATACATACATATATATATATATATATGTGAGATATTTTGAGACCACCTCTTATTAGGACCATTGATTTTTGTACACCATCATGATCTACTACGATATACAAGACTTTTTTGTAAAAACACTAAGATTTTCCGGCGACGGGCCACAGAAAAATCATGTGTAAGTGTAAGTTTAACTTACACATGATTTTTTTGTAGGCCCGTCTCCGGAAAGTCTTAGTGTTTTTACAAAAAAGTCTTGTATATCGTAGTAGATCATGATGGTGGTGTGTAACTTACGAAAATTAATGGTCTTTTTTTGGACTTCTTTTAGTTGGTCTTAAATTACCTTTCTTATATATATATATATATAAAATTGTTATCATTACTATTCCTAATATATTAAACTTAAAATTTTAATAGTTATGTAGTGTTTTCTTCATTGCCATTCTTAATACAACAACTCTTTAGATTTTAAAGTAGTTAATCAATGTTAAATATTAGAACATTTAGGATAGTTAAAAATTGTTAAATATATTAGAACATTAATTTTAAACTATTACAATAGAATTTTTGTTTTAATTAACTTTCAAATATCATAAGATAACTATCAGCTATTCATTTTTTTTTAACGATCGTGGGTTGTCCTTAGTTAGAAGTTTTTTAGGCCAGAATGCTACCCACTTCAATACTTCCAATACAGTACATGAAGGGAGAAGCCCCCATTTAAATTAAAATTCTAAACGAGCATCTATGGGTTAGTTGTTGTGTTTTCTTCAACACCATTCTTAATACAATCTTAATAAATTAATGAGGCTTTGTTAATGACAATATTAAAATTATTAATAATTTGTTATTATATGTATAAAATGCAGTATTTTTATATTAAATCAACTTCTTAAGTTCTTTAATCATAAATAAAACATTTTATATATGTAATTATTTGTTATTAACTATTATAAATTGTCATTAACAAATTTTACCAATATTTCAAGTAAGCATATGATAAGTCTCAAATTTCATCAATTCCTTTTATTTATATTTTATGTCCATTTTTCATTACATGTATGATGTGGACCGTTATTGAGTTTTAGCTCAATGGTTGAAAGGTCATTCCCTGTAAGAGGTCTTGTGTTTAAGCCTTGTAGAGGACATGTATTAAGTCTCTTTATGAGGGCTTGGTCTGGGTATACCCAAACTCAAGTCTGAGGGGGCAGAATTTACCTTTATTAATCATCGTGCCTTCCGGCGGATTAGTAAGGGTATTTTCCCCCATCGGGTATTTAAAATAGACATTTCTACTTTGAGAAAGTTCTCTGGTGCGGACCCGATTAAAACAACGTATGTTAGACCTCTCGTCGAATCACTACACGAAATTTTTATCGAAATTCACCTTTCAACCAAAAAAAAAGAAATAACGTATCTGGAGGACCATTTTGCAACTTCTCAATATTATCTCATTAGTCAATAAGCACTTAACCAACTCAACCCACCCCACACAGAACTCCAATAGATCATAGCCACAATCCTTAAAGTTTAAAGATCCTTATCAATGTCACTTGTGTCTCATCTATCTTCATCTCTATTAATAATTCTTGACCCACACACATTACAAGAGTCCAATTCCTCTGGATTACCCACCAAACATTTTTTCCCTCAAATATTCCCCTGTCTTTTCAACCCACTTCAAAAATTCCTCAACTTTCATTAATTTTAACCTTAACCCAAAACCAAATATCAAAAATGTTTGACATTACTAATACTACTTATACTCAAATTAGTATCTCTAACTACCATGACTTGTCAAACATGGCTCTTGCTGATTCTTTCATACTGCCAACAGTTGACTATAATCTTCATTTTTGGCCCATTTTGGTGTCATTTTATGTAATTAATCATCAAGGTAAAAGTCCTTTGAAAAATCCTTTTTTGTATCTATATCTATCATATTATTGTTATTATTATATTTATATATATAGTGGGGGCTTATGTTACTTCTCTGTTCTCCCCTGTTTCCCCCTGTTTTTCATATGCTTAAATATTATACAAGTAGCTTTCAAGACTTCAACTTTATTATATTATATAGTTGTGTAGCAACTTTTGAGTTGAAGAAAAGGGTGTAGCTATGTTTAGCCCCAAATCAAGGTCAGGTTCTAGTGATGAAGATTGTCGAAATCGATACGTTGAGACTGACCCGACTGGGCGATATGGGCGGGTAAGATGTCTACTTGAATGGGTCATTCTTATCTCATGCAATTGTTTTGTTTTTGAGTTTGTTGAAATTGTTTATTGATTATAGTCTCAAAAGGTTTAATTTTTATTCTTTGTGTGTAGTATTTTTAGTGGTTAGCTTAGAATTTAAGCCCATGTTTCAATTTTGAGGTCTTGATTATCTGACCAGATGTTATGAATAGATATAATATGTTTTTATGTGTATGTGATTTAATTCATTCAATGGTGCTGCCATGATACAATGAAAAAGGATGTAAATACAATTATACGAAGTTTTTTGAAGGTTGTTTTTATAAAACATGTTTTTTGTAATAAGGTAGTGTTTTAGAGGTGTGAGTTAGAAGTGGAATTCAATAAATTTGATCGAATTCGAGTCAGGAATGCGATCTTATAATATGCTCTTGAACATGAAAAAAAATCATATAATCTTGATAATTTTTGTATGAATTCGGTTATTGGTATTTTTCATAATTATTAGAAGTGAAACTAGTGATAGTAAATTAAATGGATATATTTCATCTTGGAATCTTAGCTTGCTCTTCCAAACAAACGTCTTTGCGTGATTTTTGTATAGCACAACTTGAATTCTTTCTTCTTTCACCTTGATGGAATTCACTAAATTCTCATGAGCAGCTTGCACCTTTGCCTATATGCCTTCAAATATTCAATTGTCCTGTTGGATCCTCATCAATCTCATTTTTGTGTCTCGTTGATATGTAGGAAGTCTATGTTTTTTTTTTTTTTTTTGTATTGGATCATTAAATCGATTTTCTTAGCCATTTTGTTTGTAGAGTTGTATTGCCACGTAGTACATACAACGGAGGATCCAATATTTCGTTCTAGTTATAGCTTCTTTTTGGGATGCCTTTGAATAAGAAGATATTAATTGTTTGTTTAGATCTTGCTTATATCTCGAGGAAGTGGTTTAAAATGGTCTGGGAGCTGTCTCGTTTTGACCCAAAAAACAGCCCGTTTTGACTTTGGCTGATCTGCCTTTTGAGCCACTTTAAGTGTATGCCTTTAAGTCTGTATGAGCGTGTTGTTCTATAGGTTTCTTGCATCAAGGTGATCAAATCTTATTCTATTATTTTTGACTAGTGAATTTTAATCAGTTTAAGGAAGTTCTTGGAAGAGGGTCAATGAAAACTGTCTACAAAGCAATTGATGAAGTTCTTGGGATGGAAGTAGCATGGGGCCAAGTCAAGCTTCATGATTTGCTCCGATCTCCAGAAGACTTGCAACGACTTCATTCAGAAGTTCACCTTCTCAGTACGCTCAATCACGATTCAATCATCAAATTCTACACATCATGGATTGATGTGGAAAGGAGAACCTTTAATTTCATTACTGAAATGTTCACTTCAGGAACCCTCAAAGAGTAATGATTTTTCCCCGTTTATTAATAATGAGTTCTCCTTCTGGTGCTAATTTTGGGAACAATTGTTTTGTATATGCAGGTACAGGAAGAAATATAACAAAGTGGATATGCGGGCTATAAAGATTTGGGCTCGCCAGATCCTATCGGGCTTGATTTATCTCCATGGTCATGATCCTCCAGTGATCCATAGAGACCTTAAGTGTGACAACATCTTTGTAAATGGTCATCTGGGACAAGTAAAGATTGGTGATCTCGGGCTTGCAGCTATTCTTCGTGGCTCGTGCAGAGCACATACCATAATCGGTACATCTCTTGCGTTGACCATATATTTTTGTCTTGTTAGGTAGTATTAGAGGATGCGGTTTTCTAACCACTCTATGTGAAAATAGATCACTTTCAGGCTATATTTTATTGTTGACAGGCCAAAGGGTAAAAAAAGGTCTAGAATGGGCTGTGAAGTGTGGAATGGGTAAAAAGTTGTCCATGGTATATTCGGGTGTCACATCCACAAATATCTAGCATCTTTATAAGTTCTATGTGAACTTTTCTAACTATTGATCATTTATGATTGCAAATGTGTGTTGGTGGGTCAACTGGACCTAGTTTGACCGAAACCTACGTTGATCAATTGCACAACCTGCCCATTTTGCCATCTATAGCTAGTATCCCATTAGAAAATCGTTTACGCTAAGGTAGCAGTATCCTTGAGATTATTAGTAGGTTCCATTTGGGTTTGAGGTCTTATCTAGTGATTCGATCAGAGGGCAAATTTGCGATATTGTCTAAGAATGTATGACCTTATCAAAACAAAAAAAGAAATGCACTTTATTAAATTTTATTCAAGATATGCATGTGTTTATCCGGACTACTTACTTTCTCAACAAATTATGATATTCAAGAAATCAATACATGAAATGAATGAAAGAGACATTCTTATAAGAAAAGAAGAGATATGTCTTATAAACTTGGGGCCAAGAGATGTGGCAAATAGCTAATCCTATGTCAAAGTTTTGGTCGCAGACAAAATGAAATCAGTTATCTCTTTGTGGAACCATCAAAACTAAATACTGAGAACTTTTGTTGCGACAATCAAATAATCAGTTTCAAAACTTTAATGTAGTTCACCTTTAAATCAACTGGATTTGGTACCCTTTGCTAACACTATGGTTCTCTCATTCAGGCACACCAGAGTTCATGGCACCAGAACTATATGATGAAAACTACAATGAGTTGGTTGATGTGTACTCATTTGGCATGTGCATACTAGAAATGCTAACTCATGAATATCCATACAGTGAATGTACCAATCCAGCTCAAATTTACAAAAAAGTAACATCGGTATGGTCAGATTTTGATTACATATTTAAAAGAATGTAACATTGGACATTAAAACTGACATGTATAACCCGTTTTTAGGGCAAGCTTCCACGAGCATTCTACAAAGTAAAAGATCTCGAAGCTCAATGCTTCATAGGAAAATGTTTGGTCAATGCTTCAAATAGGTTATCAGCTAAGGATTTAATGCTTGATCCATTTTTAGCCATGGAAGAAGATGAACTAGCACCTGTACCAAAATATGCTCATCAGAAACCGTTTATGAATGATGATATTGAAATCGAGAAGCTGAATTTGCATGGATATCCACCACGAACCAACATGTCTATTGCAGGGAAATTGAATCCAGATGATGATACTATCATTCTCCGGGTTCAAATTGCTGATACAGAAGGTAATATTCATGGCTTTTTCAACTTAATATTGGGAATTGAAATTGATCATTGGAATCAGGGTAGCCAGCTTTTACTTATTATGTCATATAATTTTACTGTAAGGCTCATTTAACAAAACCGTCTATCATTCAAATGAAAGTTCTCTATCTCGAGATTCCTTAAAAAGGCTTATTGCATGAATATGTCATGACCTTTAGTTCCTTACTGTTTGATATAAATGAACTTCTATAGCAATTAAACTAATGATGTGGTATGCCTACATGTCATCCAAAGCTAGTGTCATTCCACCATTTTATCTGGTATGGTCATCTACACAAACTGCAAGGAAATTGTTCAGTTAAAGTCATTACTTCAAATGAGAAGTTCATTACATTTTCATGCAAATGTCTATTATTACAACTTCAAACATCAGAAGCACGTTCGTACAGTATCTTTTATTATGAGTTTTCTTACAGCTGATTATCTTACTCCGATCATATAATTGCTATCATATCAAAGTCATAGAGATTGACGACTTACATTATTCATTCTGGGTCTGCAGGTTCTGTTAGAAATGTATACTTCCCTTTTGACACTTTAAATGATACTGCGGATGAAGTTGCATCTGAAATGGTGAAGGAACTTGATATCATAGATTGGGAGCCATCTGATATCTCTGATATGATAAATGGAGAAATTTCTGCTCTCATACCCGCTTGGAATGGTGACCCACATAAACTACATCTCAATCATGATGAAGAAGATAATCACAACCCTTCGCCCCACTCTCTATCGTCCTCTGCATCATCTCAGTTATCATTCTCAGGAATGAATGCTTCCCGACAGGTAGAGGGAATGGTGTCTGGTTGTGATTGGTTGCAAGGTACGTTTTAAAATGCCGAGGGGTAATGATAAACCATAGCGCATTTTCGACCCATATCTATGAATGGTTCATTTTGGTATATGTTTTAGCTTTAATGACTCAAATAGGTTGAATGAAAGGATCGGGCTAAGGAGAAACGGGTCGAAAGACACCCAGATTATTTTTTAAATTGTTATTGAATAATGCAACTCTTGTAGTCATATATGACATGCTAATTGCTTATGAACTTTTCATTATAATTTTGTAAAAAGAATTTTTTGATCAACCAAGTCCAATCCATATGGCATGTACCAAAACTACTTGGTTCCCCCCCCCCCCCCCCCCCCCCCCCGGGGGGCCTGCTATATCCATATGGCCACCTCGAATGAAAGACAAATCATGAACTACATGATAATAGCATTGATACAAAAAAAACGCTTTTATAAGAACCGCGTTTATATTCTAAATACGTTCTTGCAGATCACTATTTTGATGATACAAGTTCTCAAGGGTCTGTAGTTTCAGGAACATATTCAAATTTGAGTTACGTTTCTGCTGAAGACCACCACGAATACAGTTCTTTAAGTCCAAAAAACGTAACCCACAACTCTACTAGGTTCGGTCATGGAGATAAAGCTACAAAGAATTATGAAAACCAATCAAATGTAGCAGTTGATTTTCATGGAGCTTCAACATCTAAAGCTAGCACGGGGACTGGACCTATGTTATTAAGAAACCGATCTCTGGTTGACATGAGAAGTCAATTGCTCCATAAATCTTTGGTGGAAGAGGTTAGTAAACGCCGTCTATCAAAAACTGTTGGAACTGTTGAAGATGTTGGGTTCCAGGCACCCATTGAGAGTTCGAGGTCAAGGCTTGGTGGTGGTCAGCGACTCAAGCACAACAGAAGAAGGGTTTGACTCCATGTCAAATGCTTAGCATTAGTCCTAAAACAAAGTTATAGTATGTGCCTTGGAAGGTATCATTATAAGTTCGTCTTCAACTCACAGTTTCGGCATATGTCATGGTCCGGTTTGGGTTGCATCGAACGTAAAGGTTGCATATTTGTATGTAAGCTTGGGTTCCAAAAGGTGCCCTAAGAATGAGACCACATTCACTGTATAAAAACGATCAAATATATAGTTATTTATAAATTGCAATATATAAAGTACAAGTGATTACAAGATTTGTTGTATTTAATTTGAAAAATAAGAGGCCGGTTTTAATAATGACAGCTTGTAAGGTTGTTAATATAGAAACTCTTACATTGTTATACCTCAAATATAAATATATTAAAGTATTTAACGATAAAGAGGATAAGGTATAATAGTTTGTTCATATCTTTTAAAGTTAATATCAACTCTTATATATGTATGGTTACAAAGTTCTCTTTTTTTTTTTAGAACGGCACAAAATTAACTTTTTACTTATTTCTTTTATTAATTCCTGATCAGAACTCAGAAGAATACATTTAAGGATGTGGTAATTTATTTTTAAAATTGAGGATTTTCTAAAACCCTGTCTATGAAATGACACCATGAAAAAGGGGGTTTGAGGTCCTGATAGAAAAAAAAGGTTGAATAATTGAGATTCTTTGAATTTTGGCTCCTTAACTATTTTTTGTGGTGACAAAGTCCTCATTTAAAAAATCAAATGACTGTATTTTTGGTTATGTCCAATAAGACAACACATGGGAGGTGGGCCTTTTAATGTCTAAAATGGTCAAATATGTGATAATGCACCAACTTGTTACATACAAAAGTAATGTTTAACATCCAAGTTTTTACTATGACACGTAGCAAAAGATGCTTTATAAGATGAGAAGACTGATTAGATTAGGTGCATCTATCTGATATTGTATTGTTTACATAGTTTTCACAACTCTTTAATTAATAATTGCATTGTTTTCATTACCTATGTTATTTTTGTATTGTTACAAGTGAAATTTTCAATTTTTGTTTGAAAACAAAGATGTATACTTTGCAAGCACTTCGCGACCCACACAAGATAGACGTGTAGATTAAATAAAATTAGTCAAAACGAGTTATTAATGACGAATCATATGCCCGCACAATGTGGTAACAGCGTGGGATGATTGTGGCGACGGGTGGCGGCGGTGGTATCGGCAACTGTGGTTGTGACGGGTGGTGCGTGGGGGCGTCGATGGTAGTGACTGTAAAAGTAATTGACGTTAAATAAAGCAATGTAGTTATTTTAAGGATTGATAAATTTAATTATGTTATAAATTATTTCATTAAGGGAATTATAAGCATATTAGATAGAAATGTTTAAATGAATAAATATAACATAAAAATATTTTTGGTATATCAATTTATCTTTATAACATGGTAAAACATCAATAGGGATATTTCACCATGTTACACCTAATGAACAGTAGTGAAAAACTGAAAATGAATTTCGATTGATTGTTTGAGATCAACTTTAGAGGATGTTGGATTAAATTAAATTAATAGCTTATAGAGTAAATTACACTTTTCGTCCTTAAAGTTGACACGTTTTTCACTTTTGATCCCTAAACTTTAAAAATTACAATTTTGACCCTAAAGTTGGCCAATTTTTTCAATAATCGTCCTTCGGCCTTACAGCGTTAAAAAGGGCCGTTAACGTACGCACGTGCTAGACACGTGAGGGCACTAATGTCATTTCACCATACACCGAGAGACGAAAAGTGAAAAAATAGCTACCTGAGGGACGAAAAGTGAAAAAATAGCTACTTGAGGGATGAAAAATGAAAATCATACAAATAAATTTATTCTTCCATTCTTTCTTTTCCGATGAAATTTTCCGACTAGACATTTATTTCCGCTTACCCTCACGCCTCTCCAATCACCACCACCTAATAACCACCAACAATTCTCGCCGCTACCGGCCACCGCCGTCTGTAACCAATACCAGCCACCGCCGTCTATAACCACCACGAGCCACTGCCACCCACCGCCACCTCTGGCCACCGCCGCCTATAATTACCACCAGCCACCGCCACTACAATCAACACCAGCCACCACCGCCTACAATCACCACCAGTCACCGCTGCCTACAATTACCACCAAACACAGCCGTCTACAGTCACCTCCAACCACCATCGTCTACATTCACCACCAACCAACCGTCGTCGAATCACCACCAAGCAACCGCCGCCACCTAGAATTACCACCATCCACCGTCCCCCTTTCAATTAAAATCAAAATTTAGAAAAGAAAAAAAAAAGATGACTGACATGTTTGAACTATAATTTGTTTAATTGGTTGTGTTTTGAATGTCATGAATTTGAGTAAATGATTTTGTTTGTGGTTTAGATTTGGATTCAAAGTCTAGTTTTTATTAGGTATCATCAGAAAATAAATGTCTAGCCGGAAAATTCCATCGGTAAAAATGATCGGAAAAGAAAGAATGGAAGAATAAATTTATTTGTATGATTTTCATTTTCCGTCCCTCAAGTAGCAATTTTTTTACTTTTCGTCCCTCAAGTAGCTATTGTTTCACTTTTCGTCCCTCGTGTAAGGTGAAATTACATTAGTGCCCTCACGTGTCTAGCATGTGTGTACGTTAACGGGCATTTTTTAACGCCGTAAGGCCAGAGGACGATTATTGAAAAAATTGCCAACTTTAGGGTCAAAATTATAATTTTTAAAGTTTAGGGATCAAAAGTGAAAAACATGCCAAATTCAGGGACGAAAAGTGTAATTTACTCTAGATTATATATACAATCGTTTTGGATCCGGACTATCATGTACGTTATACTGATTAATTAGTTATGTTGGATTCAAACTCAAATCCGACATTAGTAAATGAATCAAACAAATGTCAATGTGAAAACTAAAAAGTTTCATATTAATTTCTACTTAGATCATTCGTAACCGTTCACCCTTTCACCTGCACTTTCTTCTGCCACATCAGCATCATCTTCTCATTTCTTTCACCTTTTACTTTTTTCTTTAACCATTCACCTATCATTTGGTCTCCGTTTTTATTTAATTAAAAATACAATACATTTAATCAATATGTAAGAATGGACCCCACATTTTGTCTTTTTTAAATAAGTGATCATAATCACCTTCCTTCTTTCACCTTTACTCATCACTTAGACCCCTTAACCATTCTCCCTTTTCACCTTTACCTTTTTATATATCTTTTTCACTTACCTTTATAAATGGTCTAATGGATATACATCAACCTCACAAATACGTCATAATATATATTGTTAAAAAAAAAAAAAAAGAAGCCTAATAAATAAATGTTAGGGGATGCCAAAAAATGTGTGTCCTATAAAATGTTGCATGTATGGACCATAGACAGCAATAGTAGTAGTGTTTGGTAGTAGTCTGTTTCTCCAAGGTCCAACTCCAACAATTGATGAACCACTATATGTCTATTTCTTGAGAGAGAGAGAAAAAACATATATATACTTATAATTAACAAAGAGTTGGTAAAGTAGCTACTAGCTAGCTATGCAAAAGTGGTCAAATGTCAAACAAAGATAATGTGTGAGTGTGAGTACTCATATAATAAGTTATAAATAAAAATAGAGGGAAAAAAGAAAAAGATAATGCATGTGTTATAGTTTCTGGGATTGGGAATTGTTTAAAGACAGTGGCCATAATCTGCATACAGAATCTCACCTCCAAATATAGCAACACAGAGGATACCATTTGCTTCTTAACTTAACCCTTCATTTTCTCTCTTAAAAACTCTCACTTTCACACACTACTACTACTACTACTATAGCTACCTCTCTCTCCCAACACCCTTTTTCTGATCTCCATAATTTTTACAAACTTCTACTCCTTGTAAAGAGTGTGATATAATAATAATAATAATAAGGAAAGTGCAAAACACAATTAGTGGGTCTGGTTCTCTTTGGCTAGCTCCAAAAGTGTATTGCATGTGTCACTAAATCTCTAAGTCATAAATATTGAAAAATCTTTTTGGTGGGTTAATTATATATATGTGATATATATAATATTATATACATACATACATTCAAAACTCATGTCTACTCTCAAAAAACCTTTATCAACAATATTATTAGTTTTGTTCTTGTTCTTGATATCCATATGTATTCTCAACAACAACCACCCTTCTTTAGGTATGTTTTTATTTATATTTTTTTTAAATCATTCTCTTAATTATATTTAATGTGATCAACTGATGGTAATTAATTTCTTCCTTTTACAGTTTACAAGTCTGGATTAGCTTCCAAGCACCAAGATACAGTTGATCTCTACTTCCAGGTGTGTATGGATATATTATATATATTAGTAACTTTTTTTTCATTTAAAAAATTATTTTTATCTTCAATCTGATAAAAATTTTATACCTTACTTCTTGTTTCATGAAATTAATCCCATAAAAATAAAAAGTTACACTAAAACCTCTATTTTGTACATTTGTTTTCTTTTTTAATTCATGATGATTAATTAAGGTAACTCCTCCACTTCTTCTTATGTACGTACATATCATAATTACATTATACACAAAATTAGTTTTGTTTAACATATTTTGTGTAACATAGATATGACATTTAATTTTGCAAACGAATAATGTACTCGTAATATTTAGAGATAGAGTATAAAAAAATTTGTTTAATTAAAGAATCAAAAATAAATATTAAGTTTATTTTGTACATATGGAAATGAACTTTTTGCTATTTTCTAGCCAATGATATGCTATTGCTGATATTTGGACATTATCCTTTCATATGTTTTAATCTTTTAGTTATTAACCAATAATTTTAAGGGGAAAAAACGAAAAGAAAAGTCATGTCTCAAAAAGTGTAACAACAATCTGGAAACACATGTGTCTTTTAAAAAATCAAAACAAATGAAAATATATATTCTGTTTTAATTTTGAATATTTTTCTTGCTGTTGAACATTAAAAAGTTTGATCATTCTTTAAATATGTAACGTTATCAAAGTTAGTGTTTTTGGTCTCAATTTCACATAGTTAAAGAAATAACCGACATAAAACAATTATTAATAAAACATATACATGTCAATATGTTATACCCATTTTTTTTTTTTTTTTTTGAATAACTTAATTGGTTAATTAATAGAAGACAAGAGAGGAAAGTCGTGGGTCAGGTGTTGGAGTACAATAATCTGTGCCACTATGCAAAATTAGGGTAAGACCAGGTAGGTTTCAATTATAGTTTAATAAAAGTACACATCAAAATTAACACCTTCTATAATAATTACTGTTTTTTTTTTTTTTTCCTTTTAAAGTAACAGAGTCTTATTTTAATAAAATCTAATTAGTTCATATTCTTTCCGGATAGAGTGATATATACTACGAGTATATTTTTATCTATTAATTCGTTAACAATTTGTACTATGCTTATTAAACTATTATTACAAGTTTATCCATTTATGTTGTTAGGATAGGAAGATATAATGTATTAGAACTTTCACATCTTTCTATTGTAAGTTCCAGCTATCACTGGGACGTACACTTGAGTAAGTTATGCTATGTACCGTGTACGGATAGATAAATAATAGAATTGTACTACTAATCATTTTCTTCAAATAACTCTTTATTATAAGATTAGTCCTTTTATTAGAAGTTGTTACTCCTTAAAATGTACTTAAAAGATAACCTAAAGATATGCTAGTAAAAAAAATGACACATAACAAAATCAGAATTAAAAATTAAAAAAATGAAAATGTATAATTTATGTGTCAAAGATTGAATGGATGAAGTATATTATTAGGCCAATTTTAGGCTTATCTAACATTACTCAAGTCAAAAAATAATCTTTAGCACATTTTATAATTATTCGGAATATTGTAAATATTGCAAGCAATTTGTATCGAATATATTAATTACTATAGTACTATAACTATTATTATATTATTACATTACTATTACTATTACATTATAGTATTACTATTACTACTACTATTAATGAACATTAACGAGACACATTAAGTAAGGTACTTTGTTTTTTAGCCTAAGAAAGTACATATATATCCATAGCGCATCGTATCTTTTTTTAAGGCCTTTACTCCATACTCAGCTTACCGAAGGAGACGGTCTTCTTTACTACTTTTGACACTTAAATAGTTACTCGTATAACATGTTAATAACTAAATACTACAATTCATTATTTTGTAAATTGGATCGGTCAGTTTTTTACAAATTTATTTAATTGCTATATATATAATCAAACATTAATAATAATACCACACAAAAACATTTGAACTTAATAATAAGGGTATAGTTGGCATTTACCTAAAAGTGTAACATAACATATAAGGTTGTAAATATTATAATTGATAAACATAGCTTTTAGATTATGACTAATTTGTTATTCATTCATATATTTGTTCAAATGTTTATAATTCTATACATTATTATACATAATTACAAACTACATCAGAGGCGGAGCCAGGATTTCACGTTGAAGGTGGATCAACCGTATTTCTTTCCCGATCGTTGTATACAATATAATGTAAAAGACATAACAATTTAATAAAATGTTAGGATAATAGAATTATAAATATCATTTTCCATTATTTATTATGTGAATATTTGCTTATCTATATGGTAATATGGAGAGGCGTAAGTTAGCAAATGAAACGTTCACATTAGCCACTGACCAGATATACATATGACCCCAACAATTAGTCATTTCCAAAGGGCCCATTCCCGTGTAAATCGGGGTCATGTTCGCAAATAAGTTAGGTTCCCGTGAACCCCGCCATGTACCCTTTTAGTAGAGGCGCATGTTAGCATACATCGTTATATTTAAATATGATGTAATGTACGACTCATAAAGCACAATGTACATATCTCCTAAACTCTAATGAATTTTCTTTTTCGTACCTTGCTAAATCCAGGATTCTGCCAGCAGCAAAAAAGTGACTACGTTGCCTAGGACCACTACTAACACCTTTTTGAGGAGGAGAATAAGTGGTCCGGGGTCATCGCCACCACGATGCAGCTGGAAATGTGGGCGATGCACCCCGTGCAAACCGGTCCATGTGCCGGTGCCACCTGGGACACCGGTCACCGCCGAGTATTACCCTGAAGCATGGAGGTGCAAATGTGGAAATAGATTGTACATGCCATGATATATGATGCATGGATTTTTATTTGGTACTTATTAGTTTAGAACTTTGTGCTATTAAGTACAAGGGGGTATTATGTCATTAATCAATTTAGTAGGACTGATACCACAAAAAAGGTTTGAAAATATATAGTTCGTAGAAGCTTAAATTAATGTTTTGCAATTTATGGACCTCATTTGATTAGCATTTTAAGTTTTGGTGTGATAATTAATCTCATTATATCAAAGATTTTTTTTTCTTCATATGTACGTATCTATCTTTGCTTGTAAGTTGCGACTATTCATCAAATTGTATACAACAAATATAAAAGTTATTCAAATACTCTTTGACCGTGAGTTTTAGTCTTGTGCGTTGAATGTAAGATTGAAAGAAATAAATGAAAACAAAGCGTAACTTCGTAAGTATTGATATACAGGCCGAATAGATCGATAGGTATGTAAGCCAAAAAGTTAAAATCGAATCAGGTTCTTACCAAATTTGATATACCGGCCAAATAGATCGATAACGCATTCGGTTTTTATTGAGGTAGTCGAGAGAAAAGTACGGGAAGGCTAGGGATGCCGTTTAATTGGGTAAAGCACTCCTTGTTTTTCTAATTTTGTTTTTCAAGAAAACATGAAAAATAGAAACAAAGCGTTCAAATCATAATTTTCAAAAATCAAAAACCAATGTTTTTTTCTTTTCTATGGGAAACTAGAAAACACTTTTTTTATATATTGTTTTACACTTTTCATTTTTCAATTTTTGAAATTTGAAAACTTCAAATTGTTTTAACTCTCCTACGCCCTATCCATGCCCTCCGTCACCCTTCGTTGCCGCCCCCGTCACCCCCGCCTCCATTTCACTCCAACCTCTCACTTAACCAAGTATATTAGAACATGTTCTTTAATTTGAAAAATGAAAATATCATTTTTAGTTTTGAATGCGTTTTCAAAATTTTAATTTGTTTTTTAAAGATGGAAAACTCCTTCAATATTTTAAAAATTAGAAATGGAAACTAGAAAACATATTATACAAATAAATGCGACCCTAATAATTCGTTTTATGAGTTTCCCTCCGGACATATGTCATATGTGTTTCGAGTATACAATAAGGCTTAAGTGGCTATGATGTTATTAGACATGTAAGTTAGATGACAAATCAATCGCACATTAATATTATAATCTCTAAATATATATAAAAGAGAAATCTTAATTTCAAAATAAAGAAGTTTAGACCATTAGATGAGCTCAACTTTTAATTAGAACCATTAGATTAATATGCTGATATCATATACTTTATATAACTTTTTTAATTTTAATTTTAATATAATAAATTTAAATATAATCATTAAGTATAGAAAGTAATTTCCTACATTTTATAATTATAGAAAGTGAATAGTTTAATAATATTATTATGAAAAATAATTCTTAAACTTTATATTATTTCTAAAAATCACCTTTTTAGTTTTATTTTTAATTTTTTTAAATCAAATTATGAATTTATATATGTTTTATCATATAACGTAATAAATATTAATAAAAATAATAAGTATAACTTTATATCGTTAATATCTTATGATATTTAAAATAAAAGATTTTTTTGATTTGTATATGGTGTCTAGAAAAATCAAAAAATATAAAAATGACATTATCACTGTTTTTCAATATATTTTATTTAATTTTGTTAAAAGAATAAAAATGTTACAAATGTAATATGAATATTAGGTATGTGATTAATTATTTATTAGAATCTCTATTCTTTTTTTTTTTATCTACATCATGCAGTTCTTTTTTTACATATATTTTAACTTATTTAATTATATATATATACAAATATACCATTATTGTTTTTTAATATTTCTTATTTACAATTTGTCAATATAAAAACATTAGTATTATATTAGTTATATATGTTTATCCGCATATTACAGGGGATATAATTTAGTGTATCAAATACCAAAAACAAAAACTACATGCTTATTTTATATAATATATTTTTTTAAAAATGGTTGTTGATAGAGGGTGTTTGTAATTGCATTTTGAGTTGATTATCGAATTTTTACGTTTACATGACGCAAATAATGAAAAAATGTGTTTCGCAAAATAAATGATTATCTGCATTTTATTAGAGACAAAATACAATTTTGAAAAAGCATTATTTTTCCAAAACATAATTTTTAAATGCATAATCTATTTTATAAACGTAAACACAAATACCCTTAAGCCCGATGAGCCTAGCCAAATATGGTATTGTATCTTTTGCTTATTTATTCCTCATATTATTGGCTTATGTCTTCGTGGTCATCGATCCTAATTTATTAGTACCGGAGCCGAGAATCGGAAAGATTAAACCACACGATCGGGAAATTCTAGTATATAAAAACAATATAATTTTATTTTATGGGGTTTCAAATACACTTTCTATCCAACAGTGGTAAAATTACGAGTCATGTTCAAAAAATAAAAATTTTATAAGTCACACAAATGATCAAACCTCATGCCGGTATGCCACTTCGATTCCACAATCGATAAGGTCTATTTAAAGCGTCTTCTTCAAGTAAATTACTAAGCTAATTACGTCCTAATAAACTCTTGTAATGAACACATCAAAATGATAACTACATATACTAGTAGTAGTATATATACTTTACATAAGGGAATCAAATCAAACGTAGGAACAACATATATATAGGAGTATAGGACTACTATAGGAGTAATTAATGTCCCTTTGCCGTACCTAATGTTTTTCTACGGTGGATATTTTGTGTCAAGTAAACATCAAGATCCTTTTTTCTTTATCACCATACACACGTGGGCTCATCCTCTTTCACCTACCCATTTTCAAACCGGGCCCCTGTTTCTTTGATCCATTAATTCAAATATATTTACGTCGCCATCGCCCAATTGCACCATTCGTGTCACCTTCTGTTTTTGGAACTAGTTACGGGTCGGGTTGTTACACTTATAATAAGTATGTATGTATATCAACGAGTAATGGTATGTCTTAATCAATTATGTTGGTGGTACGTGTTGTACTCAAAAAGCAAAAAGTTTTAGTGTTAATGAAATGAATGATATGATCTGATATGATAAATTTTATGTATATTATACTTAGATAACACAATATATGAACGAATATATGTATGTAAGATACGTGTGACATGTAAGTTGGTTGATTACAAAAAGACAGAAAAAAAAAAAAAGGGGTGTTAATATGATTATGGATTTATGGCTGATTGTAACTATATCATTTCTCAATTAAATAAGATTTTTTTTAGAAAAAATATTAAATAAGATTTTCAAAATAAAATTAACTAACTAGTTTTTGTATAATGTAGCATGAGGATTATTTTAATTGGTTGTGTCAAAAAATAATTATTGGTGCTCTGTCATATGTTATTAAACCGTGTAAAATATAACATGATTTGTTAATATGTTAATTTTGTTAGTGATAGCTTATGTTTGAACATTAGTTCAATGATATAATATTTTAATAACATACATTTTGTTAATTTTTTTTTTTTCTGTTCCAAAAAGAATAATATATATTTTTAGTTAGATAAAAAATTTATAATTAAAAATTTTAGAAACATAGATAAAAGTAATAATTTTATACTTAGATGGATTAATTTTTATACTGAACTAGAAGGGTATCCGTGTAATACAGCGACGAAGGTATAGTAACGGAAACTGTTGGTGGAAGTGGGGGTGATTGTTGAGGGTGGCAGCGACGTCAAGTGATGTAAAGGAATTACTGAAAATATTTAGAGATAAGGAACTGGTAGTGAGATTAAGATGATGATATCGCATATACAAAAGGTGTAACTTAAAAAACTTGAAAGTGTAAAATTTTAATAAAGTAATATAAATATAATAAGTATAGATAAGTTTGACCAAAGAAAATCTAGCCTTAGTTTGGACTTTGGAGTACATACTTGATATTTTTATCTAACTAAAATTGCATATAATTACTTGTTTGTAAAACGTTACGATGATAAGTTGATAACCCTTACATGGGATTCATTTTTATCTATGTCAATTTGATCGATCGTGGACTTGCTTTGGAGTCAACTTATCACAATTTAGTGGAGTGCAACAATGTTGTCAACATGAAAGTTGCGAAATTGGTTACTACATGTCTACTAGGGGTGAGTATGGATCAGTTTGGTTTGGTTTTTGCCTAAAACCGAAACCAAAACCGATTCATTCGGTTTTAAGAAAACCAAAACCATTGGATTTGGTTTTTGTTCGGTTCGATTTACCGGTTTTCCGGTTCGGTTTGGATCGGTTTCGAGTTTTTTTCGGTTTTTTTAAAAAATTTTGTTTTTTAAGTTTTTTTTAAATATTATGTTATAAATTTAACCTTCAATTGTTAAGAAAAAAATATGATATAAAAATTCAAATACAGAGAAGCTTTTTATTAAGTAATTATATATTTTAGGTGTTAAAATTTGTATAACTTTTATAAAACGAATTATTTTTACTGCACGTTTTTATTGAAAAATATACAATTTGTATAGATTTGTACAATAAAAAGATAAAATTATTAACATATTTATAAATTATAAGTAATAAATATAAATGTAATATGATATAAAAATAAAATAAATTAAAATATGTCTAGTTCGATTCGGTTCGGTTTTGATCGGTTTTTTGGCATATGAAACCGAAAACCGAACCGATCCGTTCGGTTTTTAGAAAACGAAAACCAAACTAATGGATTTTGTTCGGTTTTCGGTTTGGTTTTGTCGGTTTTTTTCGGTTTTTGATTTTCCGGTTCGGTTTTTGCTCACCTCTTATGTCTACATCTACATGTTCTCCTATTTTGGTTTTCGGCTACGGGCATTTTGTAATTGGTAAATGGCCAAACTTTATTGGGCCTGTTGGTAGTTTGAGCTTGGTTGATGCCTTGATGGTCTTATTCTTAATGGTTGGTCTAGGATTTGCTTACGGCAAGTTTTGCTGGACTCCCACAGTCCCACATTCCGAACACATCCTTTTCGTGGACTTGTTTTTATGTGTTAAGCTGTTTTTCACTTTTTTGGTTAAACATCTACTCCGTATTAAGCTCGTTTGGTGGTCTCCCAAATCAGGTGGTACGTAGTCTTATATTTATTTCACTTACTACGAATTGGTTCAATCTTATAAGTAGTTGGATAGTAGAGAGTTTTCTTTGTTTCGGATCATTTACTTTTTATATCGAACTAGATTATTACCCTTATAATACGCGAGAAACATATATAATTAATGGCATGTTAAATTTTTATAATATTATTAGTTGACAAATATTTAACCAAGTAAGAATTAAACCACAAAAAAACATGAAGTTACATTAGTGGTTGTTTAGATTCCAATTAATAGTGATCAGACAGTTGAAAAATAGATACATCATTAATTAGAGGTTTCGCTAAGTAAGGTTTTCGTTTCTTTGGATGTATTTCATTCATTCGGATATGTCTGCATTGTCATTATACTTATGCTTTAACGTTTTGCTCGAATAATTTAGTATCCACTAAAGTTACTAAGCAATTTAAATATCAAACTATATATCGCATGTTGTGTTAACCTAACTTAAAATTATACATGATATCATTGTAATTTTCATTTAATTATTTTTCTGATATATAATTGTGATAGCTTATTATAGACTCTATATTTGCTTTTTAGTTTTTTATTAAGAAGACCGGATTGACATTCGGTCGGTTTTCAAAATATTATTTTTAAAAAAATAAAACATTAATGATATAAAACTAAATACTTATAACCAAATTTTAAAGATGAAAAATAATGTAAAATATAAAAATATTAGTTTTCATAACTATATCATTAAAAACATTAGTTATTAATGTCTACAAATTTAAATAAAAAAATAATAGTTTAAATTTATTAAAATTAAATTACATCTAAAAAAGGTATATAACATTATTATTTGATTTAATGACTCTAATTAAAAGTTAAACTTCATCTAAAAGGTTCTTCTTCAATTATGAATTAAGGTTTATCTTCTTTAATACTCAATATGTCATTCAAAAAATATAAATAAAATTGTAAAGACCTCTATAAACTAGTTGTTATGTAGCTCTTTGTTGACCATAGAGGCAAACCATATGTCGAAATAAAGACATCACCTTCTGGTCTATATGTATATTTATAAGACTATTCGTAACCGTTCACTCTTTCACCTACATTTTTTCCTGCCACATCAGCATCATCTTCTCATTTCTTTCGCCTTCTACTTTTTACCTTAACCATTCACATATCATTTAGTTTCCGCTTTTATTTAATTAAAAATGCAATATATTTAATCAAAATGTAAAAATGGACCACACATTTTGTCTTTTTAGATAGGTGATCATAATCACCTTCCTCCCTTCACCGTCACTCATCACTTACACCCTTTAACCATTCACCTTTTTCACATTTACCTTTCACCTACCTCTTTCACTTACCTTTACAAATGCTCATGGTAAATCTGCATCTACTCATAAACTACCGCACACCAGAAATAGAGTATTAGACTTCACCCCTAAAAAGCAAGAATTTTTATCAAAGGCCTATATGGTTTTGGATCAAGACATAAAGTACCAACTACCAAATAACCTTTTATACCGAGTCCGAGTGTACTCTTTCTCAATTTGTTGAGTTTCCAACCACATGTTATTTTGTCTTACGCATGTTTTGTTTGTCTGGAGCCTTTTCGATTTCTCATTTTACAGGATCTACGGAATTACGGCTCCACAAAGTTTTGATAGATTGCTTCACCGTTAATCATTTTTTATCCATCCTACAAAAATATGAATTTGGATATGTGTTAGGGGTTTGTCAATTAGTTTGTGTTTATTTATATTTGTTTTTGTTTACGTTAGTTCACCAAATCTCTATCTATCTCTACTACATTATAAAACACTTGTTCCCGTCAAATTTTTTCAACTATAATACCCTTAGAGGAAATTTCAACAACTCATTTTAATCTCTCTCATTAAATCTTAATCACTCATTTTTTTCCTCTCTTCTCTATAAATCATTTTATTCCTCTAATTTATTCAAAATCGTTTATCTCAAAAACCGTACATTGATAAATTATAAAAATTATATGCGTGTTCTTAAAATTTCATGTTTTTTCATTAAACCTTAGATCATGATTAAATTGATGCATGAAGATTCACAAAGCAATTGATGCACAATGATTTTCATGATGTACGGTGATGTTCAGTGAAAAAAAACTTATTGTTTTATTTGTTATGCCTAAATAGTTGTTTTATTTTACCTAAAACCTATATATATATATATATATATATACACAAAACCTAGGGGTGTTTGGTGTTGCGTTTACAAAATAGATTTTGCGTTTTCAAAATAGATTATGCGTTTTATACATGCTTCTCTAAAATTGTGTTGTCATAGCAAATAATCATTTTTTCACACAAACACTTTATTAGATTATTTACATTTAATAGACGTAATAATCAAATAATTACTTTATATCGTAATCTCAAACACCTATCAATAAACGTCAACCCCTTTAATTTCGTTATAAATTATATGTTAAATTGATATTCATTTATGTTCATTTGCTTATGTTGCGAGTGTTGTAAAATAAGTCAAACATATGACATACTTTACTAAACACGTCATCTAGATTCTAGAACTTCTCAAACTTCAATATTGAAGAGAACTACATATCTTAAAAAAAGATTAACACGCTTTCCAGCAAACATAGCCGTCTTGAACCCCACTAACAAGTACATATATGATCGAAAAAAATATTAAATATGAGATACAATATATCTTTTTAAAGTTTAAGGTAAAAAATTCTCTTAAAATTATAGCAAGATAACACCTTAATCTTAAACATTTCTTTTATAAATTATGCCACATATCATCACTATATCATTATATAATTAGGATGATTTTCAAACTATCTTTATAAAAACAGATTTAGGTAATGATAATAACAACATTTAGGACTAACATTGAAATCTTATTACATGCTTAAAACTTGTACCGTATTAAAAACCCATTTTCAAAATGTTCTATAAGATACAAATTTTAATGCACCAAATTAATTTTTATTGACAGTCTTAAAAATTATCATTTAAAAAACCAATAAATTATCATATACCACCAAATATTATATATATATATATATATATTGAAAAGTTATTTTGAAACTCTTTTTTTTGCGAGAACCTTTGAGAATTTTTCAAATCAAGCCCAAGCGATGATTATTTTTGTAACACCCATCATTTAAACAAGGATTTCCAAAAACTTTCACCTTACGGTGTCAAAGAAAGCGGAGCAAACATTTAAAAGTCCAAACCAATAATTTCAATTTGGTTTATTCATCAAAATGGTGTTACTTGTCCTATCATTGAAACGAGTTTAAATGAAATCCATCGGTTGCCCAACATTAAACAACCGATCACAAGTCAATACAAGTCTTTAAATATCAAAACATAATTCAAATGTCTAAAAAAGAGTAGTCACTATGGGTAAACTATAGTCATCTTCAAATGCTATCTACCTATGCCTCGCTCTTTATTCATCAACGATCATAAGCTTGCTAAACCTGAGGGAGCAACACATTTCAAGAAACAAGTGTTAGATAACGAATTAGCTAAGTAAGAATACACGAGGTTTAGAAAGCATTGTTCAATTAAAACTTTATATAAACGTCGTATTTCATAAATAAGGCACGTATCACCACATAACGTCACATCTTTGCATATATCATCTTTCATATAGGATAAATCATCCTAAAGGTGCCTATTCATATTTAGCATCTTCACATAACACATCTATACATCTTTTAAGTGTAACATAAGTCACACCCGACTAGATGGATTAACCTTTCGGTTGTCCATCAATGTCGTTAAGGAATGGCAAGCCAATCCAGGAGTAAGCCGTATGTTCAAGACAAGTGGGGCGGGTCAGGCTTCCCGTATTACTCTTCACATCTTTGACCATGTTGCAAGGAGCCACCCGAGCAACCACATCTACGCACCCACCGGGCAAGGGCAAGTACGGGTTAAGCTTAACACTTCACATCTAAATTACGAGCTCGACTTCACATCTCATATGGTTTAGGTGTTTACACTACCTAAACAATTAGCACATATACATCTTTTACGTTTGGGCCCTTAAACGTGCACGTGACATGGCAACTTAAAGAGTCTAGTGAACTAGATGAACAAGCCATACAAACATGTACAATACAATACATATCAGAACATAGCATATCATTTCATTTCATATTACATCATTTCACATCGTAGGGACTGCATATCAGGCCTCAAAGGTCATTTACATATCCCATGTCACCTTCCGTGTATCCCGAATACCCATAAGCAATTAAGATATCATTAGGGAAGTTATTATATGAAAACCATGCTTTTGTTGAACCCTCAACGTGTCAAAGTAGTGTATCTTACCTCGTAGAAGCGTACGCAAACGATAACTAAAGTTATCGGGCAATCAAGTATTCCCGACTACCTATAACAAACATAGGACAAATCAACGAGTGTAAACGAGGCTATACGACCTACATCTATATATATATGTGTGTCAAATAATAGTCTTTGTTGACTACTTCCTCTATTTGTAGAATATTAGTCTATTTCTGACTTCTTAAATCCTTTGTAGACTACTATACTCTTTTGTAGACTACTTTCGCCATTTGTAGACTACCTGACACACTTGTAGACTACTTGACTCTTTTTGTAGACTACTTTCGTATTATGTAGACTACTTTCGTATTCTGTAGACTACTTTCATCTTTTGACTGTATTCAGTTTTGTAGACTACTTTTGGCATACAAGACGACCAAATGGTAGAAAACTCAGTTCTTAACAAATGTAGGAGACTCAAAGGACTTTTCAAAAATATAAGATTCATCTCCTAACTCATTATTGTAAAGGAGATACGATTTTTGCAATATGACTGAATATTCAAGCTTATAAACTCTTTGATTTTCAAAAGATCTCGGCTAACCAACATCCATGGAAATTAACCACGACACCTATAGTTCATATACACCCAAAATATGATTCAATTGACACAAGAAATCATATATTGATTTACGGATTCATTAAACACATTTTACCACTGAAATGACACTCGATTTAACCAAAATTGACTCACAACATAATCGAATCCAAGACGAAACCTTTTGAAGATTGACATAATAAGATCAAGAGGATATTAAATCAAAAGGAAAATATCATATATACCTGTAGATGATTATGGGGATGAAATATCTAGCCAAAAAAACTCTATCGAATCACTTTTAATCGGAAGAATCACTCAAGAATTGCTTAAGGAAGGGAGGGGCGGTTAGGGTTTGATAAGAATGAAGATGAAACTGATTTTGACTGTAATTAGGGCTTAATTAACCCTTAATCCCGTTTTTTAGTTTCTCCATATGTCAAAACTGGTCCCTAGACTTCATTATGGCTCATATTAGGCTAAAATCACCTATATGGAATACTTACAACACATTAAGCACTTCAAACACATCTAAAGGCATATAAATATACCTTAAACACATTAGTACATCAATCATTAAGGCATTGAAGCCTCATACCTATAGCACATTAAACACATCTAAGCATTAAATCTCCTAGAGACTTAACGGACACGTAATGTTGACTTAACGACTTAAGTCAACCGTTAATTAAAAAGTTTGGGATGTTACAATTTTTTACATGAAAATTGTTTTTTGATTATTTTCTAAATAACTTATGTGTAATTTTGAAGTTTATAATTGTGTGGAGGCATGGATTTTCATCCGTTATACAATTATGTGGAGATTTTGGATTCTTGACCAAATGTGCACAAATATTGCTATGATTACATGTGATCGACTTGCATACATGTGATCATAGCAATATTCGTGCACATGTGATTAAGAATCCAAATCTCCACATAATTGTATAACGGATGATAATCCATACCTCCACACAATTATAAACTTCAAAATTATACATAAGTTATTCAGAAGACAATCAAAAAACAATTTTCATGTAAAGAACAATCATCGGTTGGGCTTGATTTGAAAAGTTCTCAAAGGTTCTCGTAAAAAAAAGGTTCTCAAAATAACTTTACCCTATATATATATATATATATATCATACTGACCCATCATATATTAATATAACTGCTTTTAATGATATTTCAAGCGGTCAAAGGTTTGAGGGTCTTTTCTACCATTTAGGTAGAAACTGGAAGCAGCCCCTCTACTTAGGTAAAGGTAAGGTCTGCCTACATCTTAACCTCCCCCATACACCGTCGAGGTATTAGGGCTCAAAACCTGCGGAAGGCGACACTGAGCAGTTAATTACTTTTTACATTATGAGCATTTCCTCATAAACTTCTCACGTTTTCTTTTGCGTGGGCTTAATTATACAGAAACAATCCTATAAGTGTAACATCATTGTAATTTACGCGAATGTGTTGTAATTTCTAGCTGTGTGATATGTCGTTTACTTAGATTTATCAATGTTTTTGTTTTAATTCAGCTACACTTGTCAGTTGTATTATTACTGCAGATATAAGGCGTTGATGATGTTTGTTGGCTTGTTGCAATCGTGTTAAATTTATGTTAAAACATCCCAAAGCAATACGCATATATAGATATAGATGCTTGTAGGTATTTCTGCCATTTATAAGCCATATGTGGAAGTTTTTTTACGACATTTTTCGAGGCATTTGGTGTAAATACGAACTATTGCTTTTGAATTTGTAAAACTACGAAAACCGGTGTTTAAGACACCGGTTTTCATATTTTTGGACCAAAGCCGGTGTCTAAGACACCGGTCTTACATTATGTGGCACACTTTATGACAAAGCCGGTGTCTTAGACATCGATCTTCACTTTATACACCAAAGCCGGTATCTTAGAAAACGGGTTCCGGTGATGCTAAAATTCTTACTCCACGTGTTTCTCTCCCAACCTTGCTTATTTCATTATTTGATTAGAAATGAAACGAGCTACAATAAATGACAAATACTAGTACTCCACGTGTTTCTCTCAAAGCCTTGCTTATTTCATTATTTGATTACAGTATGAATATGCAAGCCAGAGTCCTCTGTTTTTCAAAAAAAATAGTGTTTGAAACCGGTGTCTAAGACACCAGCGTTGAGACAAAACACAAGAAAACCCTACCTCTTAGATACCGGCTTTAGGTGTGAAAATGGAAGACCGGTGTCTAAGACACCGGATTTGTGCCACGTAATGTAAGACCGGTGTCTTAGTCACCGGCTTTGGTCCAAACAATTGAAGACCGGTGTCTTAGACACCGGTTTTCATAGTTTTACAAATTCAAAAACAAAAGTTCGTATTTACACTATATGCCTCAAAAAATGTCGCATTCGTACAAAAAATTCTCCTATGTGAGGTACTGAGGTGTCCTTAAAGTTGATAAACTACATATTTAGAACTCCTTTCTCATTAATTTTGTTATTTTAGTTGCCTGGATGTAAATAACGTGAATTCATCTTTTTAACATAAAAATATAACGATCTTTTTAAAGTTATCTTTAATGGTCATGTACAATATTTTTACTAATGCATAACCATAACATTAATTATTAAGACTATCTATACTATTATTAAAGAAAATTCCCCCATGTTGAAAGTTACATTGAGAAATGTCTAAAATGTCCTTCCATATAATATTTTAATCTATTACCCTTAAAATATATAGTATTTTCACTTAGCACTTAAATATTTTCAGTTACACTATCCTTAACATTAATAATTACGTTACATTATCAATCCTTTATCTTTTAAAATATCTCCATTAACCATTTATATCAATAATTTACACCAATCGACGCTTCATCTGCCACTAACCGTCGCACCTGCCACCACATCGTCGCCGCCACGATCACCGTCGCATTACGCGGGTAACGTGCTAGTTTTATATGGCAAACTTTATTAAAATTATATCAAAAATTGAACTTGCATTATTTTTTTCATAGAAGTAAATTACGAGTAGTTTTTTTTTTCCCTTCTCAAATTAGTCATACATCTAATCAAATAAGTGTTCAAAATAAAAGCGACATGCAATTATAAAAATATTACATTTTGCGAAAAATCTTTAAAATATGTTTATGTGAATAAATATTAGGAGTATTATAATTAAAAGAAATGAAATCACAATAGTATAGTTAATTTAATTAACATGTTAATTTTTAACTATTAATCATATCATTATGATAAATAAATACATTTATATCGTATATTACAGGAGAAAATAATTTAATATTATATATGATAACCATATCATATATTTTTCTATATACTGTATTTTTATGGTAGTTTAAAATATATTAATCATGTTAGAAATAATGGTATATGTATTAAAAAAAGAAGAAGTTAATGATAACATTTATAATGAAAATAGAAAACACCAGAGATCTAAGATATTTTTTAATTTATTTTTGGTGACACGAGTTGACGAGCCACCGACTTTAAAAGCGTACACGAACCCGTCTTTCTTCATTTGGATTTTGGACCACTCCTTTTTTTCTCCGAAAGGCTATTTGACATTTTAAAGTCCTACCTTATTATTAGAGTAATTGACATGAATCGTCTATGTGGTTTACTCAAATAGTCACATTTCGTCTTTGTGGTTCAATAACATCATAGATCATCCTTTATAGGAGGAAAAACTTCACACTTCATCCTTTGACTTGTTGACCGTCAACTCGTTTCCGTTAACACCCTCACGTGCCTCCCACGTGAGGGGTATTCCAGTCAATTCTTTATCCGTTCTTGCCTGGACTCACTTCTATACATACACCAGCTCTCTTTTTCTCTTTCTTAAATACACACATACATGTATATGAAAATCAATATATAATATATATATACACACACATATATATATATATGGAAATCAATATACATATACATATATACACCATGAACTTCCGAACAACAACATCTGAAAATTTCATCAGTTACACAAAGAAAACAAATCTGAAAATTCCATCAGTTACAAAATTGGAAAAAAGAAGCATTGGTCGGTAAACATCGAACCAGTGGCCGGAAAGTTTGAGCCATCAGTCGGAAAATCGAGCGGCTGCTAGGGAAAGTGACTAATAAGCCGATTAGTGTATAGATATGGATTTAAAGACATAAGGTAATCGATGACGGCGACGGTACTATGCACTGATGGTGGTGGAGTTTTGGGTTGCGGTGGTGGCACTTGACGGCAGTAGATCTGTTTTTCCGTAACCTCTCACCATCACGTTTTTCAGTAATCAGTACATCATCACCATCATGGTGGCCGGAAAAACATAATAAAACTCCTTTGCTTAGCCGTCGTCTTTTCTTGCTAAATTCCATTGATAATCATCAGAATCAACAAATGCACAAAAGAAAGTTGGAATAGTGAAGGATTTGGGATCTGACGCCACTAAGCAAGAAATATAGATATTAATTTCCACTAGGAGGATTCATTTTTATTTTTTTTGCTTTAAGTGGATATTTAAGCAAAATAAAAATATAGATTGGTATTGCCCACCGCCGGAGGATTCGTTTTTTTGTTTTTATTGCTTTGGGGATTCGTAATAAAAAACTACAAAAAAGATTAGATATGAGATTTGTAAATATATAACTAAAATAAATAGAGTTTTGATTTGATTTTTTTAAAGGTTTTATTTTTATAATCTGGAAATGAGTTTTCATGAAGAATGAAGAAAGAAAGATGAAGAAGAAACAACAAAATGAAAAAAATCAAATTTCGTCCTTTAAGAATGAAAAGTACAAAGATACCCCTCACATGGCAGGCACGTGAGGATGTTAACGGAGGCGGGTTGACGGTCAACAAGTCAAAGGACGAAGCGTGAAGCTTTTCCTCCTATAAAGGACGATCCATGATGTTATTGAACCACGAGGATAAAACGTGACTATTTGAGTAAACCACAGGGACGATTTATGTCGATTACTCTTATTATTATTTCGTTTTTATATTCTAAATAGTTAGTGACTTAGTGGATTACTTTTCATGATTTCTAAGTTCGAACAATATAATGGACTCTAGACCAAAAAGTTTTAATTCTGATACACTGGTTTTCTTTTCTTTTATATCATTTAACATGAAAAAAAAAATCAAAAATCATTTTATCAATTTATAAAGACAATGAATACTCTTGTTCGATGTTTAGAATCATTTCTAATTGTTGTATCTCACGCCATATGTTTGAAGATTTTATATTCTTCAGCAGAGTTGAAAAATAATTAATTTTTTTATTTAGTTTTTTCTAAAAACCGTGAGTTTAGCATACTTCGAAAACTTAATTGCTCTTAGAAAATGTGTTTAACATTAGCCAAATGACGCCTAATGATCATGGTTATATCTTATGCACAAGCTTAATTGGTTGATTTGCTTACCCAACATTATTTCACATGGAATCATGCCATCATGTTTGTCACGCATTGCATTTCTGAAAGAGGTCACATGTCTAGTGCCTTGATTATTTCATAGTTTTTAACCTTTGCTTATGATGTAGCATATGTTACATTATTACATGCAAAATATTGAAATTAAAAAAGTGTTGTATATATAATTAAGTCAAGACAATAATGTCCATTATATATATATATATATATATATATATATATATATATATATAGGGGTGAGTTAAATTAGGGACACCTTATTTTAGAGACTCGATCTAGACCGTCCATTTTCATCAGATCTAATCACCACTGATCATCTCCGGCGAGACTTACACATGTGTAAGTTGAATAAAAATTATGATTCGGAGCGGGCTTCGCCCTTAAGGATATTCATAAACCAAAGCTGGTGGGCGTGATAAGTCATTGAGGGTGATAGGTCATAGTGTGATAGGTCATAAAGGGTGATAGGTCATAGGGGTGACCGGTGATGGTGATCTACCTAAAAAAAATTGTACTTACACATGTGTAAGTCTCGCCGGAGGATCATGGTGGTGGTCGGAGATGATCATGGTGGTGGTGGTGGTCAGAGATGATGGTGGTGATGGCCAGAGAAGGAGGTAGAAGGAGTCCATAACAGTGCTTAAAATAAGGAGTCCCTAATATAACTTTTCCATATATATATATATATATATATATATTATATATATATATATATGCGGTAAAGTTATTTTGAGAATCATTTTTTTTTTTGCAAGAACCTTTGAGAAATTTTCAAATCAAGCCCAACCGATGATTGTTCTTTACATGAAAATTTTTTTTGATTGTTTTCTGAATAACTTATGTGTAATTTTGAAGTTTATAACTGTGTGAGGCATAGATTATCATCCGTTATACAATTATGTGGAGATTTGGAATCTTGATCACATGTACACGAATATTGCTATGATTTGCTATGATCAGATCATAGCAATATTCGTGTACATGTGATCAAGATTCCAAATCTCCACATAATTGTATAACGGATAATAATCCATGCCTCCACACAATTATAAACTTCAAAATTACACATAATTTATTCAAAAAACAATCAAAAAACAATTTTCATGTAAAGAATAATCATCGGTTAGACTTGATTTGAAAAGTTTTCAAAGGTTTTCGCAAAAAAAAAATGGTTCTTAAAATAACTTTTCAATATATATATATATATATATATATATATATATATATATATATAATGATTCTTGTGAAGAAATGGTGTATATAGGCAAAAACCTACAAATAATATTATAATTATCTATATTTTTGATACTTGCTTTTTTATCCGTAATCTTGTATTTCTTTTTGAGAAGGATAAAAGTCTAAAAAACTTAGTCATTTGTGCAATTATCTTCACAAGTTGTTGGTGCTTTTGGAAAGTGAGAAACGATGCATGTTTTATTGGAGTACCTCTCTTGTGGCAACGGCTGGAAGAGGAGGTAAAAAGCTTAAACTTCCTTTGGATCAAGAATCGTACAAAACATCATAGTTTATCTTGAGAAAAGTGGTGCGATTTTAAGATTAATGAAGACTTCAAATAAAATGGTGTTTAAACTATAGCTATCTTGTTGTTATGGTGTTTTAAAGTTCTTGTAAAGGTATATGAGTTTGTACTTTGATAACTGACTAGCGACTTGCTAATAGTGTTTTTTGAATAATAGATGTTTCTGCCTTAAAAAAAAAATTTGTGCGCCACTCAATACAATGTCATATGTTTAATAATGTACAACTAAAAAAAATAACATACAAATAATCCTCTTAAAATTCCTAAACAAGAATTCCTCATGTCATATCATTTTCTCACTCGTTAAAAAAACTGATATTCTACTGTCGCCCATATATCATGTATTCATGTGAGTACCATTGTCTATAGGGTTTAGTATCCGAAGGTGTAAGGAACTTTTACACATTTCTTATTGTATGAATGAAACCTACATTTGGTGCATTGTAAGAAGAAACTTTATAAAACTGTTCAAATTATGTAACATTTTTATATGTACCAACCAGAAACTTATACGTGGCAGCTCATATCTTTTGCCACGTATACAATTTTACATTATTTGAACAATTTTTGAAAGTTTTTTTCTACAATGCACCAAATATAAGTTATATTCATACAATAATAAAAGTATAAAAATTTCTTTCACTTCTAAATACTAAACCCTTGTCTATATATTATCGCTTACAAAATTTATGCTATTTGTTTGATCATCTTTTATCTAATGTATTACTCATATACTCCACAGCTCCACTAGCTTCACCCCTTTGCTTCATGAGTCGCATATTGACTTTAATTTATGTTTTGCAGTTAAGAGAACATGGTAGTATATGATGTCTCATAAATGTACCGCTGGCAATGATGGATCCCATGTTCCTTCATACTGAGTTTTATACAAGTATCACGAGTAGATGTAACCCATAAAAAATCTATAAAAGTGTATGCATCATTTTATATAAAGTTTCTATGCTTAAAACTGATTTTATTATTAAACGCATATCAAATCCATAAAACGGTATCAACAATGTCATTAGCATTGTATTTTTCATAATTATTGTCACCAAAAAGAGAAAAAGAAAGAAAAAAGCACAACGCAATAGCTATTTAAAATTCAAAAATTGGCTCATTTCAGATTCCCTTGGGATAATGACACTTGATCATTCTGAATAAAATAAAATAAAAAACATTACTTTATATTATAAATCTTTGAAGTACAACATTATTTTTATACCGTCCATTTATTTATTAAAGCGTCCATGATTGATATACACCCGCGTCTTATATTCAAAAAAGTTAAATTAATGAAATTAAAAAGAAAACAATATGCTAAAGTAAAAAAAAAAAATGGAAAACAATATATAATAATAATAAATAAAACAACACAGCGCAGGCCATGGTGTTGTATATCAAGATGCTGGACCACACAATATATGTATTTATCAAACATAAAACATTCAAGTTTGTTTGCCTAACCAAAAAAACAACATATCAAACAAACATTCAAACCAAAAAAAACACCCCCAAAAATATCTTCTCCGATCTTGATTAATCTTCAATCTTCCTTGGTTCTCTTTTGAACGTTCCTTACCAACCACAATCCATATCGATTTCCTCCGGTATCGTTAAGCCGATGCCGGAGGCCGCCAATATCGTTCCTAGCATGTCACAAAACAATTCATTATTTGGTAAATATGAAGTCGGGAGACTTCTTGGTTGCGGCGCTTTTGCCAAGGTGTATCATGCCAGAGACATTAACACTGGCCAAAGCGTCGCAATAAAAGTTATTAATAAACACAAGATATCTCATAACGCACATTTAGTGTCTAACGTAAAGCGCGAGATAGATATCATGCGAAGGTTACAACATCCATATATTGTTAAATTGTACGAGGTGTTGGCTACAAAAACAAAGATTTATTTCGTCATGGAATTCGTAAAAGGTGGTGAGTTATTTGCTAAAGTCGCAAAAGGACGTTTATCCGAGACACATAGTCGTAAGTATTTTCAACAGTTGATTTCCGCTATAGGGTATTGTCATTCACGCGGTGTTTACCACCGCGATTTAAAACCTGAAAACCTTTTGATCGACGAAAATGGCGATCTGAAGGTTTCAGATTTTGGTTTGAGTGCCGTGACAGGACAAATCCGTGCTGACGGATTGTTACATACTTTATGTGGGACCCCGTCTTATGTCGCGCCAGAAATCCTCACTAAAAGAGGATATGATGGCGCGAAGGCGGATATATGGTCATGCGGCATCATCCTGTTTGTGATGAATGCCGCTTTCCTGCCTTTTAATGATTCAAATCTTATGATGATGTATAAAAAAATATACAAAGGCGAATATAAATGTCCGAAATGGATGTCGGGCGATTTAAAACATTTATTATCTCGACTTTTGGATACAAATCCGGAGACAAGGATTTGTGTTAACGATATCATAAACGATCCGTGGTTTAAGAAAGGATACAAGGAACCGAAGGTGGAATTAGACGATTTAGAAGCAGTTGTTAAGCCAGAACAAGAACAAGATAATAAACCAAACGCGTTGAACGCGTTTGATATTATCTCGTTTTCTTCTGGCTTAAACTTGTCACCTCTATTTGACACTAGTTCCTCGAGACAAGGGGAACGACTAGTTGTATCCGAGTCACCGGAAAATATTATCGAGAAAGTGGATAGGATCGTGAAAGAGGCGAATGCTAGGATGAAAAAACGAAAAGAATTCGGTGTGGATTTGGTAGGCAAAAACGGTAAAAATGTTATCGGAATTGAAGTGTTTCGGTTAACAGAAAGACTAGTGGTGGTGGAGGTTCAAAGTAGCCCTGGAGCTCAAGATTTCTACGATGAGTTGTGGAATAATAAAATTAGATCGGAGTTGCTTACACGACCGGATGTACAAGTATCCGAAAGTTAGATATTCGCCGGCAGGGCACGGGTCGGGTTTATGTACTTAATCATCTTATATACATATATTTGTATGGTTTTTTTTTTGTAGAGAAATGTTTACCCAGATGATGGGTAGGAAGAAAAAAAACAGAGTTGGTATAGCAGTGTATTGATTTTGTACATAACATGTAACTTGCCCTATGATTCAATTGGGGTGATTGTAAGTTTTGGTTTTGTGTTGTAAAATAAAGAAAAGGCTGATTTTTAAGAGATATTATTTGGGTGATTGTAAGTTTTAGTGTTGTGTTAGTAAGCTAAACAGAAAACTTATTTTTAATCCAAGTTGTGTATATGTTTGATATGCGATATCAATGCGTGAATCGTGGATGTGAATGAAGTGAACCGGTTTTATGAACAAATTCATAAACTTGAATCGAGTGAGAAATGTCTGTCTATTCTGATAAGCTGATTTGTTTGTCCTCGATTTACAAATCGTTCATACTTAGCGTTACTTGTTTGTATAATACGACGGCGATGATCATATCGAACCTACTCGTGTTGATGTTTGAATTGGCTTTAAATCGATCATATAATCCTAATGTCTCATTCACTTGTTGATATATTAGTCTTTGGTGATGACAGCAATAGAAAGTAATAGTGGTCAGGGTTCATCAAAACTAAAATCAGCCAAGGGGTGACATTTGGTAACATTTTTTGGTCTAAATTAGGTTACATCATCTATACGTGGTTATATAAACAATTAAAAGAACAGCTCTTTTGACCACTTGATACATAAAGAAAAGGGAGAAAAGTGACATCTAACCAACCTTCACCTATTTTAGTCATGCTTAACATGTTCGGTCAAAAAAAAAAAAACAAAATAAATGGGTTTCCTTGTAGTTTTATTTATTGATGAAAAGTTGATTCACTTGTTTCCTAGTAGGTTTTGAGCCGTTTGTTTGACAAAGGCATTTGAAGCCTGATGAGACTTTATACTGTGGAGCAACTTTTATTTTGATGTCGTTTTTAGGTTTTTTGAGACATGAGTTTTTGGTATAGTAGTTCAAAAAGGAAAATGAGAGGTCTTGGCTCAAATTAATTTGTAAAAAACAAAGGAATATACATGGGGCTTTTGCTTTAAAGCTACAAAATTTCCATAAAATCCAATGCCAAATATATATATATATATATATATATATATAGAGAGAGAGAGAGAGAGAGGGGGAAGGTTATTTGAGAACTAACAAATAAAAAAGAACGCGAGAACAATTTTGGACCACTCATTTTCTTATATTTTCTCTCTCTTCCATTAAATAAGAAAATTGACCTAAATCATTTAAAATGTTTTATCTCACAAACCGTAAATCGTTAGACGAAACAAAAAACATTGGTAGTCTTAAAATTTCGTCATCTTTCATTAGAGATACAATTTGATATAATTTTGACGACTTTTTAATTTTCTTTTTTTTTTCCCATCGCGTTCATCCTACACATGTGTAGGTTCATCCTACACATGTGTAAGATCATTGTTTTCACATGTAAATTAGTAAATGAACATATGTACACAACAATGAAGGTCAAAGGCGGAGCCCGTCAATCCATGGCAGAGCCATGGTAGTCAAGGACGGAGCCCGTCAGTTCATGGCGGAGGAATAACGGTTAAGGGCGGAGCCCGTTAGGTAGATCACCCCCCACTGGTCACCCCCTATGACTTGTCACCCTCTATGACCTATCACCCTATGACCTATCACCCTCTATGACCTATCACCCCCACTAGCTTTGGTTTATGAATATCTTTAAGGGCGAAGCCCGTTCCGAATTATAATTTTTGTTCAACCTACACATGTGTAAGTTATGTGTAACTACCAAAAAGAAAACGAAAATTTAAAAATCGTCAAAAGTATATCGAATTGAATCTCTAATGAAAGAGGACGAAATTTTAAGACTACCCATGTTTTTTGTTTCGTCTAACGATTTACGGTTTGTGAGTTAGAATATTTTGAATGATTTGGGTGAATTTTATTATTTAATTGAAGAGAGAAAGAGGAAAATAATGTGTGGTCCAGAATGGTTATTGAGTTTTTTTTTAGGAGTTCTCAAAATAACTTACCCATATATATATATATATATATATATATATATATATATATATATATATAGGGGAAGGGAATATGAGGCTGTTAGGCACCCAAGTTGGGTGAAAAACCCCTCACATACCTTCTTTTAAAAGGTAAAAATCATGGGAGGCCATGTATTTATTTAAAATATTAAAATATTAGTATGTGAGGGGTTTTTCACCCAAGTTGGGTGCATAACAGCCTCATACTCACTTTTCCGACATTCTATTCTACTCCTACTCCTAAGTTACACGTATGTCTGGAAAACTGGACTCCCGAAAAACCCCTATTAATCCACCCTTACAAATGTGAGAAGTGAGACTCGAACCCAGGTAGATCCTCCCAAGATTAAAGACCTTACCAATGGGCTACCAATCCCATTGATCCAAATACATAATATTGATTTGAAGTTTTAAACTAGTGGTGCATATGAAAAGTGGTTTCTTTAAAACGGGTAAAAAAAACCAAAACTGAACCCAGTCAAATCCGGTTCGGGTTTTGGGAAATGCGGCGGTTTGAAACCAAATTTGGTTTCGGGTTAAATCAGATAGATACCGGGTTCAAAATCGGGTTCGGCTTCGGTTTTGAAAAAAAACTAGGGCTAAACCGTTGACCAAAAAACGGTTTCAAACATGTTCAGGTTTGGTCAAACACAGTTTCTTATCTTGTTGACCAAACCTGTTTCGGATTTGGGTCTGGGTTGGGTCGAGCGACACCAACTTTTGTGCACAGCTATTTTAAACTAGTAATTTTAGTTGAAAATAAAGTACCTTTCAAAAAAAAGAAGTTGAAAAGAAGTAGCCCAAAATGTGTTACAAAGCTCATGATATTGGGCTAAAATTTGAGCAGGTCCAAATAAGTCACAAAAACCAGTAAACTAATTAATAGAAAAACGGAAGAGAAAAAAAAAAAAAGGGCACACAAAGAACGCAGAAGAAGAGCTGAAAATACCAAATTGATTAGGCGGCAAGGCAAATAGAACAAAATGTGGAAATTAAACCTATATTAATTGCAGATATTACAAAAAAAGAATTCCAAATTATTTACACAATCTGTATGTATTTCATTTTATATTTCTTAGTATATTTATAATAATACTAATAATCTGAAATATTGTTTGTTTGTTATTTATTTTGTTTTGTTTTGGTTATTATTGAAAAATGAATGAAGAAACAAGCTTAAAGTTTAATAATAAACTTAAAAAAAGAGCAAAGTTATCATTAAATGAAAACTCAGGAGGGTTTAAGAAAAAGGGGTTTAGAGGGAAACTTAGTAGAGGTGAAATCACAACTGTTAGGAGAAGAAAAGATAATAAGAATGTCGATGACGGTGACGAGAGACCGAACGATAACATCGGCGGGTATAATAAGTTTAGAAAGACGGATAATCGGGGAAAAGGGTTGAAGTTGAAAGAAAGGGAACAAGGGTATGGGAATGAGAGGAAGGGTTTTGAGGGGACGAGGAAGAGGGTTTATGGCGGAAAGGGGTTATCTCGAGAGGGCGGTGAAGAACGAAGGGGGGTGCGCGGTGATAAAAAACAAGGGTGGGAAGCCGTGTTGAAAAATAGAGGGTTTGATGGGCGGGGAGCGAGGGATGGAGGACGAGGTAGAAGGAATGATGGCGGAAACGGTGAGAGGAGAGTGTTCAATGGAAGAATGGATGGTGGAAATGGTGAGAAGAGGGTATTTGGTAGAAGGGAATCGAGGGATGAAGGAGGTGATAGACAAATGACTTCTAGGAATGGCGAGAAAAGAACGTTTGATAGGAGGGAATTGAGGGATGGAGGAGGTGACAGAAGAAAGTGTATCGAAAATAATGAGAATAAACGTGGTTTTTTGATGAAGGATAGTGAAGAAAAATATGAGAATAGTAAACAGTTAGGAAGTCCTGCAGAGGATCGTGAATTTGGAAAGAAGAAATTTCAGAACAAGTTGAGTGTGGATGATGAGTCATTGGCAACGTTTGGTCGGCCAAAGAGGAAGAGGAGATTGTTTCGGATAGCGTATCGAAATGACCCTGCCAATAAGCGGTTTGATGATAACCTGCCTCAAATTGGTCAGTTTGGCTATGTGAATTCAATCATATATGCTTTTATGTTTTTAGTATTTTGATTATTGCTTACGATCATATATATTCCATGTAATTATTGTGAATCAGATTAGCTGTTAATCTATTGTTAGCCTTTCTTATATATATTTTGTGAGTCCACGTTCATAATCAGTTATCTAGTACTCCCTCCTATCCGTATTAAATGATTTTGTTCTTTTGAGTGACCGAAGATGATTGCTTCTTTTCTGGTTAAGTTTTAACCGAAGATTTCCATTTACACATTAGTAATTGTTACAACATGTTACCATATTGATTTTGGTTCACAATTTGTCATATGTATTTGTTAAATGTGTAAACGACTGAGGTTTTCCTTTTTCATGTTGCCAATTTGGGGGGATGGATCTTTTTTACTCTGTACATGGTCTAACCGGGGTATCCTGTGATTGTTTCCAACAATTTCCCAATTACCCCCAAGATGTTTACCTAGGGAGGTTTTGATACCGGGACATCTTGTGAGAAAATAGGACGTCTGACCGCTAGGCCACCTTGGTGGTAGCTATATTTTGTCATTACTCATTAGTCAAGATGAAGCATTTTTGATATCCTTTTGTTTGAGTCTTAGTCAAAAGCTACTATGTTTGATGCTCTGTTGCATGTCCTTACTGGTTTTGGCTAAACACTCGGAGGAAAGAGCTGTTGAAATGTAGCCTGATATGGATTCTGGTCTATGATGATGTTTACTTGAATTGATAATAAATATCTACAAAAGATAGCTTGGATAGTTAGCTACAATATTTTTCTTGTACATCTTATAGAAAGCTGTCTTATTCAATGGGTGTACCTTCTGATTCACAAGTGTTAAAAAAGAATGTTAGCAATGTATATGGTTTTTTTGCAAATTGATAAACCACATAAAATTGCTTGTTTGGTTTTTATATGTCCTGCAAATATTATACCTTGTGCCTGTCAGTTCTAAGAAGGCTGTATTAGTACGTAGCATGTTGTTTTTCAGCCATCTGCACTTTTTTCACCTGTAAACTCTAGTCAAATTTCCTGATCTAGTAAACTCCATATTCTTTTCCTCTTGCTTTTCAGAAAGTACCACCGAGAAAAACGAAGATTCAGATACAGAAGAAAAGGCCGAGATGTCCCAAAATGCACAGTTCCGGGCTATACAACCAGGCCCCTTACTAACATCATTTGTGAATGAAAATGTAATTTCTCTTGGCTACTTGTTCGTGGAGGTGGAAAAGTGGGCTGGTAGGGAAGGGGTCAACATACGTGGATTGAAACACATCACTGTTAGGACGGGTCAAAACACGCCAGTCACACTCTTTGGACCTTTAAAAAATTTCTTATAAGTAATTATTGCATTAGTTATCATTACAAATTTGATGCTGGTAAAATAATAATAATCTAAACCATCTATAAAAAAAACGATTTTGTAAGTTGTATGCATAAAAGCAGACTTTGGTTGACCTGAAACCTACTTGACTTGTTTCGCTTTTAGGTTGTTTCTTTCAACCCATATATGATAAAGCGCCTAAGTCTCCACCATCTCTAGATGTTCCCTAATCTCAAGATGGGTATATATTGCTCCTGAAACCTCCTGACCTTTATGTATTACTTTCGAATGTTTATCATTGTAGTTATTGGGTCGCAGACGTGAAATTGAGTTCAAAAAGGCGGGATACAATCTCGAACTTTCTTCCCCTTTAGATAATATTCCATTCTCCACGAGCTCAGAACGAGAGCGAATCGAAGAATCAGTAAGCTCACTCATTAATTGTTTGAGTTTAACATGTATTGTATGATGAATGTAGTTTTCACGATCTTTTTGTTATAAGCTCTTTTAGGTGGTTACTGTACAAATTAATATAGTGTTTTCCATCTTCACATATGTGATCATAGTTTTTTTATTTTGCAGGTTTTCAGGAATAAACTTGATTTTTTCGCTGCTGCAAAAGTGTCTTCTTCTTTTCCACCTCATGATCTTCCAGAAATTGCATTTGCAGGTAAAAGTATTTTTTTATACAATTCTTGACCCATTGACATTAAGTTATTTTTCAAATAAGATACTTTGAATTTTCATGCTATGTATCTAGCAACAACTTAAAATAGGCATCTTGACTTTGTTACTTTCGACAATTTCTTTTAAAGTCTTGGATGAACTTAAAGATCTGAGGCGGCATGTAAGAACTATTAATTATATTCACACGCTTCGTCAGTCCCATGCAACAATAGACAATTTGGGATAATTCTTGGGAAATTACTTTGACCATCTAGTAAATTACTTATCTGGATTTATGCATAAGATATGCTTGTTCACTTTTAGCTTACCCGTCCAGTATGTAGCGTTAGAAATTGTCAAATGAGTGGGAACTTTTGGTATGGCTTGGATCAGGTTGGAACACCTTTTGTTCAGATTACTCTACATTTTTTATGTAGATAGTGTGTTAAAATATGATTGATATTTTTCTCAATTAAACTAATTTAGGAGGTTATATGACATATATGTCTAGTAAAAGTACATCCGTGGACTTTTGATTTGTTTTACACGTTTCATTTGTAGCTAATTATATATTATTTTTATCCATTTGACACGTTTCTGATAGGAACCCATCCCATAATAGGCTCGTATCATGTCATAAGCTAGGTGTAGAACTCACTCCCAAAAGCTAGCTGAAAAGAGGAGGGGACACCTAGGCTTATAAACCACCAACCAATCCCATACTTGGCCGATGTGGGATCATATCAATACCCCACCCTTTGTAAAGCCAACGTCCTCGTTGGTCATGGCTATGTTGGTCACGGTTGGCACCCTTCTCCTTGGGTCCTGATGTGTATTTACTAGTCTTAAATTTATAAACACGAAATACCTAGCTACGGACTACTACACACTTGCGGGCAGTGGACCCGTTCGTATGCAATATAGTTGACTTGGTAAACTGAGGTCGAACACAAGGACTTGTTAAGTTATTGTTAACAATAAAGTTATTCAAATGAAAGGGGGTTTTTGTGGCCGAATTGCTACGTTGCAAATAGTTAGTAGAAAAAGTCAGTAATCCCTTAGGATTAATCGAAAAGAGAATTTTGTAGTTGAATTTTAACAAAGATTTAAAAGGAACACCTACTTGGATTAGCTCACATGCCAATCATCGGGTCTAAACATTACTTGCATTTGTTGAACGACTTAAAAGGTAACCAAGATGAACTCCCGTTATACTTGAAACTTTAATTGCTCTAAATATGATTATTGCTCCCGCAGATAATTTCTACTCAAAACAATTAAGCATTAAGAACCTAAGTTGATTTTATGATTTAATCTTTAAAAAGCTTTCTCCCGAACTGCTTATTCGTCTAATCAGATCCCTCTATCATAAGCGTTTACACACTCAAAATGGATTTAATTGTTTAAAATCTTTATCGTTAGTTTCTCCCGAACTCCAACGACTTTAGGTTAATTATAGACCGATTAACCGTTTCATAAACCAATTGACAATGACATAGATTTCTCCCGAACTTCTAATTACAATTATCAATCAATAAATATAAAAGATAAAAACAATTTTTAAACCCAAATAAATGTGGATCTATGATTAAACGTAAAAATCTTGTTCAATACTTGCAAGCAACATTAAATCGACCCTATGACATGCTTACTACCCAAGCGGGTGCAAGAGAATTAGTTACTTATATTAAAAAGACAAGATTAAACAAATAGAGAAGAAATCATATTATACCAAACGATTGAAGATAATTCGGTAGCAATGAGGATTACAATCGAAGGTTGAAAAGCTGAAAAACCCTAACAACTTATTTGCTCCAAGAGGCTAAAAACTATGAGAAACTAAGAAAAATTATGCAAGAATTCGTCCCTGATTTCAGAACCCTAATCATCTATATATAAGATATGCGCGTGTAACGCCCGTTACATTTGTACTACGCGTGTAACGCCCGTTACACTCCTTTGACATCCTCACGGCCGTTATGCGCATAACAGCCCGTTACAGGGATTTCAGGATTTTTCCTTGTAACGGGAGTTACACCTTCCAGATTTCGTTTTCTTCGTCTTTCACTTAATTTCGACCGAATCCTTCTCCCGTTTCTTCCATATGTCATCAAAATCAACCAACTCATTCGTCTAATCATTTTCCAACCTGAAAACACTTAACACTACCTCAAAGCATCGAAAGTTGGATATAAAACTATAAAAATAACGAATAATTGGTTCTAAAATCTAGTGGGAAATGGTATAGAATATGATACATCAGGTCCAAGCCACCACTCCGTAGGCCACCACTCCGAGCGTTAGAACCTCGAAAGGTAGGGCTAGCTCTGATACCAATTGATACGAACCCATCCCATAATAGGCTCGTATCATGTCATAAGCTAGGTGTAGAACTCACTCCCAAAAGCTAGCTCAAAGAAGGAGGGGACACCTAGGCTTATAAACCACCAACCAATCCCATACTTGGCCGATGTGAGATCATATCAGTTTCATAAGGTGAAATCGTGACCATTAATTTTGTGGCTTAAATTTTGATTTCTTATTAGGTAGGTCAAACGTTGGCAAATCCTCTTTGCTAAACTCACTAACCAGACAATGGGGTGTTGTACGAACATCAGATAAGCCGGGTCTCACTCAGGTATCAAATTGTCTATCTTGACTAAGTTTTGTGTTAAAGTACAGATTTTCCTTATAATTTAGTAGAGCATGGAAATTTTGACGCTCATGAATTCTTGTGCAGACTATTAACTTTTTCAACCTTGGATCAAAGCTATGTTTAGTTGATTTACCCGGGTATGGTTTTGCTTTTGCAAAAGACGAAGTCAAGGAAAACTGGGAAGAACTTGTAAGTGTTACAATAGCTTTTGTAATTTTCATCGAGGCTTTTTGAATTTGGTGCGTTTCAAAAATATCTTGTAATACTGGATAATCAAATATGGATAATTAGCTATAGTAGATTGGGTTGTATACTAGTGTCTGGATGTGCTTTTGCTGTTTAAGTTTTTGACAAATTTTGTTGTATTCAAGGAGTTTAAAGATAACATGACCAAAAATGACATCTTTATTAAAAAAACGACAGATATTTTGTGAAATGGAGGTAAAGTGATTTCAAAATTAGATTACTTAGAAGGGTATAATAGGTAATTTCATTTTACCCTTGAATAATAGTTTTATTTAGAACAAGTATGAAACTGATTATTCAGCGCAGATTTGTTTGACTAAATAGTTGGATAATCAGAAACAGAATCAGTTTATCCAGACACTAAAAACTGAGTTTTGTTTCCAAGTGCCTTGGATGTTTATCTAAGGTGCTTTATTTTAAAAAGAAGAAGCTTATCCAAGGTACTATTAGATGCATGATTTGATAAATTTGGTGGTCTTCTTGACTTGTCTTGTAATTTGTAGGTGAAAGAGTATGTTTCCACTCGTGAAGGCCTAAAACGGGTATGTCTTCTAATTGACACAAAGTGGGGTATGAAGGCGAGGGATCATGAACTCGTTGATTTAATGGAAAGGTATGTGTACTGATTGTGGGCCACAGTGGCAAGTAATTTTGATCAAAGTTATCAGAGGTGGTAATATTGATTCATCTACTTATGAATGAGTCAAAACTGGATTTTGGTCAAATGGGCTGAAAGTTGGCTATAGGTAGTTTAAAAGTAGACAACCTCTTAGATCTTATTCAAGAAGAAATCTAGATTTGATATTGGGTCTCATTACTTGGTGTAAGGAAAAATAAAACGAGGCCCATAAAATCGAGAAACCTGGTATATATATAGATTGTACAACTACAAACCCTTTTAACGGATCACTTTGTATAGCCATTTTGTAATAATCATTGCATGGGTGTAATTGTTTTCAATGGCCAGGTCTAAAACCAAATACCAGATAGTACTGACAAAAACTGATTTATCGTTCCCCATTGATGTGGCCAGGCGTGCAATGCAAATTGAGGAGGTAGTAAACATACATATTTGTACCTCAAGAGTTTTCCTTACTTTCTTTGACAATATTGAGCTAATTCTTATGATTATCTGATTATGCAGACCCTTAAAACGAAGAAATCTGCTGTTCAGCCTTTGGTAAGAAATGTTGATATCTTAATATTGGATGTTGCATAATGGGTGGGTTGGGTAACAGATCAAGACGAATAATTTTTTTTACGATTTGTATTGGGTTGATTGAAAATCATTGGTCCAAATTTCCAAAATAAGTAGTTATTTATATGAATACGTAATGTGTTAAGTATGATTACAATAAGTGTTTTTTTATTAAGTAATCAAGTTTTTGAGATAAAATGATCAAGAGGTCTGCGCTCATTGTTGCTTGTATAGCTTTTGGGTTGGTAAAACCACTCGATTATCCCAGTGCAAGTCAGAATTCTTTTACGAAACCCATTCTTATTAACGACTAAATGCAAGAAAGAACTGATGCTTTAACCTGCTCTTTATGTACTCATTTGCATTCAGAATACAAATGAGACAACTGTTTACCCATTTATCCTTTTTGATTCATCTCCTTAGCAGCTAATATCTTCTATTACATTCTTTCGACTGTCAGAGATTAAGCATATCCTAAATCGACCCACTCAAGAGCAAATGTGTTGAAATGCTAAATCTCATTTAGTCCAACTAGGACATAAATATCCTCTTTTATGAACCTACAAAGTCAGATTCTCATGGAACAAAAAGAAAAGTGTTTATGTATTTATTTTTAATTTACTTTCTCTGGCTAAACATTATTTTAAGATTCCCTACTCAGTGGAAACGATTATCGTCGATATGGGGGTAGAAAGGAACCTTGTTTGACTCTTGAAGAGAAACATAGATTTTTGTTTCACCTTATGCTGTTTTGGGTTTTGTTCATTTGCAGATGATGGTTAGCTCTAAAACCGGAGCTGGGATTAGAACTTTAAGAACAGTGCTTTCTAATATATCTCGATTCGCACGAGTCTAGCGGTATATCTTAAAATCTATCTTAGTTTACATATTACTGCTACAATTTCATATCAGCCCCACGGATTCTTCAGAATCTGACCTTGACTGCCCCAATGGTTTGATGTTATTAGGAAGTTTGACTTATAAAGTCAAAGTTATCAGTTTTTGTAATAACATCTAAACTGATTGGTGTAATGTCTATTGTAATAATATATTAGATAGTTGCGTCAGAGTTTTTTTTATAATTACAAGTAGTGGATGTTAGTTTTATGATAAGATGCATAGCACTCTTGAATTTGGAATGCTGATGTGTTTGAGCTTGAAAGTCATATTCTATATACCGGGTTCTTATAGTGGGTGAAGCCTCGAAACTGCTCCTTGATTGGTCTTGGATTTCATGGTTTTCATTCAAGAGAATAGCCTTCAATAGACATGCGATACTTCCCTATTTGCTTTTAAATATTAACATGATATGGAATAAATCTGCACTTCTATACTTCCCTTTCTATAGCAAATAGAAAGTGTCTAAAATATTAAGGATTGGATTTTGATATTTCTACATTTATATATTTTTGTATTTACTATACTACTCTTTTCTATATTTAAATACCCCGTCAATAAATAACACATACAATTTGTATACCTATGTTTTAGACAATCTTAATATGAATCAACGGTTAAGGCCGTCTACCATCACATAATAAATTTTACAAATATTTTAAATCGCCATACATTCTTGATCTAACTCATGATGTCAGTTTTTAAACATCTTGGTACTTCCATACAACAAAGAGTTAGTGGGGTATAGTTTGTTGCCTGTTTGTTTGTCTTTTAAGCGGAATGAAAACTATACCATAACATTATCGATAAAAAAAACTCATGACATAGTGGATTTGGACTAGATGTTGTAAATGTTGTACGGAGAAGAATCAGTGTATCTTAGTACTCATAATATATGTGAATTTGATTCAATAATTGCTGGGTATTAAACATTTTAAGGTGTCTGATGGCAGTACCAATGGGGTAAACCCGAGTTTAATAAACTCCAACTTTAATCTCCGGGGCATTAGTTAGGGAGTGTTTAATAAACTCTGAATTTCTTTAAATGTCGATAAACATAATTAATTTTTAACAAAAATGCATTTAATAGTCATTCGATCAAGTTGATTCTTAACACTAACTAATGTCCCTATGACCTTAGTTAGCAATTCCCTAATTATATACGGAGTATTTCATGATCATGTTGTTAAGGATGAATTTTCAATACTTTTACAAAATATATTAAAAAGATTAATCATTTTCCGTTAAAAAGAATTTGTAAATAACTTATCCTTGAACTATTAAAATGATACATGAGGAAAGCATCATCATCATCAACATAAACCAACTATCATTAACCAACTAACCATCACTAAAACCTCTTTGTGCCCATTAAATAAATCTCCTTCACTCACCCAAAATTTCACTTTCTCTCTCTAAAAAAAATATACACACACATATATTTCTAGAGAGAGAGAAAGAAAACACACACACACAAATGTGTCCTTTACGAATTATTCTCATATTTCTATCGGCATCTCTCGCCGGATTCTTCGCTCTCCGTAATTTCAAATCTCATTCAATCATTCCTTCCGCCACCGACACTCCCGCGTCCTCCGACGATTCTCCCGTTTCCGACGCTACTTCCGGCCGCCGATCATCTTCCAAGGTTCATTTCATCATTCCTAGGGTTTTCATTATATCTTCTTTAAAATATATGTATATCTATAATGTGTGTGTGTATATATATATAATGTGTGTATGTATAATTGCAGGTTTATGTTGCATTTATGAATGGATTTTGGACTTGTGTTGATATGGCGAGTGGACGTTATCTCTGGAGAAACCTAATTTCTGTTTCCAAAAAATCTGATTGATTTTTTCTATAATATAGTGAGTTTTTTATTTTTTTATTTTACTTATATTTTTTTCTATAATTAGTTTGATTAATTTGCTTGATTTTTATTTATGATAATAATAATAGTTCTTGATAAATTTTTGGGGGAAAAAAAAAGAAGAAGTTGGTTTTGTAACTTTGATTCCTTGTAGCGAGTATTACAACATAAGCATTCAATAGTAATTAATTACTATAAAAAAGTTAGTTGTTTAAAATTGCAATATACTTCACCTGTTTCCTTTTTATCGATTATAATAACGTATTACGGAAATGATCCGCGTTAGTACATAGTGTTAAGAAAGTAGTAGTGAAGTATTACGGGAAGTATGAGTCACTGAGTAAGAGTAATGCATTTGAGGTTTTGCTACCAGTTATGGTAATTTTGTTACATATGTTAACGGTATGCGTCCAATTTTCTTTTTTACCAATGATAGGAATGTTTTTAAGCCATGTTGCTTTGGTTGGTAAGGAAATGCTATTATGTTGCTATAATCGGTTAAATAGGCGAGTTATCTTGTCGTCTAAGAAATTAAGTAAAGTTTAGATGTGGATGTATGGTAGAACTTGCAAAACAATTGCCAACTTTAAACTATCTTGATGTTTACATGAAGTTATGTCAATGCTATAAATATTTTGATATTTTTTTGGTCCCTGCTAGGATAGAAATACTTTTATGAGCAACTTAGGTTAATGAGTTTATTTCAGTGTGATTATTGTAGCCTATGAATAACAAAATCCGTGTATTGATGTTTATGAATTTGTTTTCAAAATGATGAGTTTGTTAGGCTTGTTTTTAATGTCTACCAGTTTTCAGGGTGCTTGATTTTTCTTGATCCAGTTGTCGTTGTACATCAAAATGAAAATCTATAATATTTGGGTTAAATTCGGGTATTTATCATGTAGGTCCAAATTGTCTAATTGAATGCCATGACTACTATAGGATTGTAGCAATGATATTATGCATAATCAGTTAAAGTATGCTTAAGGGTATTGAAGTTTTAGATAACAGCGTCTAATATTTTTGCTACAATGCTGGAACCTATCTTTATCGCTAATAGTATGAGACCCGTTTGCTTTTCACATTCCAATAACCATCCATCTATCTGTACATTGGTGCGTTCCAGAAATTGATTCATGTTTTTATTATGGGAAACAGGAATTGGTTTTGGGTGATATTTCTTGGTCTTCTAGGCCAATCTAAATTAGTTGGGAAACATGAAAAAGATGAGTTGGAGCTCTCTAGTTGGTCAAAGAAGGTACTATAAACACACAAGCAAAGTTAACATGAAAAAATTGTTGGTCAAAGAAAGAACTATGTGATGATAGTTGCTTTTTGTTGTGTGAGGCATGCAACAGTCATTTTTCTGTGATTTATATCTGGTATGTGGATAATTGTGTAACCTTCTAAACCATGCGTTAATATATGTAATTATGTTGAATATTTATGATTTTTCTGTGATTTATATCTGGTATATTGGCATTAGTCTTTTAGAAGTGTTAAATTTATTATCTGAATGTTTCAAATTTGCAGGTGAAAGTGTGTGGATGTGAGCTTCCTTTTCTATGTACAGTTAGAACCAGAGTGGATATGAATATTGCATTTTGCTCAGCTTTAGTTGTATTTCCGAAGGAACACCTAATCATCATGTCTAGGCTATATGATATATATCGAAGTATTTCTTATCTTTTGTATGTCGTGATTTTAGCTGTTGTGTGTTTTGAAGCTGTAATATGCAAGGTCCCTGCAGTTCTGATCCTTGAATATCACATTCTGTCTTGTAAATTCTGGTGTATGGCTTTACTTATGTGGTGAATTTTAATCAATAACCGAAATATGGAAGTATCTGGAATGAATTGTTACACTCATTTCAGATTTGCGCTCTCTCGGGCTTCATTTTTATGAGGGTAAATGTCAAAAATAGCAACATAATTTTACATTTGTTTTAAGGTAGGTACTGTACTTTGTAAAATACCAATATAGGTAATGAAAATTTGTTCCGATAAAAGTAATGTTATATCCTGATATTGGCTCAACTAGTAATTAGTAAACTTGAATTTTTTTGATGTATTAAACTTCCAAAACTAGTACCATGTACGCGTAATACGACGATGTAAACATGAAAGTTAGTACTATGTAAACATTAAAATACTAGATGTATGCACGTGTAATATGATGATGTGGTGATGGTGGTGTTGGTGGCGGTGTTAATAGCGGCGGTGGTTGTGGCTGTAGTGGTGTGGTTATTAATGATGTAAGAACGGTAATGTAATTATTTTAAAGGTTGTAAATAATTTCATTTAAGATATTATATAGGTATATCAAGTAGGAATATTTTAATTAGTGAATAAAAATTAAGATATTTTTGTATCATCAACTTCTTACTTCAATAAAAAAGAAGGTGAATATTTTATAATGTAATATAGATGTATCATTTAACCATTATAGGTTATGGAGTGAGTTATTTTGAGAACTCGCAACTAACAAAAGAACACGAGAAAAATTTTGGACCACATATTTTTCTCACCTTTCTCGCTCTTCAATTAAATAAGAAAATTAATCCAAATCATTCAAAATATTTTATCACACAAACCACCGTAAATCGCTAGATGAAAAAATAAATATGAGCAGTCTTAAAATTTCATCATTTTTCATTAAAGATGCAACTCGATACTTACACATAACCTACACATGTGTAAATTGAACGAAAATTGTGATTCGGAACGGTCTTCGCCCTTAAGGATATTCATAAAGGGTAGCTAGTGCGGGTGATAGGTCCATAGTTATCGACTCGACTCGAAATCTGATTTTTTGACTCGTGACTGGAAACATGACTCAAATCGTAAGAGTCAGGATATTTTATAATATATAATTTTATAATTATAATATATAATTTTATAATTATATATAAGTATTTATTGTAAAATATTGTATTTTATTGATATATTCAGCTAAAAATAGAAAATACTTTTAAAATAATGTCAAACTAATAGCAAATAAAAGAGTTAAATTATAAAAAAAAAACTAAAAAAAAGTTAAAATTTGTGACTCGTGACTCGGAACATGACTCGGACCAACTCGCACAACAAAACACGAGTCATGTTACGAGTCTGGAGCAAACACGAGTCACCCACCGATTCGTCTCGTTTTCACCTTATTTTGACTTGACTCGTACGAGTCGACTCGTGACTCGTACGAGTTTGACAGCTATGGATAGGTCATTGAGGGCGATAGGTCATAGGATGATAGGTCATAGAGGGTGATAGATAATAGGGGGTGATCGGTGATGGGGTGCTCTACCTAACGGGCTCCGCCCTTAGCCGCTATGGCTCCACCATGGACTGACGGGCACCGCCGTTGGCCACTATGGCTCCGCCATGGATTGACAGGCTCTGAATTTAACCTTCATTGTTGTGTACATATCGTTATTTACAAATTTAAATGTGAAAACAAAGATCCTACACATGTGTAGGTAAAAGTACTAGGGAAAAAAGACGAATATTAAAAAGTCGTCAAAAGTGTATCAAATTACATCTCTAATGAAAGAAGATGAAACTTTAAGACTACCCATATTTATTTTTTTCATCTAACGATTTACGGTTTGTGAGATAAAACATTTTGAATGATTTGGATGAATTTTCTTATTTAATTGTAAAGAGAGAAAGGTGAGGGGAATATGTAACCCAAAATTATTCTCGCGTTTTTTTATATTTGTAAGTTCTTAAATAACCCTTCCTCTGTAGCATGTAGGTCATAAACTTTCGATATTTGTACATGTTAATATAAGTATCAATGTATCATCGTGTTACTATGTGTATATAAAAATATATTGGGTAAAAAAAGAGACTGAATGTTCATACCAATACATTAGTGGAGTAAATTACGTATATTCATATTTACGAAGTAGATTAGTTATCATGGACAAAAGTAAATGTATTATTGTTATAATTCGACAAAGACCCATTTTATGACCTAGCTAGCGTTGTTGCAAATTACTCCATATGTACTAATGTAGGTTTACTAATGATGCCATGCTTAATGTTTGAGATCTTGAGTTACATTTTTTTTTGGAACGGCCAGAAAATTTTTATTAAGAAAGCAACTAGCAAAACACTAGCTGCAAATTACAAATACAAGAGATAAATAATACGAAATCAAGTGTGAATTAAATGGTTTATCTCATCGACTGTCCCTTGAGAGTTGGGTTGGGATTGGTTGTGCCGTCCATCACAAAATTTACATGTTACTTTGAATTAAATGTGTTTGGTGTAGTCAATTATCCCGTTGAAAAATGAGTATGGTGTGAATACAAGACATGTTTTGATTTTGGCGTGAATATGAACGCTAAAATGAGAAGAGTGAAATATACAACGACGGAGCTAAAATTTGATATTAAAAATTGGTCGTTATTTGATTGGGAGGTGTCGACCGGAAAAACTAATGTTCTTTGATCTTAGAAATACACTGGTTATTGTAATCATACGTTGCCGCGGAACACGCTTTTTATACGATAAAAATTTGCATATAATAGTATTAGTGTAATATAAATTCATTTATGTAAAATTTTCAAATCCAAGTTTAAACAAAAAAGACAACAAAGTATGTAATATAACTTTTATAATAAAATGTATAAAAACATAGAACATTTATATAATAATGTAAATAAAGACATTTTGATTACGGTGATATAATATAGTGTCTTGTTTTCAATGTTACCAAAACGTTAAACGTGATGATGATGAATTTTTTATATATATAAGTCGAACTTGAGCTCTAAATTCAAACTTGAAAAACTTAACAAGTTAAACTCAAGCTTTTAAAGGCTCGACTCGAGTGGTTATTGAATTTTTTGAGTTGATATATATTATCAAGCTTTTGAAACTCATGAGGCATAGTAAAAAAACATTTTTCTAGTAATTGAGATTTTTGAACAACATTATATTCTACTCTTACTCCAAAATTACACGTATGTCTAAAAAACATGACTCTCGAAAAACCCCAATAATGATTTTGAACTTTAGTTAATAATGTTAATTACTCTTGTACCTTTTAAGATTTGTGTTAACGTTAAACTTGAGTTTAAGAATGTTAGTAATAGAATATTGTGATGATGCTATTTTTAGAGTTATAAGGTAGAGTTTAAGTGTTTAACTCATGTATATTATCAAGCTTTTTGAGACGTGGGTGAACCTTAATCAAGCTGATCTCAAGCTTGCATACTGAAACTTTGTCGAGCTTTTCTTGAATCTGTTACAACTAGCCGTGCATAAAAACCAGGTTTAGGCAAAACTGGATACAACCCGAATCGATTTCTAACCTGTTTTTGGTCAACGTGAATTGGGTTATTTACCGGTTTAGACCTTTTTTTCTAAGAAAACTGGTTTCTGACCGGTAAAAACTGATCCAAAAAGTGAGTTTTCAAACCGAATCCAAACCGTCAGTTTTTTAAATACCCTAACCGAATTTTGGAAAACTGGCTTTAAAGCGGGTTCATTTTTGGGTTTTTCAAACCCGTTTTTGTCCATTTGGTTTTTTCCCCACCTCCAGTCACCCTACTGGTTAAAACTTAAAAGGAATGGTTTGGTCAAAATTCTTTTGATGGGCCTAAGGCCCTAATTTAGCCTAGCCCTTTTGTAAACCAAAAGAATGAATGTCAAACTAACTCAAACGGTCAACAATCGCAACGGTCGGATTTTTTCTTAAACGGTTCGATGCTTTTTAGTTTTTACATACTACAGAGTTTTTTTATAAAAAAAAATAAATCAAAATAAAGAAAGAAATGGGGAAAAGAAAAGGTCGTCGTCAATCACAAAAAACCCTAAATAACGATAATAATAATAATAATTCCAATTCTAGTGAAGACGATTCATTATTACTCAGATCAGAGGATTTAGATGAAGAAAAATCAGAATCAGATGGAGAGTTTTTCGGTTGTTATCTGCTGACGTCACTCTGTCCTCGTTATAAAGGCCACACTTACATTGGGTAAAAAAAATACCTTATTATTATCATTATTATTATTATTATTATTATTATTATTATTATTATTATTTCTTAGTAATAATTATTGTTAATTTGTTAGTATTATTTTGTTTCGGGTACATGTTCCTTTAATCATAGTGTTACATGATGACGTAGTAATTTATGATATTATAAAAAAAAAAAAAACGGATTTCATAAGTTATACACTAATCTCGTCCATCCGTCCCAAAATAAATGTTGAAATTAAAAAAATGATGTTTTATCAGTGGACAATTTTTTTTTGGGACAGAGTGAAGTGTTATTCAGAATTGATTTTTTTAGGTTGGTTATATGGCTTGGATATCATTTTTTGATGAAGTTACCTTGAAAATCAGGGGGGCATTTTTGTAATATACGAGTATCAATCATTTATATGATATGCGTGTGTGACTTCATTTATGACTTTGTAGTCAACTGCATATTCGATTTTCACATATATATATAATATAATATAATTTTTTGTAGGTTTACAGTGAACCCACAACGGCGAATTAGGCAACATAATGGGGAGTTATGCAGCGGTGCATTTAGGACGAAGAAAAAACGTCCTTGGGAAATGGTACTTTGTATATACGGTTTCCCTACAAACGTTGCTGCACTTCAGGTCTGTATTATCAATCGCTGTTGATGTTTTTGTTATTTTGGAAATGTTTATAATGTTGAGTTGATATGTGCAGTTTGAGTGGGCTTGGCAACACCCTGTGGAATCGTTGGCAGTTAGAAAGGCGGCGGTTGGTTTTAAATCTCTTGGCGGACTTGCAAATAAGATCAAACTTGCATACACAATGCTCACATTGCCATCCTGGAACAAGTATGTATAATGTTCATTGGTCTCGTTGACTTTAGTAGATGTGGCAAAACGGGTGGGTTGGGTAACTGTCAAACAGATGGAATTTAATTGTTAATATAGATGATTAATTATTTAACCTTTGAGCCACTTTTGTCGTATTTCCAGTTAAGCCATTCTTCTTTTTTTTTTTCACTGTAACCTGTTCAGACTTGTTAGGAGTTGAACGTAGTTTAATTTCCTACCTTGTGTCGTTAGTCAAATTATATATTTATATGTATGTTCTAATCCGCTGATAATCTGACATCTATGTTTTATGATTCTCTTGGAGGTTGAACCTGACTGTAAACTTTTTCTCAACAAAATACACAACACATTATGCTGGGTGCCCTACCTTGCCTAGCCACATGAGGGTACACGTTCGTTCCATGGACGAACTTCCATGTTACACAGAAGGATATAAAGACATAGAAGATGATTTGTTTAAATTTGAAAATGATTTGTCGGGTGATGAAGAAGAAACAGAAAAAAGTGGTGGTTCCAACGATTTTGAGGCAACAGTTGAAGACGTAACTGTTTCAGTTTCTGCTTCTGTAGATCATCACAACATTGAAGCAGAAGCGACTTGTGTTTCAGATACTCGAAATTATAAACGACCATTCTGCAATGATGATTTGTGGGATGATGAACCTGAAAAATCTGGCGGATGTCGTGAATCGCAGGCAAGGTTTGGAGATATAACGATGTCAGTTCCAGTTTCTTTGGACAATCACACGAATGAAAATAACGCGATCTGCGTGTCAGATGATGAAAATTATGAACTACCATCTTGCATTAATAAATCTCCAGGAAGGTTGTTTGTTAACATTCCCGAAAGTTCATTTACTACAGGCTCTGACTATTGCGGTGTTACTTCTCCAATAACGGGAAACAAAGATGGTAAAAAGGATTGCATTACGGATAAAGATGGGCCCGGAGCCGAAATTTCTGGCCCAGTTGAGGTGATAGATGTGTTTACTCCATCTCCAGAGTACAGAGCTAATTTCCGAAGGAAGAAAAGAGCGGTGTCTGCTGTTTGTCCTGAGGTCATTGACCTGACAGAGTCACCCATATGTGTGTAATTAGTGTTTTTCTATTGATCATATGTTATAGTTGCATACTGTTTTTTTTTTATTTAGTTATAAAATCAACAATTCATGTATGCTTGTACCGTTGATATCCAATAAAAGACTTGTTTACAATTAAGGTACCTGATTACAAGGGTGGTTCATTAACATCTCTTTCTTATTGACTTTCTCCTGTTTTTTTTTATCTGCAAACGGGCTGGGACGTGTCAAAATAGATTTGGGTCAAACTAATATATACTATTTAGAAACAAATTAAATGGGCAGGATTCCGGGTTTGATTCGATTTATATATAGTCTGTTTATTCATGCTTTATAAATATAAATACATCAATCAAGGTATTTCCATGTGTGGTAGTTAAAAGTGTCTCCTTCATGTACAAGATCCAATTGTTTTGCAAGTGGCAAATGTTGAGCATACTTTTGTTCATTTAATGTTGTTGTACATATAGATGCTTTCTGTTATTATCACATGATTTTGTGAATCTGTATCTAGGCTTTCAAGAAGCAAAATACTTTTTTAACTCTACAGCGCCAACACATCAATCACAAGATGACTTTTTCTGAGTCACCGTTACAAGTAACATTATGTGAAGAAGAAGCTATCCAGCACATTGGCATGTGATTCCTTCCCGTCTTGAGCAACAAAGTGCAACATCAACAACTTTTGACATGACCCCAAGTAAGAAAAAGAATACTACCACACTCAAAGTATGTATCGTGTTCTCATGATAACCATAACTAGTTAAGTGGTTCAGCGCGAATCTTTAATGCATTTATCTACGTGTATCCAATGAAGAATATATTTACTGTATGACTCATAGATGAATTTTGGGTAGGTTGCAAAAATGGGTGGGTTGGGTAATTGATTCAAATGGATTCAGGTTGACACTGGTCTTAATATTATTTTTAATAACAGGATGGGGAGTTGACCCACAAACACGTTTTGTCTATTATATTTCAAATTTCTAATGATTAACTAATGCATTAATTGTTACTAATTGTAATTTTCTTATGATTTAGCACAAAAAATAGACTCTGGGCAACTTTCAACCCATTTAACATGCTTCCTTTTCAGCTTAAACTTTTTAACTTACCCGTTTGACCCAATAGAGATTAGACATATCTGCTTATGACCATTCATAAATAAATGGGTCAATAGAGCCACCTTTAGTTTTGGACTTGTTTTGATGTCTTCTATAACTCCAAAAGAGTCTGCAAGGGTGTGGTGATGGTGTTGAGCGATCATAGGCACTGATATGTATAATTAGAGCAACCTAGACAAGTGATTACTGCCTATATGAGCAAGATAGAGAATATATCCTTAAAAGGAACCGTTTAAAGATTCCTAGCTAAACAAAGATTGTGCATAACATATATGAGCAAGATCAAGAATCGGATACCAGGAAAAAAATGGTAATCGGGTGCTACTGATCCTGCTGCGGTAGTAGCCCCTGTTGTTCTTGTTCATCACCTTGCCAATTCCAAATAATATCTTGAAGTCCAGGTCTTAAACCTTCATTTACCACCTTCTGGTATTCCAATGTATCTCCATTAGTTTTCTTCACCTCGACCATATGGAATGATGGAGTGAGTTCAAATATCTCTGCATCGATCGACAAAGTTCCTTTTCTGCCCTCTCTCATTGCCTCCAGTTTCAGTAACCCTGGTTCTCTTTTACTCACATTCATCCTCACACGTTTACCGATTTCTTCCAATTTAGAAATAATAACTGAAGCAGGTTTCCAAATGGTAAATCTGGCTTCTTTCTTTTGTTGAGGCTCCTCAAACAATGCTGTCAAATCAAACCCAGGAGATAAAGAGATAATATCAAATGCATTCATATTTGGAGGCCTTGACAATTCTTGATCTTCTGCATGATCTGTACTAGTAGTGGACGACCCCGAGGCTCTGTCTAAATTTTGTTCTTCAGATATACTTCCCTTTTTGAACCATGAGTTTTCCTTTATTTTGGGAATCGTGATTCTTTTAACAGGATTTGGGTCCAAGATTTTCAAGAGCAACTTCCGAGCCTCAGGTTGAACCCAACTTGGAAATTTAAATTCTGATCTCCCAATCTTTCTATACATTTCCACTAAATTAGAATCATGAAATGGAAGATAACCTGCTAATAAAACATACAAGATTACCCCACAAGACCAAACATCGGCTTTATCCCCATCATACCCTTTCCTAGTGATAACTTCTGGTGCCACATAAGCAGGAGTCCCACACGTCGTATGCAGTAGTCCATCTTGACGCTTAGATTCAGCAAGAGCACTTAACCCGAAGTCAGAAACTTTCAGATTTTCATTTTCATCCAATAGTAAGTTTTCGGGTTTTAAATCACGATGATAGACTCCTCTGCTATGACAAAAATCAACAGCATTGATCAGCTGATGAAAATATTTACGAGCAGTTTGTTCTTTTAGCTTCCCATTCGCTACTTTATCGAAAAGCTCGCCGCCCTTGGCGTATTCTAACGCAAAATATATCTTTGATTTGGTAGCCATAACTTCATAAAGCTGTAAAATGTTAGGATGTCTCACCAGTTTCATTATAGATATTTCTCTCTTGATTTGATCAACAAGACCTACTCTTGAAACCTTCTCTTTATCAATTACCTTAATCGCTACACTTTGGCCCGTTACTAAATTACGAGCATAGTAAACTTTCGCAAATGTGCCTTGGCCTAGTAATCTCCCTAACTCGTACTTTTCCATCAAAATATTGCCTTCAGTATCCATATTTCTTGTATACCGAAGCTTGATAAATCAAACAACTTAAATGGCCCACCCTCAATCTTACTTATATAGAAAGGTTTTCTACAATGATGCAGATTACTCGTATATGTTAAGTTACCATTCTAGAACGGAATTTTTTCTCGAGTTTAGGGACAGGAATCTGACAAACCAGATGCATTTCTCCGATCAGTCTCGTCAGGGATGAAAAAAGGTAGCTCTGGAGATGCAAAATAGGCACATCTTTCTGCATCCCTATCTTTTTCTTCAAGGCGCAACAAAGTAAGACATAAAATATTCGATACACAAGCAGTTTATGGTACTCTAACAAGCACGAGATCCAAACCTGAACAGCAATATTTAAACATCACAAGTAAGAAAAGAAAAATGTGTTTGTGAAGAGTTTAACATAAGTATAAGCCTTCTCATTAAGGCATATATTTAACTTGGATCTTTTGCATCTCATCAGATATTATTGATTACTTCTACAAGTAGCTATATCTAAGAAGCAGTTTCAACTGAGCATATATCATTTGAAATTTCAATAAATATATACAAGTATATATGCTTGACATGAAATTTTTTTTACATATTTAAGGCCGAAGATCGATTACTTTGTCAATTTAAATTTTACACGTTCTTTTGAAAAACTACCAAGATTAACAAAAAAAATAAAAAAAATAACACAGATTGAACCATCTTATAACGTGACTCAAATGCACAAATTATAACAATCAATCATCTTGATAAAACAAAAGCATCTCCGGCCTAACGATATTCAAGGAACGTTATATATATATATATGTTAGCATAAATTTTAATTAGATATGAGTATAATTTTTATTTTCTTTTTTATATGTTCGCTCCGCTATAAAAACATTCAATCAAGTTCCGCTAATGATCATCCGCATAAACAAACTATATATTAGTACTAACAGCAGCATATATCCGGTTCACACACACATGTAAAGAAGGTAAAACATGAAACTGATGATGATAAATAAATATAAATATACTCGTATATCATATATATATTGGATTATGAATGAACTGAATTTACCTGTATATATGTAGGTGTTGATCAGCATGCATATGAATACATGGATATGAAGGAATTTGATAGATAAAAATTGAGTAATAAATAAAAGTGGGGTTTTTTTGTAAAGATTTTGTGATATTAAAGAGTGACACGATGAATTGGGATGGACTTGATATATAGTTCACATGCAATTGCTTGCTGTTGTTACAAATTAAGGTTGTTAGTTTCTCATCGAGGTTATGAAGGGTTTCGTTTCATGTGAGTGCCTTTTTATATATATGTCTTGTTTGGTCCTCGTGAATTGATATTCTTCCTTTGTTTCTTTAAGTTTGTGAGTGATGAGCTTTTAGCCCCCTTTACTTTGATGAAATGGGTTTTACTAGCTCAACTTAATTTACATTTGTTGGTCATATATATAACTATATAAGAAGACATTAGTTTGGATTTGTTTCTTTGTTTCTTAGAAAGACATATATTAGTATCTATTTAACACAAATATACCAAGGTGCTAATCGATGTATGGCTTCGATGGTGCGAGAAACACAACATGGAACCCTAATAAGATTTCCAAGTTGTTTTTTAAACCATCCAAAACATACACTAGTTAGATAAAACGTGAAACCGTAAATTCTGAATTTGCAAGCGTTTTTTAAATCATCAAATCATACATCGATTGCCATGTACATTCAACGCTAAAGGATGGGGTGAGGCCGGGGTTTTGTTATGTCAAAGCAACGACCTACAGGACCTAAAGGATCATCTAGGTCGTACGTCAATGATGTGCCACAAGGATCGAACGACCTCCTTGACTCATCTTGACATGGTTGTTGTACCTTCAGAAGGATCATTGTTAAAATCTGCAAAGCAAAAGGACCCGCAAATATGTTACAACCACCATAAAGGATGGGTACTTGAGCGTCTGTTCAATCCTCATGGCACATAGTCGATGTGTGGCTTACGACTTGATACCATAACTTTTTGGTTGATGAGATAGCACATATACTTATTAATAATAATTAGAGGGCGGCGGTGGCAGTGACAGGCAACAGGTTACACCAATAGTGGCGGTAGCGTTATGGTTACTGATGCAAAAAATAATCTATGTAAATGGGGTAAGTATAGTTATTTTAGCGTTGAGTGATGATGGATTTGGTGGCGGATATGTGATCGGAGATGACAAGATTGATCGGAACAGAGGGTTGAGTGGGGGTGAGAATTGATACAGTGACAGGGAAGTTTAAATGTGGAAATTAAAGGTATTTTATTGGGATAAAAAAATATTTAATTTCTTAAAAGGGATAATATTTTTTAATAGGGAGTAAAGATGTAGGTCGTATAGCTAGATTTAAACTCAAAAACCGTCACATACTTAATAGTTAATAGCTTAGTAGACATGGAATGATAATAAAGGGGTTTAGGGTAAATATATAGACGTTGCAAATCCTAAAGCATCGAATGCCGTCATAACATTTTGGAAGGAGTTGTGGGGAATTATAATAAGCATCATCTATTAAATATGATTTACACATTGTTGTTAAGTTGTTAAACGTAATGTTAAAAGAAAATGGCCACTAGTTGCATCATCAGTAGTCAACGCTCAACGATAAATGCATATACGTGTTCAAAAATGTTTATGAACATTTTTCTTAGTCGACGGCTCACATAACACTTTTGGGCTCGGTTTAAGGCCCAATACTAGAGAATGGATAAAGTTTTTAAATTTGAATTTGAATAATAATTTATAAATCTTAAATCTAATATAAAAATATATTTCCGATTTCCCAAAAAAAAATCATACATACAGTATAAAATAGAAATTTCAACTTTCACAGGTATGTACTCATATACAGTCTGAAAAGGCTAAACTCACTCCTAAGATAAATAAAGCATTTTGTTTGTATTTATTTCACAGGTATTTCAGCTTCCGTAGGCTACAATTGTGTCTACTATGAGTGTGATGATAAATTTTCATGAGAAAATGTCACAAATGGTTCATGTGGTTTGTCATATTTACATTTTACGCCTTGTGCTTTTTTTTTGTTGCAACTGGGTCCTGCCTTTTTCGTTTTCGTTACCAAAAGTCCTTAACACTAACTTCCGTTAAATTTGGCCGTTAAACCCCTAATGTGCATATCACGTGAGGGCATTTTAGTCTTTTAACAACCATAAGGACTATATGTGATAAAAAGGATTTTTAGTTGACAATATATATATATATATATAGGGTAGCTTTCCGGTGAGAACATATTAAAAATAAGAACAGTGAGAATATTTTGTAACCGTTAGATCGAAAAATTGAATGGCTGAGATGGATGTGGGTATTTTTGAGATATTAAATAGAATTAATGGTAAATATGTCTTTTTACAAAGAATTTTAAGGACATGAAAGTAAATAAAAATAAAGAGAAAAAAAAAACCCCTGCACGTACAAGGCAGTTTTAAAAAAAATCAAAAAGAAGTTACAGATTGAATCAACTTGTATCTCCACGTTTAATATAAATCTTAAAAACTAAAATCTGGATTTATAAAAACCACCGTAGTAAAACTATGAAATATATCTAACAAATTTATTCAATTATTATTATTGTAGATCAACATGTAAGTGTTGTGCATTCTCAGTGGAAGAATGTTGCATGGAAAATCGTTGGTATATGTTGGAAAAATGCATCCAACATGTGATAATAAAAAAGAGAGCAACCCATTCATCCAAAATTCACGTAATGAAAGCTAACTTTGGTTTCACAGCATATGCATCCACTTTCCGAAATTAAAAGTGCAGTCTCAGTCATATAGTTAGTAATGCATCCTTGTTTATATACTTTACGAATTAGAAAAAATGCATCCAGGTATCGTACTTACGCATTAACTAATTTTAGATAAGTTGTGCATTCAATTCGAGTTATGCATCCATATTTAGGAGTTATGCAGCAACTTCAAATAAGATTTTTGTTTAATTTCGAGTTATGCATCCAATTCGATTTATGCATCCATATTTAGGAGTTATGCATCCAATTCGATTTCCGGTATCTTAATTATCTCCCATATATACAAGATGATCCGATCGACTATTCAGAAAGTAATCATGAAATTGGTATTGTATTTGATAAAATATGGAAACTATATTGGTATATAATAATGTATAAATTATGTGGAAGACGTGCAAAAATTAATTGTAATTTGAAAAGGCAGTTAACTTTATAAAATTATAAAACTGTTTGGAAAATAATAGAAATTAATGTATTTTGCAATTGTCTTAATTACCCTTTTTAATGTTTGCTGATTTGTAATTTTTCTATTGGTTCCTACTTGTTCTTATTTCAGTATCGTTCTCATTGGATGGGCCTCCTATATATATATATGGGGGAAGTGAGTATGGGGTTGTCCCCCATCTAAACTTAGATGGAGAACCCCTCACATTTGGCTTTTATAATCATGAAAATCATGAGGGGCCATGTATCTCTACTACCTAATAAAGCAAAACACCCTTTTCTATTTTTAGTAACTTCTGCCTTTAAAATATCAATATTGCCCTTGAACATTTTCCTTTTTCATATACCCTTTTCCGTTCCTCATTATCCCTTCCTCATTATCCCTTTTACTTTCCATACACACACATCTTCTTACTGTCTCTCTCTCTCGCACCAAACTCCGCCGCCGAGTCATCACCACGAACCACCGTCGGATTCATCGCCACCAATATGTTAACCAAATCCACACACACACTAAATCGCAACCCCTCTCTCTCTTTCGCCGGATTCATCACTACCAACTACCGCCGCCGGATTCATCACCACCAACCACTGCCACCGGATTCATCGCCACCAACAGGGATTTTTATTAAAATATTTTAATCCATGTTTTATTTTGATTATCCTTGATTGATTCTTTGTTATTTCAGCCTCACATACATCCCCCGCCGCCGACGTATACTTCCCCCGCCGCCGCCGCCGATTGAGCCACCGTCTATGTGAATTAAAGGTAAAATAGATCTTTTCTATTAATATACTTTAATCCATGTATTATTTTGATTAGAACCTAAAAATCGAAAATCGATATGAATTAAAGGTAAAATACATCTTTTTTATTAATATATTTTATTCCATGTATTATTTTGATTAAAACCTAAAAATCGAAAATCAATATATTTATACGTGGTTATGAGTTATGACTCATGAGTGTATGCTAATTGAAAGTAAATCAAATGATCTTTATATGAGTATATGCTTGGTAATGAAATCATGCCATGTGAGATTTAAATTCTCACAAATGATCTTTATGTGAGAAATTAACAAGTGTGTCTTTTTCCTTGCTCATGTTGTTTTTAACTTTCATATTTAACGATATAATGATTTTTCTAAAAGTTGTAGCTTAATTGAATCGTCATTTTCGTGTAGCTTAGTTGAATCGCCATTTGTTTTTGGTAAGCCTAATAATGCAGGGTCATCTTCTAATCTCAATAGATTTTGTTACTCACCCCCAAGGATTAACTCTTTAATTTTTGCATTATTATCCACTGTAAGTCATATATTTAGTCTTCTGTATTACCCTATAGGTGCTCATTTTACTCATTGCATTTTTTTCTTTCAGGGGAAGTTATTTTCAACCAACAAGTCAACAAGATAAGGGTAACATGATTTTTTGTTATTGTTACTGAATCATAATATGGGGCAGGAGATAATGTGATTAATTTTGTCATTTCATCAAATTTTCTGTTTGCAATATCAATTAGGTAGAAAACTGGGGTGGGTTGTGTAATATGACATAAAGAGTAATTTTTAAAAGGTTTTAGCTTGGGTGGCAGACGTTGCTAAACATTACTTCAATACTTTCTAGCTGGCATAGTGTTGGCTTCGCACACGGTGTCATGAATACCAACAACATGCCCGTATTAGGTTTCATGATTGATTATGGACCTTTTAGATTTCTTGATGCTTTTGATCCTAGTTTCACCCCAAATACTACAGATCTTCTGGAGAGACAAAATTTCTTTTCAAATCATACCGATGTTGGCATGTAGAAAATATCTCAGTTTGCATCAACTCTTTCTTTTCCTAATTTGATAAATGAGGTCAATTATGCTCTTGAAAGGTATTTCACCCTCCCACCCTTCTATTGTGTTTGCACTGATTATAAGCACCCAGTAGTAACCAGTTTTTGATTGCTTGGGTAAAGTGATTGTATTATTTTGTTATTATTTATGCCACATTTATTGAACTTGGAGTAGCTTTTAAGAAGGGGTTTTTTCTCTTCAAGAAAACTGATCTTTCTCATAATAATATTAATAACAATTTTATCATTAGATAAAGTAACTGGTTATAATCAACTGTCACTATATAGATTAGTAATCTAACACGTGAAAAACTAAATTGGAATTGAAACTGGATATGGAACTCAACTTAGAGTAAACAGAAAGCACATGTAAGTTCAAATAAAATGTAGACAGTTTGCAAGTTATTTTTTATGGTCTTCTTCTTCTATAGTCTTAGTCTTATTAAAGATAAAACAAGAGTGTAAGCAGTTTTGCTTATATGTTGAGCAGAGGCAGGGAGTTTGGCTATGCTTGTAGTATTGTATGACCCAAGCTCTTCTCTTCTTATGACTGCTGGATTTCAATCTGCCATAAAAGTGCATCAGTTGCCTTCGTCATCACCCATGGGTCTAGCAAATGAAATGGAGGTGGAAGACTTTGCAGGATGGTTCATGGTTGTTTCTCACGGAAGCATCTTGGTCTTATTGAATATATTGAGCAAAGCAACTTTGATCCTGATGAATCTTTTATGCAACATATGTATAATCTTTTCTATAATGAGCATTTTTGTATGTTGAATAATACATTATGTACGTTTGATTAAGATTATTAGCAACATCGCCTTTGTATTTCTATTGTATACAACCCATGTGTTTTGTTTATTCATTCACGCAATAGAAAGGTACCGCACATTTAACCATCTTTTTTCCGAATTTACCGCTGCAACGCGCGGGTACCTTTTTAGTTTGTTTTAAATTCAAACAAATAATAAAATATTTATACGTGTATATATATATGGGAGAAGTAAGTATGAGGTTGTCCCCCATCTAAACTTAGATGGGGAACCCCTCACATTTAGTTTTTTATAATCATGAAAATCATGGGGGCCATGTATTTGTTTTAAATTCAAATAAATAATAAAATATTTATACGTGAGGGACATATATATATATATATATTGAAAAGTTATTTTGAGAACCTTTTTTTTGCATCGTATTTCAACCTTAGATGTAGTAATAATATTCTCACAATACGGCGATTTCATCGTATTATTGTTATCACTTATCAGTCTAATCGTATTCCCCAAAATGTCCATCCTATCTATTCTATATTTATCTAAAACCCTTCTCTCTCCTCAAATCTCAACCAGTCATCTTTTTTCTCTCTCCTCCATAAATTATTTATTCCTCCAATTCATTCAAATTTTTTATCTCAAAAACCGTACATCGATAAATTATAAAAATTGTATGAGTGTTCTTAAAATTTCATGCTCTTTCATTAGAGATGTCATTCGATATACTTTCGACAAATTTTTAAATCCGAGGGCGGAGCCCATACGGCTAAGGCATTTGACCATCAAACTCTATGACATATCAACTCCTATAACCTATCATACTCTATGACCTAGGTATCACCCCACCATCTCACCGCCGCAACGCGCGGGTACTTGCTCTCGTTTATTTTCTAAAATTCAATTTTTTTGTTTTCAGATACGATGGGCATTTGTTCAAACCATCAGGTAGATTTCAACTGAAAACAGGAACATATCACATGCTAGCTAACATCGAACATCAAGCAGCTTGCAAAAGATTTATGTGGTGGTCGATGCGTGTTTTTCTTGGAAGGGGGATGCAACATATATACTCTTTCTCATTGCGTTGCACAATCTTTTCATGCTTTGGTTGGGGAACCAAGCATACCATATGAAGTTTTTGATGACCATGTCCAGTTTGAAGATGAACCATGCATCTTCTAAGGTAAATCAAGCTATTGAGAAGATCAAGCACTTGCATAATCTTTAGTTCAAAATGTGAAAGATTAAACCCCCACCCCAATAGCAGTCAGAACAATAGAAAGATTTCAACATGTAAAGCCAGTTTCTTTTAGTAACATGTCTGATTCTCTGTTTTAATTTATTTTAGTTTTACAGCGATGAGAAATCATTTCAGTAAGCATCATTCATGTGGTGATTGTGATCTAAAACTTAATTTGTGATAATATTGTTACTTCCATAGTTCCAGATAGGTCCACTTGAAATGATTGGTATAATGTTAGCTGGTTAATAGTTATGTGGTTATTTCTCTTCCACAAAAAAAAAAAACAAACAGAGAAATATTTAAAAGTAAGCAAAGTAAATAACATCTAATAAGGCCTTATATGGGTTATGAGTCTTCATTTTGTCTCCAGTTGCGTATTAAGGAGGTTGAAACGTAGACAACTTGATTTATCTGCTTTTAGTTCTACTTAAGTTAGAAGAGGGCTTCTTACGTTGCAAAGAGTGAGGGTATGTTAAACACGGCCACGGGGATCTTTAACCTATATATCACACTGTGTCTCAGTTTGTTCAATTCGTGCCACGTTAACTGTACATTGTACCAACACACCGAACCATTTTTATCTACGACCAACGTAGTATTGTTTTTCAGTTTGCTATTGACATATATATAGTGCAAAACCTTACACAAATAGTGCGAAATTGTGATTCTCAGGTTCTAATCTCACTATAGATGATATTTTGGGATGAATAAAAGAAAGGTCTGGAAACGGCCATGAGATACATATCCCGATTAGACTATAGTACATACATTTGAACTAAAAAAAAAAAAAACCTTATCCATTTACTGTTTGCATATAGGGTATAATGGTCCACAAAAATCATCTTGTTTGGAGTTTAATTTATGTTTTAGATGACTAGATGTAGCACTGAATTTGTGGGAGATGGTTCATATCTTCGATTCCCAAAACAAATGAAGTTTTTGGTTGATATTTCAGAGAAACCAAAAGGCCATTTATTTGTTATTCTATTACAACTATAGTTGCATCATGAATCATATAAAACGTATTTAATTCAGATATACTAGAAGATATTGACACTTCAACATTTTTTTGAAAGTATATCATTTGTTGGTAGTTTGTATGTTATATTCTTCTTTTTATTATTTGATTATTATACTTCACCAATATACTTCAATTTTTGGCAGAAACTACTAATTCTGATTGTATATGTTATCCATCTTGAGTTATGAATGCATAAATAGTCACCCTTTTTACTTATGAGTTAAGCATTCAGAAGTTCAAGTTATATATGCTTTGATATTAATACGTGTTGATGATATAGGAAAATGACTGATCAACAATGTGCAGTCATTAAAAATTTTCCCTGTACGTACGTAGTTCCTTTTTTCGGCGACCCTTGGCTACACGGAGGTTGATGAATCAATTCGAGTGACAATGATACGCTTTTGGCTTAGTCCGCCGTCTTGCATAGTTTCATTATAAACAAATAAGCATGGTAGCTTATGATCGATCATCAGTTAGTTAAACAGAAATCACTCTAGCAAGAAGTTACAGCTTTGAATTTATATTAGCAAATGATCATATATCCATTATAATGTTTGATAATGTACATATTTCAACATTACTGACAGAAATGCCTAATCTTACAAACATTATTATCAAATATTATTTGACATACAATTGATTTATCTGGCTGTTAATCTTGAGCTAAAAGTCAGATTTTATCAGTTTGGTTTACTTGGGTCAGTTAGTTACAAATTCATATTATCTTTTTCTTTTCTACAGAGTATACTTCTATTTCTTCATCTATAACAATGTAAATTTGACTTGTTGTTTTAATGAACAATCTTGAATTCAAATTTCAAATTAACCAATACTACATGGTTTGAACTTGCACACTAGAAAATGCTTGCTCAACTGATTGGGCACATGCACTTTTCATTTAAGAATTATTTGTGATTCTTGCTTCAATGCCGGTCACACATGTTCTATTTTACAAAAGCATATGTCATTAATATCTTAATTAACATTGTAGGTGCCCTTTCTATATCTTACTTCTTTTTTATAATCACCTTTTATGTTTGACTCTATCTCTAGATTTAAATCCCATCCCATTTTCTATATAAAATATAGATCCAAATTAGCTTATTTTTTGGAGTCACCCACATGAAAGGAAGCTCTTCTTGTAGCAACTTTCTAACATGTCAGTGTCTATAGATATAGAGATATAGGAATGTGTATTGGGAACTTAACTATATTTAAGTAACAAGTTATAAGCTCATACCCCTATGTGAGAATGATTTTCTAATGAAGTTTTCAAAAGACCCAACCATTCTATACTACTAACTTTGATCTATTGTTGTATTCAAATACATTTCAAATATCTTTAGGTGACTTAAACTTCAAGTCATTCATAAAAAAAAAAAAGAAGAAGAAGAAGATGAAGACGCTTTCGAGTAGTCCTGATTTTCCTACCATGAGGATTAAAACAAGGGAAGATATACGATTCTCCACTAGCTCGAGGCGTTTATCAAGTGAGATGAGGACGACTATTCATCACTCCGGCTCTGTAGAAGTGTACTATGGTGGTGCACCGGTTGCAGTCCCATTTAAATGGGAATCGCAACCAGGTACACCTAGAGTTCGGTTTCATGAAACCCCATTGCCACCATTAACACCACCACCGTCTTTTCTCTTTAATTCTCCACAAACACCTAGTAGAATGAACTCAAAACCGAAAAGAGGTATTCTACGTGCCGTCCTCCCTAGGTTTACTTTCGCTAGAAAAAACCATAATTCTCCGGTTTCTCCAGCTTCATCTGAAAGCTCTTCTTTATTCTCACCTTCATCCCATACAGATTCTGCATCATCTCTATATATACGCAACAGCCATACACAAAGTCGAAGAAAATCATTTGAAGATAATCAGGATAGGTATGGGTCACCTGTTTCAACTCTTTGTTTTCGTTTCAGACGCAATGCAACAACGACCCCAGAAGAACCTCATGTGTGTAAGTCAAGTCCTTTATAAACCCTAAGGTTTGTGCCACTAATAATCTCAGTGATTATCGGTTTAAAGTTGATAGGAGCATATTAATATGAGTGTGGGGTGTTACAATGTTAGTTTTGTTCCTTATAGTATTTTTTACCTTCGATACTCAGATCAATAAATAAATGCAAAAAAAATTATATATATTTGGTTTTTGTATCGAAAATATGTACTAGAATAACCGTGGGTATCAATTACAATTTGTTTCAAAATGTTTTTAGGCCCTAAGATTACCATATCTAGTCTATACTATGATTCTATGAATCATATAATGCTATGGATTTTAGTATCTGTATTATTGGATCTGATAAGCATTTCTACATATGATGATCTCTCATATTTCATATGGGTGATTGTTTTTTTAATCTAATTATGTATCATGAACATGATACTAATTACAAAGTGCCATGTCACTTAAAATTTTACTCGGGTAACTTATTACCTAATACTAATTAAATGCTTATTGTATATTTTCATACATTTTTTTCTCTTTATATCTCCCCTTCTCTCTCAAACGTACAACAGAAAAAAAAATAGAGAGAAATATTTATCAAGCTTCAAAGACTTGGTTTAGGCCAAGTCCTTTATCAAAAGCTTTAATCAATGTTAACACGAGCAAGACTTGAATTGTGAAACCTTTTATCAATAGCTTTTTACAAAGTGACCATAAAAACAAAATGAGTGAAAGAATTGAATTGTGATGTGGGTCTAAGATGTAGCCCAATATATATGTTCAAGGCCTATTTGGCCCAGCGCTTAGCACTTCTGAGATGTGGGCTAAACTGCTAAAGTAGGAGATTGAGAATTACTACAGAACCCAAAACTCCAAAAGGCCAATTTTAACTTTAAAATTTAACTCATTAAATTTATACTTTATATATATGTAAGATGCAAGAAATGGTCTTTATATTGATACACTCGAATTTATTTTAAATAGTTAATATCAAAACAAGTTTGCACTATATAATGAATAGTGTAAATGGAGATGAAGAGAACATAATTTCATTTGTAATCGTCTTTAATTGATTTAAAGAATGGATGATGTTTCTTTATTAAGATTATTCGAGTATGCCGAGTTTTTGAATAAGAGTGTATGTGGTCTAATTACGGTATTTTGTGGCCGTTTGGAACCCTTTTTGGTTTAACCGAATGTTCCAACTAGCGGAATTTGAATCTGAAACTTGTAATTAAGGATTTCAAGATGTTAACTAGTACGCCAAATTTAAGATGACATTTATTCAAACTATACTAGCTAGATTATGAGTGGAAAAACATTAAATTGTTTCATTTTAATTAATCATTTACTGATATGTTTCAAAAAAAACTTGCAACTTAGAGTTTCTTAAAGAGTTATATAGCTTTTAGTTTACTTGTTTAAAGTAAGTTATTGGATTTGAACAAAAAAAATACTAACTAAAGTCATAAAGATTGTCGGGTAACGTACATAAAATAATTGTATTTTTATATAAAAGCCATATTTTAAATTTCATAAAAAAATATAACCATTTATGCATATTAACGACAACTCATTAATTAACAAGCTAAATCCTTTGAACAATTATAAAAAATTCATTTTGTAATGAAATAACAAATATATTATGTTTTGAAATTTAATTCACTATGTAGGAAAATGTAAGAAGGGTGTGGATTTTGAACGAGGGTGCGACTTTTGAGCCTTAACATCCGGGTCAAACACATTAAAAAAACGAAATATGATCATATATTTTTTTAATCAAAAACTCATTACTCATGTTGTTAATAGAAGTTTACACAAAAGCTATAAAATTATCTAGCATATACACACATGCATTTTTATGATTATGTGACAATAGAAACCACTCGTACAACTTTCATGAACTTGCATATATTACTTACTGATATTCTAGCTAGTTTTAAGATGTAAAATCCGCTATTACTGTGGACATGCGAAAGTCTACAAGTATATACCGACTCGAAGACAATATCTAACCGGTTAAAGAGAAGTCAAACATGTTTGCTAGGTTGACATACCAAAAGTCAAAGTGGAAAAACTTTTTCTTAAGAGATATAGAAGTTAAAAGATAACAATCTATCCTTACAAGTTACATTTTTGAAGAAGCAAATTTTTAACCTTAAGTAAAGAAAAAACTGTTTAATTTTAATTTATACACAGGTCCGGCTTTAAAGAAACTTGGGTTTAGGACGAGTTTGAAGAAAAACCCCTAAGCTAAAAACAACGAATTTGACCTGTGGTTCTAAAAACCAAAATATGTTACCTAACGTCCTAACCAGCAATCGAAATGATAATGGTTTATTAATAAATATATAGACACTATGAAAAATATATTTTTTATAATATATGTACGTATATATAAAATTTAAAAATATGAGCCCTGAAAAATCAGATTTTGGACGGTCATTCACTTTGATCTATGCCTAAGCCCCATGTTTATACACTATTCAATAAAGTATTAAATTTTATAACTAGTTAAAAACAATATTGTGATTTACTTTAATTTACATATACATAAGATAACAATTGGATATTTCGTTTTAAGCAAATTACATTTTGTTCAATTTCTAGTTTTAAAGAATTCATCAAAATCAAAATTTTAAGTTATCAATCCATCAAAAATACATTATATCAATAACTTATGATACTTGTTTTCATCCATCACTGCATCGCCGTATCCTACCCTTTAGTACGTTAAAAAGAACATTGGAATCAGATGAAGGGACACGTCAACACCATGATAACCAAGTGGTTGATGGCACGTGAACAAACTAGAACACAAAGATATGCCTTATTTGATTTGATATATCGCCATTTTTTCTCTAGAGAAAAACACATTAAAGTTTTTTTAATACGACAATTGAGTTGTGAGTTGTTGAACGTGAACACGTTTTACACAAAAATGCCTTCCTTATCTTTATCGGTCAATTGGATTCCTACTTGTCCTACTACTATTGTTCTTTGAATTCGTCATCTATTCAATTTTGTTTTTTGTTTTTAGCATTTAAAATTATAAGTTATTGTTTTGAGGTACTTATTATTATTATTTTTTTTGAACAACCAACTTTCATTACAGAATAAAAAGCTTCGACAAGACGTCAAGGACATTATAGAAGAAAAGACGGGCTCATCACCCATAAATACCAGGGAGTAGACATCACCCTAGACCGAACTGATATCCATGAAAAAGAAACCGAAACTATGGTTTGGAACACCTCTTTACTAGACTCGAAGCTGCCTTTAATTTGAAGACAATTTTATTCCTTTGTTTCCATACCTTTTTACTATGGTTTTGAGGTACTTATTAATATATAAAACTTAGGTTAATTTAGAATAGAACCTAAGTTTAAGTTGATGTTGATTACGTTCCGTCCCATTTTAATTAGTTGTCATGTTGACTAATTTTGACTGTAAATAACTTTGTTTGTGTCATGTAACACTTGATATAAAATGTATGAATGGATTGAGTTTTTAATGTATTTTTCGTTCATATAAGTTTCATCAACTACTATATAGTACAAACAAAGTTATTTACGGTCAAAATTAGTCAACATGACAACTAAAATGGAACGGAGGGTATATAATTTATGGTTCTAGATTGAAGCCTAATTCCTGCGGTAGTAAGCTTGAAGGCTAATGCATGTACTTTAAACTTGTAATATCGAATTCAATACAAGTTCAATAGCACATGCAAAGGATATATGATGTTTTGGTTTATAGAAAGAGTTGGAGACAATTATGAGTTTCCGAGACAATATGGTTGGCTAATAATCATAATATAAATTTTAAAAGAATGAAGGGAGGCGGTATATATGGTTAATTGGCACTACAAATAGGTAAGCAGTAACACCGCACCTTAACAAGAGAAATCGGTTTATGTATGCCAACAACAACCACAACCGGCATGGATTGACAATTTGGCATGTGGGTTTGATTTTTTATTTGAACAGGGGTGATTGGACTCAGCGACATTGCTTCTTCATCGTTCGGTAAAAATCGACCAGTACGTCACCAACACATTCAATCTGATATCCGAGGGCATGTGAGTTTTATTTGATATCGACTTATGCATCTTTGCAAGTTGCAACAATATATTGCTCATATAAATGTCACATTTTTGGATAAATTAAATGTTGATGTGACAAGTTTTTATTTGTTGAGAAACATGCTAAAAATTGTAAACTTGGTAATTAACAACCCTTTAAGGGTTTTACCTGACATAAGGAAAAAAAAACCTGCTACCCTTAATTTTATAATTGAGGCGAAAGAAGAAGTCGTAAAAAAAAGGCAGGGGTGGATGGGTTACATTTTCAACGTGTGAGAAATTCACAGCTATAGCTAGCTGCTTCTTTGCCTTAAAGTCAACACCCGTAATTACCCGCACGTGGCTGACCTTTGACCCGGCCACACTCCTACTCTTGGCAAAAACCATCACGAACAACATTGTATATCTATTGTATATATATATATTTCATATTTGTACTCTTTATTACGGAGTAATAATGATACATACTCTTACCGAAGTAATGGTTAAATAGATAAATCGTTTATAGATGCATGCATATGGAAGGCCGGTTCTCGAATAGCAATACTAACATTGAGAGGATCTTAATTACTTAAGATCAAGGCTTTGGTACGTATTTGACATAGAAAACTTTTGGGTTACAGCCTAGTGGCTACCTGTTTCTTTAAAAAACTGTCTGATGTTTATATAGACGGGAGTTAAAATCTTCGTTCCTCAACCAAGGTTTTTAATGTCTCATCGTTAATCATCGTTGTATGGTCGCTAGACTGGAAGAAAAAAAAAATTCTGTCATTGGACTAAAGGGCTCTTAGACCATTACCCTTTTTCTTTTCTTTATATTTAGTATAAAAGTAGGAAGAAAAAAAGTGTTACTTTGGAATGACAAATATAGTTGGTCTCCATTATAAAAGGATAAAAGGGTAGTATGTTTTTCTCAATTTAATACAAGAAATCTCTAGCTATTATATACGATAACTGCAAATGAAATTAATATTATACATATATAAAAACGAACAAATGTTCGTAAACACTTTTAAAAATATTAACGTTTATGGGCATAAAGAAAGAAACAAATAGAGACATGTTCGTTGATGTTTTTTCATTTAACTAAACAAATAATTGGATGAACTCCCCCACCGACCAACTAATGAATTCTTCTATAAGCGTTCAGTTCATTACAAACCTAGTGGCATTGTTTATTTTAGATTACCATATTAGCATCTATAGTAAACGTACCAAATCATAGGGTTAGAAGCGTCTGCAAACATGGACTAATGAATTCTAACAAACGCATTATGTCAATATAAATCTTTATATACTAGAATGCTACATACAAAATAGAAACTACTGTTTAATTATATATTTCATATTTGTTGAGTATGAATTATATATGAAGCATATATATAAAACCTTGAAGAAATTCATAAAAATAATGGTAGTCCAACTTAGACCTAACTTAAATTAATCAAATTAATTAGTGATTTATTTTTCTATGTTGGAAATTCACTACTTTCCTTGCCTTTAAAGCACTATTTTCCTCTTCCTCTTAATGCTTCTTCTTCTTCTCCCACCTTCAATTCCTCCCTCTCCTTTCTCTATTTCTCTTTTCTCTTCATTTTCAGGTTAATTAATTTCTTAAAAATCTAAAGGAAGGTAGACACAACCAATCTCCCTCTTTAGATTCAACTCATGTAAGCATTAATTCACTTATTTTTTTATTTACTAAAAGCTAGATAAATATATATTAAGAAGAAAGCATATAGTTTATATTCATAGTCACCAACAAATAATTAAATTAACTTTGATGATTTAATTAATTTGATGGTTTTTTTTTTTATTATGTAGGGAATTCTATGATGATGCAGGAAAGAGGATAAAAAGAGAGATCGATGCGTATATCAACACGACAACGACTGCTCAAATGGGAAGGAGACAGATGTTGATTCCGGCACCAGGAACTTTGAATACGATCACACCGTGTGCGGCGTGTAAGTTGCTAAGAAGAAGATGTGCAGAAGAGTGTCCCTTTTCTCCTTATTTTTCCCCTCATGAACCTCATAAGTTTGCTGCTGTTCACAAAATATTTGGTGCAAGCAACGTCTCAAAGTTGCTCATGGTATATATGCTCCTTTTTTTATATACAATATATATATATAGTTATGTATTTTCTTGTTCACGTATATATCATGTACACATTAGCTTTGAGTTTAAACTAATTAGATTTCTATAGTTTAGGGTTTTATTATGTTTTCTTGGTCAATCTTTAAGCCAATATACTTTTTCTTCTCTTTCATTTTCTAAAAAAAAAAAACCGACTAGCTACATAACATAATTAACTAGTTCATGTATATATCATGTGCACACCTAGCTAGTTTGATGTTTTCCTTAGCTACTATACATAACACAAGACATATAGTTGATCATGTAAGGAATTAATTATAAATAATTTCCACTACTTAATTGAAGCTCACAACTAGATCAATCGTTTTTCAAATTTTGTAGCTAGGGGTTAAGTTTATACATAAATCCAAAGTTTGTTTTTTTTGTAATTAATTTGTTTCTCTAATTATATATAGGAAGTGCCTGAAAGCCAAAGAGCAGATGCAGCAAATAGTTTGGTATATGAAGCAAATGTGAGGCTAAGAGATCCAATCTATGGCTGCATGGGTGCTATTTCCGCATTACAACAACAAATCCAATCTTTACAAGCTGACCTCAATGCAGTTCGGTCCGAAATTTTGAGATATAAATATAGAGAAGCAGCTGCCAACACTCATGACCTCAACATTATTGCGTCTACTTTGGTTTCTTCCGGCCCCATCACAGCGGCTCATCAGCTCTCAACCATCCCAGCACCGCCTACACCGCCGCCACCACAACCGTCCATTGTCATCTCTTCTTCCTCCTCCTCGTCGTCTTCATCATCATCTTCGTCTTCTGTTCATCTTTACGGGATCCCTTCTAGCACTTCCGGTTATAGTACTAGTACTAATATTCCTAATAATAATAATGTATCAAGTTACTTTGCTTGATAATTTTATATGAAACCCTAGTTTTATTTTATTTTATTTTTTTTGTTATTGTTGTGTATTAGTTACAAAAAATATGACCAAATGATTAAATCTTACGAGTAGAAAGGTTATAATTGCATGTTTTGAAGTTGTTTTCTCACAATATTACTTGTGAGTTCATTAATCAAGATTTCGGATCTACGTTGATAATGAAGTTTCTTGTTATTAGGACCCTAAAGTAATTAATGAGCTGAGCGAATAGATTATCGTTCAATAATTGTCATGATTAATTTAGATCAAATTAGATTTATATCATTCAATAATTGTACGTCATGACTTAGATCAAATGTCATAATATATATTCAACCATAGGGTCGTATATAATTGTCAAATTTATTGCTAACTCAACTTAAGATGTAACAATGTTTAAATGTCAAGCTTATAAAAAGCTTAACCCTAACAAGCTAATTAGTGATCATCTAAGTAGAACTATATTGAAAAAAACATAAACTTTGAACAATTATAAAAGTTCTATGACAATGAACCATATTAAGCTTATATTACGCTTGATAACTTAGACCGTAAATTAAATGTTGATAACGTTATCAAGCCTAGGTGCAAATTAAAAGAATAATGATCATGTCATCTTTAAAGGAAAAAAGAAGTACTACTCGTAATTGTGTTACATTACATCGGTATTCCTTGATACGAGTAGTGTGTGTATATATGTATAAATATATTGGTGTTGGTCAGAGGCAGAATAAAGTAAGAGGACGTGAGATGCAATTAAAGCCCACGCACACGTTGGGGGGAGACAAATCGTATTCTGCCTCCCTTTCACCTCAACTTCCTTCAAACTCACATTTATGATTTATTCTTATTTTACAGATTTTTGCTTTTTTTTCTTTTGTTTTGGTTTTTTAATTTAGACCATTTTAATTAGTTTTGTTCATGAAAGTTATATATTTTTACAGATCTAGATCGAAGAAATGACTCAAGTTAAAATCTACTTTGAGATCAAGTACATATTTCTTTAAACCTAATGCAACTATTGCAATTTTGATTTTTAAACCTGTAACTATCAAAAGAAATAAGACCTTTTTTTTTTTAACAAAAGAAACAAAGAAATTGATACTTAATTATGAACCAGAGTAAACTCTGTATAGAGAAGGACCAATATATATTTTATTTATCAAGAATTTATTGTATGAATATGATATTACACCTCAGAATAATTAACTCATTAAAACACTCCTGAAACTAGAATCTTGACTAAAGGAGGGGGGGAAATGCCATACCAACCATGTTGCAGGCAATTAATGTGTAAATACAATTCATTTTATTTTGCTGCAATCTCAAGATGAATTATAAAATAAAGTTATTTTAGTGAAAATTATAAGAAGAGAGTTCCAACACCTAAGCACGTAGTTGACTTTTATCGTAACTATATATACTAATTTATTTCATAAGGATAGCTATTTTTCTTAATTTATAGATTTCCAGATCTTAATTATATCTTAACGAGTATGATACCCGCACAAATGCGGCATCGGTGGTGGGGATGGCGGTGTAGTGGTGTCGGTAACGGTATTATTGGTGGTGGTAGCAGCGTCAAGTGATGTAGGTTTATGTAAAGGGGTTAAAGTGTTAATTATTAAAATAAGGGTTTAAGACTTTAGGGTAAAAATTAATTTATTAAATGCAAATTTGGTCATTTATAAAAGCTCTTTCCCTAGTGGGTTTTTATGAAGGGCAATCTAACACTTTCGTATATAATATTTGAGTAACACTTTCTATTTGTAGGGAGTGGATAACTTTTATAAAGGAGTATAGATAAACAAAATGTATACTAATTTATTGGTGTCGGTAACAGTATTATTGGTGGTGGTGGAGGTGTCAAGTGATGTAGGTTTATGTAAAATACTTAAAGTGTTAATTATTAAAATAAGTAAAAATTAATTTATTAAAGATAAATTTGGTCATTTATAAAAGCTCTTTCCATAGTGGGTTTTTATGAAGGATAATATAACACTTTCATATATAATATTTGAGTAACACTTTCTATTTGTAGGGAGTGGATAATTTTTATAAAGGAGTATAGATAAACAAAATGTTTAAATCTATAGAAGATTAATTAGATATACGTAACAATTGTAAGTTAACTTTTGCAATTAGGTGGATATAGTATAAGATGATCTTGATATCGTGACATTAATATCACATCATTATCGTTATACTAAGATACTTGATATTATGATTATAGGCCCCATTTACTTTGAAATAAAACTATGAAATACTTTTACTAGCGATCACGACAGTACTGACAAAAACAAAAATAACGACACGAGTCTTCTTAGACACAAAAGAGTTGACATATATGTTGTGGAAGAGACGAAATCAAATTAGAAGTGGAGAGGAGGTGAAATAGGGTTTAATCAGAAAATCAATTTAGAAGTGTGTAATTTTTAAGGTATGAGTTTTGTATTTGACAAGTTATGCAGGTTTATTCGAGATACATCAGTTAAGAAAAAGAAAAACTGAAGTTAAATTGTAGCTTTTGGAACTTGATTATGAAGACCTTAAATTATACCAGGATGGTTGTCTTTTCCTTGAAAGTAAAGATGTTTAATATTGCTTTGGAAAATTAGGTGGTCTGGAAATAACGATGTACCTTTTCATTGTTACAGTCCAAATTAGAAATACAGAATTGGGCTCATACATGGCCCAGTTAAAAAGAAAATATTTAGGCTCAAAAATCAAAATATAGAAGACGAGTACTTTAGTTTTTGTTATAAACTTATAAAACCCCTAGGCCTGCAACAGTAGTAGCTACCGTGTCGAACGCCCATCCATTTTAAGCGGTATATTATTGTCGATGTCATATGCTAACATACTTATCTACAGGGGCATTTGCAATTCTACCTTATACAATTCTAGGTTGGGTCAAATTAAACCGATTTATGCCCAACTTTATTGACAGAAGAGAACATTTCTGGATTGGGCCAAAGCAACATTTGGGCCCTATTGCAACCCGTCTTTACTAATGAGGTTTATTATGACTTGGTCACTTGTCATCAAATTGTCCATGTTTATGAGGTTTATCTACTACCTTAAGGGGAAAAAATGAAAATGATCCAACTACTCTTAATTAACCCCGTTTTATTATTTAATTTGTTCTTACTGAACTAACTTATACGTAAACTTATATCTTTAAAAAAATCTCAAATATCAATTACATTTACATTAACTTACACGTATCACTTGACGTCGGCGCCACAACAAATAGTTTCCGCCATCGCCATTAGTCGCCGCAATCGGCAATGTAATTGTGCGGGTACCGTGTTAGTCATAAATACAGGTATATAAGATGAATAATTATAAAAATCTATAGAGCAACATAATATTAGAGATGCTCATATTTGACTATATGAAATAAATTACACTTCTTGTCCAAGTTTAAATGTAAGATAAATAAAACAAATCACACTCAACGACTCAAATAAGAAAAATCACACTTTGACAAACCAACAAAAGTAATGAAACATTATCCAAATTAACATGTAATTACGAGTTAACCACCCTGCAATTCTTCCTGATCTCACCATTGGAACCAGTCAAGGGACGAATATCACCCATCTTGATCATGGCAGTTGCGAAATCCGCATAAAAACTTCCAGCACTTTTACTGTACCGTTCAACCAAAGAATCGGTCGAGCCACCATTATGCAACTGCTGGTCCGAACGTAGCAAGCCCTTTTGGCTGATCAAGTCCTGATAATACTTATTGTCAAAGTTGTCCTGTGTTGTTACATCAAGTGGTGCAAGGTTGTTGTCACCGGAACCGGATGTTCTTGGGCATCTAGATTGTCGTGTTCTAGCGAATGAAGCATCAATGTTGGTGTCGTTGTAAATTCGTGCTCTAAATGTGGTGCATCTCGCTCGTCCGATTGTATGAGCACCCGAAAGAGCCACCATGTCTTTGGCTGAGAGGCCTACTGCTTGGAATCGGTTGATGAGGTTGCTTAGGGTGGATTGCGGTGGTGGGATGACGCCGCTGTTGGCTGCTGCTAGGCTGGCTGTTTTCGCGTCTCGCCTTCCTAGTTTAACTTTCCAACTAGGCCCATCTAACTACATATATGATAAATATAGATATTTTAGTTACTAGAAAATCAATAATACGAGTATATATTATTATACAAAAACCCATACAATACGCATCATTCCACTTACCTTGAAAATGACATATTGACAAATACAAAAGATAGGGGTTACTAGATATTTTAGTTACTAGAAAATCAATAATATATATTATTATGCATGATTTTTTTAAGTTTATATTTCATAGCAGCGTCACATCGATCAGCTAATTTTTATTAATGAAGTTAATTATGTATACTTACAGCAAGAACACCTTCGAGAGCGGAAATCGCTAATATATCGGCGCACGAGACAACACCAGGGCAAACTTTTTCGACCTTCTTCTTGACATCATCGATCACATTAAAACCCCTAACCGAATTAACATTTGGCCCCGCGGTTTTTTCTCCTGTGAAGGAAGACGTGTCGTCTAGTAAAAGTGAACCATCACAACCCTATATACACACACGACCAATTTAATAATAAATAAATCAGAAATTAGAAATATTACATAGTTAGAAAATGATGTTGCATGAGACAGAAATATTAAACAAATTAAAAAGCAAAAAATTGGCCGGTTTACTTCATGGGCCGGCCACTATATGTTTTTTGTTTGCAAATTTACAAATAAACTTAATTAGCATAACGGTATATATATATCTATTAATTAACCTATTCAAGTTTTCATCATAGATGGTTTATAAAAATTGCGTATATATATTTGTTTAGTTATCTAGTAATTAAAATTAAAAAAGCCGTTATCTAGCTTTGACTTTTATAGTCAAACAAGTCACTCTAGTTAATTAACTTTTAAACTCAAATCAACCAGAGAAAAATAAAAGAGGCCACCTACATTGACAAAACAATCATGGAAATGGAGCCTAAGGAGAGATGCACCCATACGCTTCTCCTTGGCCACAGCGGCTCGAACAACTGAGCGTACGGTCTCAGAAACCTTCGGGCAAGTTTTCGAGTAGAAGTTGGGTGTTAGTTGAGCCGAAGAAGTATTGCTCATCAAGAACAAGGTGCAAACAAGAAATGCAAAAGAGATAATCATAGAAGTAGAAGCCATTTAATTTTTGCTAGTAATAAGTTATAAGTAGCGAGTGTGTTGAAATAACCAAGGGTGCATTGCAATATATAGTACTCGTACGTAATAGGTCGAGGTTGAAACTTCAAAGGAGCAACATAGCAGCTAACCTAATAATATGGACTAAATTTGCATGGACCTTTAATTTAATAACCTTTACTTGAAAACTCGTTAACGTGATAGGACACACTTATGAATTTGTCAAATGTAGGTCCTTTCATGCATTATTAGTATGGATTAGATTTTTTTTCTTTTTAATATACATCGTACATTGCCATGCATAACTATATGATGTGTTGAATGGAATATTATGTCTTTATTCTCTTTTTGATATAGTAGTTACTTAGCATTCGTACAAACCAAATTTTCCACTAGCTAAACCTCCGTGAGATGTAACTTTTCAATAGTGTTCGAGAATATAAATTAATTTTCCATTTGGATCGGCCCTAATTAAGCCGATAGCCATCAGAGCCTTCTTTGTTTTTCTTTGACTTGACAGTACTTGTTTGCCACTTGATTAGACCCCCTTGACATGTACTCGTAACTAATTTTGCTTTGTGTTTCATATAATTTTTTTTTCTTTTATTTCCTAGCTATTTTAGAGCCTTTTATTATAATGATATACTGTAATTTTCTTATTGACCAAATCAATTTGTTCCAAATATATCCATGCAACATTAATCTTGTCTTGTTAGGCCCTCTCAAACCTCGGCGCAAATGGGTTAGAGGCCCGGCATTAAAGGCTTGCACGAATTGAATGCTGGGATTGTTGTGTTAGTTTGTGGTGTGTGTTCGATTTGAAAGTTTTTTTTTTTTTTCCCTTTTGCTTTCTAACGGATATATATGTATAAAATAGTTATTATATATTGTTAAAGAAGAGGACTGTTCAAATGAATCCTTAATTTTTGGTGAAACCAAGGACCAAATCTTGGCCTTTGATTTATCTTTATCAATGAATGAGATTAATCCTCTTTCTCCCCTTTTCTCTCTTTTTTTTTCGACCAATACCTTCTTCAATTCTTCTTTTTCGGCGATACAGCCGCCGATCACCACCTGTTTCTTCTTCTCCGGCGATACAGGCGCTGCCACCACCTCCTCCTCCTTCTTCTCCAGCGAGAAAACCACGGCGCCGGCATAAAGGGTGGAGCTCATACCGTATCAAACCGTCACCATCTCTTGGATCGCCGCCCATCAAATCCATACGATTCTCATATGCGTCCCTTGACGGTCAACTTATAACGGATAAGAGCCACTGGCCCCTACCGTATCCACCCGAAAATTTGATTACCAATCAAATTTGATGGTTAGCTTAAAGGGTGGAGTAATTCGCCGGAGTTTTTCGACGGTGGTGATGATTAAACGGCGGAGTAGATCGCCGAAGTTATTAAACGGCGGTCGTGACCGGAATAATTCACCGGAATTTCGTTGGAGATGAAGGAATCGCCAGAGATGATGACAAAAAACGATCAGAGATGACAATTTCCCTTTAATCTTGAATATTCATTAGATTTGATCTAAGAGCTGAAATTGAACCCTTGGGTTTCACCAATTTTGGTGGTTTCATATGAATAGAACTCTTGTTAAGAATTTGGCGGCTTAAATTAAACCAAGTTTTAAATATGAAGGATGGAGGTAAAATGTATAGCGTGAAAATCGATAATGCATGTGACAGCTTTATACGAACTGAGTAATTGAATTGAGACGGTCTTAAACGAGAATTGAAGTTGCCATCCTATTACTTCTCATATTTGGTTGAAGTATAGTTAGTAGTATAATTTTGAAATTGATATTGCATATGTATGTTATATACGCAAACCACAATCGATTGGTTAGTGGTAATAAGTTTTGTTTTCGTCCAAAAAATATCAGGTTTAGATTGTCGCGCTTAAGGTTTTTTTAATTAAATCTGCCATAAGTAGAAAAATCTAGTAAGACTGCTACGTACATCAAATCAAAATCAAATAATCTAGTTATGTCGTTATATCTAAATTTAAAAATGGTTCGTTATATCCCATGCATGGAGGAGACAACATGGGGCAGTGGGGTCACTTGTCCCCACTCCAATGTTAGTACAATGTAATTTTTCACAATTTAAATGATATATTTGTGATTATTTTCTAAAATTGAGAAAAAATAAGTAAGAAATAAATACAAATATTACTTTCGTTGTTATAAGCTTATTCTTTAAAAGTCCACTTATCATCGAAATATTAATTCTGAAATAGATATTTTCATTGGGGAATAAAGATTTTTATTAAAAGAATAAAGAAAGGTTTTAAAAAAAGTTTTCTCCATTTGAGTATGTAAATGTGTAATACATTAATAGTGTAACTATTTATAAAAAAATTATTTTCTTTCAAATTATTATATATATTTATAATAAACAATTAATAATGACAATGATAATAGTTATGTTAGAAAAGATATTTTTACAAGCTAATCATTTCTTAAAAAGTATATTTTTTTGGTTTCGTATATTATGATTGAATACGTTTTCATTTAATAAGACCTTGTCTGACAGTGGTCTTTATTTATTAAAAAAAAATTGGTATTTTTAAATGTGAGTGTTACACCCAGTGCGAGTAATAATTTATTTGATGGTCTATTTTTTATTCTCAAGCTAGGGTCCATATTTTTCTTTACATTACTAAATATGTCTCTTCTAAGTATGACAAACAAATTTTAAAATTGTCCCCTCACATAATAATTTCTGGCTCCGTCCCTGATCCCATACCAAAATAGAAAAGTGTTTATGTGAGCGTATAGGATTGTACTATGTACTTATTTAGGTGTAGTACATATGTTTTTTATATATTGTTAAATTTTATAACAAAAGCCTACGATTGATTATATAACAAAATGTCATGGGTTCGTTGCTTATAAGAAGTTGTTGAAACAATTTTGTCAAAACCTAATCTATAATTAAAGTTGTGTTGCTTTCAAAAACTAAAAACAACAATCATCGGTTGACTTCTATAGTTCTATTATAGTAATAAAGTTTTAGAGACGGATACATATATTACTTTCAAACAATCAAAAACCAATAATCGAATTAGAAATCATCATTATCTAGCTTTTTATCTTTATATATATAGAACCCATATTTTTATTAGAACCGTGAGAACTCTTAAATTTTATATTGAATCACATGTTTTTTTTGTTCATTCATATGTGAAACGTTATAAAATGTATGTTGCAAAAGAAACTTTTATTCAAAACATTATATATAGCCGTTTGTCATATGTGAACGGAAAACGTGAACAAATTCATTCACCAGTTCACAAAATGCTACTTTGAAGGTTTCTTCAAAAAGTTTATGCTACAACATACATTTTTATATCATTTCACATGTGAATGAACAAAAAAAAACATGTAATCAAATATATAATTTAAGAGTTCTCACGGTTCTTACAAAAAAATGATTCTCAAAATAAAAAAACTCTCTCTATATATATATATTTTATCTAATTTTTTAATTTGCTTAAATATCAAGAAAACTTAAATGAGAAATTATCAGTAAAATGTCTAATGATCAATATCTCGTAAAATGTTTACAAGTTTGAACATGCCTCTTTGAGATGCCCTCAAATTTCAGGTAAAATTCTATAAATCGTCAGTAGTGGAATGTTAAAGATGTATTGATTAATTAAGTTGCATTCATTTTTGTTTAAAAAAAGGAAAATGCTAAATACAGCCCTTATGACTGTATTTAATGTGCATAAAAAAACTTGTACCTTCCATATTAAAAGTTCGCCCCCTGATTTTCATGGTAAATGTACAAACAATTTATACACCTTAAACACAGCCCTAAGGACTGTATTTAGCAAACCACTGAAAAAAAATACTAATAGAAATAAGAACCACCTTTTTCAAATAATCTAAATAGCAAATTTTAATTTGTTTATTTTCTTATTTAATGTCTACATAAAATTTAATTTGTTTACTCATTAATATCTACATAACTTAAGGTATCAAAAAGAAAAAATTATTTGCTCCATATTTCAATCATTGTGATTAGACTACTTGTCTACTTCTACCAATATATGGAAACCATCCCCATATCAACTATTAACGGAACGAGTCACAACACTAAGACGAATAAGATATGTATAATAATATCTATACTACTCGTACTTAATAAAATAAACCACACAATTTTTTCCTTAAATTTTATGACCTTTGAAAAATAAAAAATATCTTTTTCTTTTATTCACTAATTTAAACATCTCCGTCCAATATACCTGAAATAAATTACAATGTAACTACAATACCATATTTCACATCAACTATTTTTACATTCACCACAATCATCGCCCCATCACTGTCCCCAGTGTCGTCTCCATTGCCGCACCCACCACCGTCACCACCACAACCTCCGCCATCACTACCCACCACCGCCGTATTGCGCGAGCATAAGTCTAGTATAAATTAAAATATCCAACAATAGTATTCATTTTAAAAGGGAATAAATATAAAAATGAACTTTGGTAATATTACTATCATTAGAAACAATCTATCAAAGTTATCATTATTAGAAATTAGGTCTCATTTATTATCCTAAATTAGAAACGATTGATCAAAATTATCATATTTAACAATTTCGTATGTCAGTGTTAACTAAGATACATGTACTGAGATACATCTTATTTACCACTATATATTATACAGTTTTCGATAAGAAAAACCATGTGTGACTGAAATATATCCTTAAACTAAAATGCATTTAATGGTAAGTAAGATGAATATCAATAATGCACCTTAGAAACTATGGTCATGCATCTAATTAGTTACCACTGACATACGATATCAATAAGAAAAGAAACACTGTAACAGGAGATGTGTGTTTTTCTAGTAATATTAAAGTTGTGTAATAGTGTTTCGCACATACCATTGGTACCGGTATTCATTAGCGATATTTTTTATTTTTTTAACTTTGTTTATCCCTAACTGGCCTATACAATCTGTATATAATCATATTCATATGTAACATTGGCGGATGCAATTTTTCGTTGAGGGGACCACCACACCCTCAGATTGATTTTGTTAGTGGAAATTTTTATGTGTATATATATACAGTTTGAGCTTAATTCGTAAATTAGGATTACGAGTTTCCATATATGTACTTCTATGGTTATTTTTCATAGCCTCTTACTTCATAAATTTATGAACTTTTGGATCCATCATTGATATGTATCATATCTCTTGAGACTTTTAGACCGATATGGAGTAGTAGCTAGACAGTTGATCAAATGATCATTCATTTATAAATCCATCTGTTTTTCTATTCCTTGTGATGTTGAGAGGTTGTGAAGAGGACCAAGTCCATTGCATTCAACTTTTTCTCATTTGTTTATCTGTACGTTAATGAATAATTTTACTAGTAGCCGCCGTTACTCCTTTTCAACGCAATGTTGTTATCATGTCCAGTTAAATACTACTTTTTGATTGAACTTTTCAATAATGTATATTTTGTCTACATAAACTTAATTTAAGTCCACCCTTAAATATAAGCCAAACAAGTTAACTAAAAACTGGAAACTTTCTCCATCAAATTATTGATTGACTTGGCTTAAATAATAGATATATAGAAAAAAATGTGACAATACGAGTTTGGTGAGAATTATTTTTTGTGAGGATCACTACTTAAATGGGGGAACCTGGAATCGTTCTTATTGGCATTCCATTCGCAAACATAATATAATGTCTATACGCTTGATTTCTTAATAAACAAGTGCAAGCTCTGGCAAATTTAGTCAGACAAAAGCTAAATATATATAGTTAACATGAGTTTATGTCACTAGTCACGATCCAGGAAATCATATATAGCAACCATCAATTCAACATAACTTCATATAAGACCCGCGGTCTATAACATTCATCTATATATATACCTAATTTCGCCATAACGCAATTTGCTACGCGGCATGATAACCCCGGACTCTATCAGTTACGTCAAAAGATTCTGCTTCCCCCTCCATAACGCAGAATCGGCATTGTCTTGATTCAGCCCCCTTACTACTGCTACACGCTAAAAAATGTGGCTTTCTGCCTTGCCTATCTTTCTGATTTTCCTTTGGTCCTATTTTAATTGATGGTGATTTATTTGCAGACGTTTGTTTTGCTTTCTTCTCTTTGATCTTCTTGTCAAGTTTTTTCCTATGCCTTTTAAGTTGAGCCACTCCAGTGATGATTATTTCAGCCTTACATGCCTTCCTTTTTTCTTTCTGCTTCATATTCTTATCGCTTCTTACCTTTGAAACCGGCTTTGATAGTATGCTCAGTTCCTCATCATGTATTGTAGTAAATGCGGAAACTTCTTTATTACAAGCCACACCTTTTTCAATTTTCGTTTTGAGACTAAAGTACGCCTTGGTGGTAGACCAATGTGTTTTACCTTGCATATCGATATATACTGCATCCAGATACTTTCTGTTTTGCCTCGGTCTATACTCAATCGTCCAACCTGCCTTCATAAGCATGCTAACTAATTTATCTCTCACCAACTGTTGTTCCATTCTACTACTGCCTGCCCCTCCAATGCTATTTTTCATACCCTGCGTTTTAGGAGGTCTCCTGCGACACATTCGTTTCTTCTGGCCTTTACCAATCAGCAAAGCGCTTTCATCAACCTCCTCAACGTCGTTTCCAGCTAAAACTTTTCCACTAAAACCAATCTCAACTTGCAGCTTTTGTTTCCTATTCAGTCTAACCATCACTTGACTATTCTCATCCACTTCCTTATCAAGCTCCGTCGGGTCAAAACATTCTGCTTCCATCTGTCTCTTAAAACCAACCACACTCTCATTCAGTCTATTCCCATCCACCTGAACACTCCCACTCGTAATTACACTTGACCGCAACACCCTGCCACTAACTCTAACTCCATCATTTTCAACTTCCACCATTTCAGAACTCCCTACAACTTTCCTCTTCCTCTTGCTTTCACCTTTTTTAACCACAACACCGCCATCACTTTCACTGTCCTCTTCATCTCTCATCTTCTTCATTTCGTCATCAACATCACTACTATCCTCACTTATAAAGTTATTATCCCCAAACACATTACCATCATCTTCCTCAACAACACTCTCAACCTCTACATTCCTATCCATCACCAACACCAGCAACGTTATTTCCTTATTCAAACCTGATTCCAACATATTGAGTTCCAAACATCCCGACTTTTTTTCCAAAATTTCTATTTTGGGGCTTAACTCAAAGTTTCCTCCAAAATCGACGTCGACTAAATCAACCTTAAAAGCATTATATAACAAAACACAACATAACATCAGACGCATCATATTGCACATGCGCACACATAATCACACAAACAATATAACATCAAAAACAAGCATAACAATCAATATATACATACAAATACATAAACCCTAATCGATCGGTGAATATAAATCAAACAATCAAGTAACAAATTTGTGGTTGGATCAAGTAACAATCAAGCATTTATAACAAAACCAACTGGGTTGGATCAAGTGGTTGGAACCCTGGCCTCTGTAGACAGAGTCAAGGGTTCAATCCTTAAGTCTTGCCAGGCTGGAGGTCATTTTCTAACTTTGGTAGAACCTCGAAGCAACCTCTCTGCCTTTTGGTAGGGTAAAGTTGTCTACCTCTTTACCTCCTCCATACACAGTTTTTGGGCCCAAAACACGTGAAATACCGCATTGGGGTTACTTACTTTTTTTTAAGTAACAAAATCTGTACAATTCAGGGGGCAAAGATGTTTATTTGTAAATTAAAAAGGTTTAGTTTATAATTTTTCTTGAAAAAAACCTTCTTTGCTACATATTTATATTTCTTCTGCTTGCTGCACATTTCATTTTCCCTATATAAATATATACATAAAAAAAAAGTATGTATATATGATGAATCTGAAAACAGAGTGAAATGTGAAAAATATTACCGGATGATCGGATACAGAAAAGTGAATTCAGATTTCCATGCAGTAGAAATAAATAAACGGGTCATATGAAATTATGAATTGATTATACAGGCTGCAAACGGTTCTGTCTGCTCGGGTTAGCTATAAAATTTAATTCCTTTTTTTGGACTCGGTTATCATTAAAATTTTTTTTCCTTTTTCATGCTTTACCGGGGACAATAGTGGTGCAGAGAGATGTGATGGTCAGGGTATTTATGTCAATCTCAAAATGTATATAAAATTCTAGTTTTATATTTTAAATACAATTTTTATGTATTTATTTATTTTAAAGGTAATTAATAATTCATGATATAATTTCACTTTTCTTTTTTAACAGCGAGCTAGTATTTTAAGGGTTAACATTCGAGACGTCACGGTAACATTCAAATAGACCGTATGCGGAGCTCAAACCAATAAGCATGTCTTGGATGAAACTCATGACTCTCGAAAACTCCCCCTAATAATTCACTATTACAAATATAGAAAGTAAGATTTGAATCCTCGTGGATTTTTCTAAGGTTTAAGAACTTACCAATGGACCACCAACTTATATTAGTAGGAGCAAGGTGTTACTCGGCCAAAAAGTGGTCGAGAACGCCTGGAAACGCCAATAAGACGCCATCTACACCGCTCCAAGCGACGTTCTCGAGGGAAAATTTGGTGAGGCCGACTGGAAATAGACGGGGTGCATAGGAGGACTTCTTGAGGGATTCTAGAGGAAGTCTTACTCCAAAGATTGGAAGGGGTATGCCTTCTGATGACATGACATCCTACATGGCACAAAAAGTGCAAGTTTTGGGGTTCTTGAGAACCCCTTGCTTCTAACAGTCCTATTGGTGAACTTTATAATTTAATTTTCCTGTTATTAGTATTATGAAAGTTGTTTGGTGATCCACTAATTTCAATTCGACAAGTGAAAATGTAAACATACATTTAAAATCGGTTCGGTTCGGTTCGGAGTGTAACCGAAGTGTTCTACACGGTCTTTTTAGCTTTCGGATTTATTTGGGTTTTTTTTTTTTTAAAGTATGAGTCCGTATATATTCAATTTGGGTTTTGATTTTATATCACGCTGTTTAGTTCGATTGTTTTTTTTTTTATGACTTTTGGTTTCTGATTCTTATGGTACTAAAAAATCATGGCTTTACTTTAATATTGTCTTGGTAAAATCATAACTTAGAAATGTCACATCACAAAATAAAAAATTACTAACAAATTTTAACTTAATTAAGAACACAATAGTAAGTAAAACAAGAAAAAGAAGAAACTTTATTTTTTTTCCTTCCTACCGAAAATCACATCTAAGGGGTGTTTGTTATTGTGATTACAAAACAGATTATGCGTTTTCAAAATAGATTATGCGTTTTCATTGCATATAATCACTTTTTCACACAAACACTTTTTTAAATTATTTGTGTTTTACAAACGTAATAATCAGATAATCACTTCAAAACGTATTCCCAAACACCCTCCTAGTAAAACAATTGAGAAGAATTAATGCTTAAATAAATAAAAACTAACAATGACAATTTTGAAACCAATTACGAGTTAATCACCCTGCAGTTTTTCCTAATCTCGCCATGGTCACCTGTAAGAGGACTAATATCTCCCATTTTGATCATGGCAGCTGCAAAATCCTTTTCAAAACTTAAAGGATTTTTACTGTAATGTTCCACCAACGAATCCGTAAAACCTCCACTATAAAATTCTTGATCAGAATGCAGCAAACCTTTTTGCTTGACCAAGTTCTTATAGTAACTATTGTCAAAATAGTTTGGTGTTTTAAGGTCAATTGGTGCAAGGTTATTATCCCCAAAACCCGAACTTTGTGGGCAATTTAATTGCATTATGCTGGCGAATAAAGGATCAATGTTGATTTCGTTGTATATACGTGACCTGAAACTAGGACAATGTGCTTTTCCAATTGTATGCGCGCCTGTAAGGGCTACCATGTCATGTGCGGAAAGACCAACCGCTTGGAAGGTGGAAATGAGGTTTTTGAGGGAGAATGTTGGTAGTGGAATGGCGCTACCATTAGCTGCGGAAAAGCTTGCTGACAATGAGTCTCTTCTTCCTAGCTTAACTTTCCATCTAGGACCGCCTAACTATACATATACACAAAAATATATGTCATCTTAGATATATATTTGTAAGATGTCAAATTAAATCAGTAAGATTATTACAATGTTAATGACAATTATTGATGTAAAGGGTGAAGAGTTGTAATTTGCTCATGAGAAGTATTGTTAGTGGCAGAATATGATGCTTATAGATTTAAGGATTATATACTTACAGCAAGAACGGATTCTAGAGCAGTAATGGCTATTATATCAGCACAAGAGACAACACCGGGACAAACTTTTTCAACATTCGACTTGATAATATCTATCACCTCAAATCCCCTAGCAGAATTGATATTTGGTGCGGCGGTTTTTTCCCCTTCGAGTGTAGGTGTATCATCTAGTAGAATTGATGCGTCACAACCCTGCAAGAGGCAGCGTCAGGAGATAAATATAGACATTCTCAAAATTAACTTTTATGATCAAATTACACAAAGAGCTTTGTACATGATTATTTTAATTGAAACTGTATTTACATTAACTAAAGAGAAAAAAAATATGCATACATTGACGAAACAATCATGAAACTGGAGCCGAAGAAGGGATGCACCCATACGCCTCTCCATTGATACAACGGTCCAAACCACTGACCCAACGACCTCAAAAACTTGCGGACAACTTCTCAAGTAGAAGTTGGGAGTTAGTTGAGCCAAAGAAGTACCCATCAATATCATTATGATCAAGGTAAAACTGAATAGTCTAAAGGAGATGGTCATAGATGATGCCATTTTGTCACTATATATTATTGTAGGAAGAACAAAGGGCAAGGGTTTACTATATACTCGTAGTATATATAGTAGGGATTTTAGGTTGGTATGTTAGACTACTTTCAACTTTCGAAACTGACTAGTTGTGGACTCGACCTTTTACTGCCTTTCTAGTTCGGTCTATAATTAGCTTAGAGGCAATTATTCTAATATAATACTAATATAATTTTTTAATAGTAATTATGTTGGTAAAACTTCATTTCAATAATTGAATGGTGGCTGGTTTTTGTACTCTTAAAAATGACGTCATAGGCAATTTTTTCCGGGTGACAACACCACATTATTATTGGTAAACAGCGGCGTTATCACTTTTATATCACATCTAATATTTATTTGTTAAAAAGATATTCTTACAATCTCCTTTAATGCTAAAGCTTTTGTAAAAGCTGGGAGAAGTAGGGCTATTTCAATTGTGGGCGACTCGTAAAATGTGCTATCATGTCATACATTGGGTAGCCCCTTGGGTAGCCCCTTAAAAATGTAAGAGTTGGGTTATGTAGTTGGGCAAGGTGACTTTCTACAAATGGCTCTAAATGATTGGTTAGGAAGTGAAAAGGTAAAAGAGGAAGCGATGGTAAAGATAATCAAAGAGAGATGGTACTCATAGATGAATGTGTATCAGACGATATGTAGAAGTCGCCAAAAAAATTTTTTTCCCCAAATCACATAGTGGAAATGGTGTTTTAGGCGAACTAGATAGCGACCAAGGATGAGTTCGCCCCACTCCATTCCGCCTAATACTCCCATAGATGAGTTATTACAACTACAATTCTACAAAAAGTCATAATTCATATAGTACTCGTAAAGTGGTAACAAGCATGGTACCCGCGCAATCCAGTGACAGTGGTGGGGAAGGCGGTCTAGTGGTGTCGGTGATGGTACCTATTCGTGATGCTGGCGGTGTCAAGTGGTGTAAGTTGATATAATTGTGATAGTGGAAATTTTTAGAAAATAAGGGCTTAAAGTGTTAATTATTAAAATAGAGGTTTAGAGTGTAAATTAATTTATTAAGGGATATATATAAAAAGTCAAGAGTAATTCTGATAATTCAAAAATAGAATTACCCAAAATAGAAATGGGCCTTTTTCTTTATAAAAGAATATAGATAATACTTTACCTAGCTAGGGGTCTAGCACTAACTTTATGCAATCCCAAATTATTTTGCAATACTTATTAAGGATACTATACTATTATTCGATTGCGCTTATTTTGTCATCATGGAAATATATTACTAGAGCTTTTGCATCTTATATTGAAGGTACTATTCTTAATATAGACATTATTTCTTAGGTAATTAGGTTGATATAGTGTTCTCTTATATTGAACTACTAAATAAGTAAATATATAAACTCATATTCATATTTATCTATACTCCTTAATAATAATTATCAACCTTCTGTTTAGGAAAGTGTAAAAAAAATGGTTATATGTAAAAGTACTACATTATCCTTAATAAACATCCTTTATGGAAAGAGTTGTTAGTGATTACCAAATTTGACTTTAATAAATTAACTAGCTAATTATCTCGGGTTTAGCCCGGGTATTTTTAAACAAGTTTCATAAATACATGTTTATTATCATAATGAAATATAAAAAAAATCGTAAGTAAAAATGTCTATATTTTAGAGGCAAGTAAGCAATGTTATTATACATTAGACTTATATTACATTAGGGTTGAAAGATTTAAAAAGTTTCAAATGAAGGTACTAAAATTTTAAATTCAAAAGATGATGTCATAAATTAATTAGATAAAAAATACATAACTAATAAGAAAAAGTCTAGTGATGCCAAATAAGATTTTTTTTTAAAAATATTATGTCATCACAATCTTACTTTATTTATATTGCACTTTAAGTCATTATCTTTTAAAATATTTTCATTATCCCATTACATCAACTTACACGGTTACATCACTCGGTACCAATTGTCAATGTCATCACCACCCGTCACCGTCACCGACACCACTAAACCGCCATCACCGTCACCTTGCCGCATTATGCAAGTATCATGTTAGTCTATTTATAAAACTATTAAGTTCTCAATACTTAAATAATTTTATATAATAATTAAAGTTGATATTGACATACGTGACCCTCAAAATGCACAAAATGATTTCCAGACTTATTTTACAAATAATATTTATCTACACATATCAATTTAAACATACTCAATATTTTAATTTAAGTAATCATTTTGAAAAATAAGTATAATGATTTTGTTGACTAAACAAAAGTCATTTTCAATCTTGAACTTTAAGTAATTTTTTAGATGAAAATATACTTGAATGCTTTATAAATAAGTATAAAAGATAAAAATATTAAAAAAATAAAATAAAATAGCTCAATATTTTAAACTAAAGATTTGAATTTATATTAATAATATCAATTTTTTGCATTTTAATGGACAGGTTGTAAAAAGATTACAAATGTTAATCCAAATTCAATTTATATACCAAATATATGTTAGTTGTGTTAATCCATGACCTAAAGTTTATTCTTAATAAGTTGATGTATGAATCTGAATGATACTTTTGAATCATAAGTTATATGAGTGTTTTTAAAGTCTAAAATTTAAATATGATAGATTTTTTTTTTGTGAAATGTCTAAATGTTTATACACACTATTTTTAGCATTTCAATAAGAGAAAATCACGTCATTAGGCAAATTTCATTGCAATTATATCATATTAGCTAAGTTTTTTGGATTTTCACAAATTGGACAACAAAATTGCAATAATTTGACAAAATCACAATGAAATCTTCAAAATCGCAATGAAAACATCAAAATCGCAATAAAATTCTACAAAATCGCAATAAGATTATGAAAAATCGCAACGAGTCTATGAGAATCACAATGAGATTCTTCTGCAAAATCTTTACGAGATTATCAGAGTCGCATATAGATTCTCATAATCGCATTGTGATTCTTAGAATCTCGTAGCGTAACTACAATATCTCATTGCGATTTTGAAGTTCTCATTGCGATTTTGTAAATCTCATTGTGATATTGTCAGTTTATTACGATTTTGTTGGTTATTTTGTAAAAATCCAAAAAATTTTGGCTAATTTGATACAATCACAATAAAATGCTAATCATGTGATTTTCTCTTTCAATAATTATCATATTGTCAATAAGACCATATAAAGAAAGGCGTTAACTCTCTAAGAAACGCCTAAAAAGTGCACGTAACGTCCACATAACGCCGGCTATATTGTCCCATGGATGTTATGGGTCCCACTACCGATCAGACAGTTGAACGGCTCTATGCACATTTCCTAATGGTCCCTTTTTTTAAAGCATTTTTATATATATATATATATATATATATATTTAATTTGAGGGTTATGAGAACTCTTACTCTAAAGGGAAAATCCACTTCATTCTAAAACTCCACATGTGAAAACCCTAGAAGTAATGAGAACTTTTCACTCCCTTTTGCCTACACACAATTATAATTTTTAACAAAAAAACATTAAAAAAATTAATTTAAAACCCACAAAAAAAAATTTTTATCTTCATTTGTTATGGCTAAAAACAAAGACCCATCTCATAATATCTATATCTTTACTTATTCAAAATTTGCATGCATCTTCAAAATAACAGTTTTAATGCATAGATATAATGCTCATTAAACATAGTTTTTTAAAAAAACTTGTAATAATGCATTTTATATAAACATGAAAATGTCTTTTTTTTCCCTTATACCACCGGTACTAATACACTAATACCCACTTCCTTTTATAAGGTCTCAACGATGATTTACGATCATTAGTTGCTAAACTCAAACGATATTTGGCAGCAGCAAAGGATTGAACTCGATAGGTAGTTGGTGGTTGAACTCTAACTTCAACTGATAGCTTTAACGGTGGTTTCAGTGGGGTGACCAACGAAGTAAACTTTTTAATACAAATATGAAGTCCGATGTAAAAAGTGAGTTATAAGTCGATAAGAAAGAGGTTTTTAAAAAGTTTATGTGATTGAAAAACCAACACTTTATGGGGACCTCTTACTCGCAAAATGCTTTAATTTTTGAAAAGCGACGAGAGGCTGGTAATTGCAGTTGTTAAAAACAAAATATACAATTAAAATCGAAAACAAACTAGGCTCCGTTTCTTTTTTTAGTCATTACTCATTAAGTTGCTGAATGCATAAAAAATGTTTGTATGTATTAAGGTAAAGTAAAGATAATTGACGGTTATTTTATGTTATTAAGTAAAAAAAAAAACATAAAGATTGAATGATTAAGTTCATAAAAGTAAAAAATAAACTAAGGTCGGCTTTGGTTTGACGCAAAACCCCTAAGCTGCTAGACCAAACACCCCTCTGTAAAAATTGTGATCCTGTTCGGGTCGGGCTATTCTAAATTACGAAACTGGCCAAATCTCAAACGGTTTCCCGGAGAGTCTCGCCGTCGCATCACAATCCACCGCCGCTTCCGTCTGCCACCGTTACTTTCTCAGGTTAGCAGCTTACCTCTTTAGATTTAATAAATTCAAATCTGTTTTCATTTCTCTGTTAATTTTTTTTTTTTGCTCTGAATTCCTTATATACATGATAATATTATATATATATAAAATTAGGTTTAATTTGTCCTCATATTGTTGGCAAAAATCTTGTCAATTTAATCATTTATTAGTTATAGACTTATTATACTGTTTTTGAGACACAATATGAACAATGAAATTCAACCCGGGAGTTGCGGCGTGATACAAATTTAGCTCGCCTTTCAAGTAGACCAACACTACGACAAAAATTTTCGACTGAAATTTAGATTGTAATGTTTAAAGTGAAGTTTAGACCTCGGAAACTTAATTAATGTAGTAATTAGTTAAACCTTTAGCAACTAATTTGTCACTACTACATCATTTTGAGTGTTCCAGAGTATAGTGTTTCCGCCGGCTTAGTTGTGCTAGTTTTAGGTTTAAAATTACTAGTCGAGTTCAAGGTCGTTTCGAATCCTGAATGCCAAGTTTGTTTGATCTTTGTTTATGTTAGTAACCTAGAGTTGATAGTTTGTGTGTGATCTTCAAACATGTTGGGTACTAATTTCTGTCTTGGATTTGTAACGTTTTGGTGTGTGGTTTTATATACGAGTAAATGATAGATCATTTGTTCAGACGTAAGTGTGTGTGTATGCAGACACACAAATATATCAATTTTTAAATATCAAATAAAGCCATTAGCAAACATGTTACAGATCCAAGGCATAAAACTACATTAAAACATACGTGACAAGGATTATACGACCAAAATGAGTTGGAAATACGAACTAGGTTACTAACAAAGAAAGAGTTCTATCAAACTTGAGATGAAGTCGTGTCTTATTACTTATTAGTTAGTTAGGGTTAACTTATTTCTATATTTATTAGTGTTCAAAGGTATAGATCGTTTAACAGTTGTAAAGTAACATTAGGAGAGGTATGAACAAGAAACATAGTACATTTATAGGTGTTTCTTGTACTGATTCTAACTAAATCTTAAAAGCATGCTTCTTTTTTTTTTTATCAAAGTTAAATTTGACAAGGATGTTGGAGGTTACAAGTAACGAAATCCAGCTGAGTTACTTTTGACTTATTTATTGGTTAACAAGCAGACTTTTATATACTTTGAACTTCAATTCTCTTTTATTCGGATAAACTCCCAGGAATATCTTCTAAAATAAGTATTATTCAACCATCCAAAGGTTTGGTGTGGGTATGAATATTATTGCTGGTTGCTATGAAACACAAAGCTCCAGTTTGAAGGAGCTTTTGTGTAAGCTATGGTTAGTATGTTTTTAAATTTGAAAATGAAGCAAAATGACAACAATTGATTTCTTACTAACAACTAGCGTCTTGCTAGTTGTTTTCAATAATATATTTATGCTGTTCCAAAAAAAATGACAACAATTGATCCATTATTATAATCTTTTTTACACAGAAGTAAGTGGAATGTTCTACTTCTGGAGGAAAGTAAAATTTGAGTTCCTTATTGATGGCTCTCAGAATTTGCTTCACTAGAGTTACTTTGTGGAGTTGGATGTAATTTTAATTATAAACAACATTTTTCAAGTTCGAAAAAAGGAATCTACAGAAAATCGGTCCAGTTTTAGTGGGTTTGTAGTTGCCAAAATGAGTTCACCACGGCGAATGCCGGCACGTGCTCACGTAAGATCATCATCAGAGATTAATCGACCAGATATTCATTCCGGAAGTTTAGAGTCATCTCTACTCCGGCTTGTCAATGATCATCAGAATACCTCTGTCCGACTCCGAGAACAGACAGGTTTGAGTTTGTTTCTTTCAGAGCTTGAGGTTTTGTAGAATTTGATTTTGAGAGTTACAAGTTAATAATTACAGAGAAATCAAAGAAAGAGGCGATCAAGAGTGCTTCTCGTGTGTCTGATCTGTTAGTGGATGCTGTTAATGGAGGGGTAGAAGAGTGTTTCGTGAACGAGAAGCGAATAGAAGTTGAAATCCGAGCGTTGAAGGCTACTATTACACGATTTGGGAAGCAGACTGATCAATGGCTTGCTTCAACTCATGCTATTAACAATGCTATCAAGGTTCACGGTTCACCTTTACTTATAGTTTTACCAGCTTGTTTGCCATTAATTATAAATGACTACTTGTGCAAGTTTTTTTTTTCTTTTTTTGAAGAACTTCTAATCGAGAGTAATTTCTAGAATTACGAATTTTCAAGGAAGGGCGTGTTTGTATTGCTTAATTTTTACCAATCTTTTGCTTTAACAATAAGCGATTACCAAACTGTTTGTGACTTAGTGTTGATGGGTATGTACTCCATCCAAACATGCGAAAGTGTTTTTCTGTTCTAAAGTAATTATTAGACATTAATTGTGAATGCTATTGTAACTATGGTATAATGGAGAACAGGGGTTAGGAAATTGCTCAAATATATAGAAATAGGTCGGATATTGAGAATTATGATTGAGTTGCATAAATATATGCATGTTGCTCAAACACGGAAGATCAAAATATAATATCTGTGAGGTTTCTTGTGACATACAGTGCTTAATCTCTCAACTGAAGCTTTACTTGTTTATTGAATGTGTTATGTGTGTATATACGGTTTGATATCGAAGTGTTGAATGTTTCTTTTGAAGACTTGGTCCCACTCTAAATCTTTCTTGAAAAACTGTGTAGTCTGAAGCTCAATTCCCCAATGTATACTTACATTTTTAGGTTCATCAGGATTAAACTAAGTAGGAACTGAAATAAGATATGTATATGGTCATTTGGTTAAGGGTGTATACAGAGAGCTGGACTAAAGTTTCAATGGTGAAGTTAACATCTTGGGGGCACTTTATTTTTTTTACTTACAGAAAATTGGACATTCAGACTTTATTGGTTTTTCATTTTCTTTTTAAGACACATGGGCTAATCGCCTAATCCTTGCACCATAGTTAGATCATGAATATTTGAGTCTTTAGAATAGCTTGTATGGCTTGTCCTTTAGCTTTGAGATTCTCCTTTTGTATTTTTTTAACAATTTCTTGAAATTCTATTGATTGCACAGGAAATAGGAGATTTTGAGAATTGGATGAAGACTATGGAATTAGATTGTAAAAGCATCACTGCAGCCATCTCCAACATTCACCAGTCATGATAGCATGACCAACTCAACTCGTGACACGAGTGACCGAATTGCTTGCAAGTGGATAACTTAGGTGCAGTTCTATTTACTATGATTTTTTCTCTATTATGGTTATATTCTGCTTTATTCTTTCATATGATGGTAGGAATTCAAATGTGAATAATTTGAATGAATGAAATGATATATTTAAGCCATAATCTGTTTCATAGTATAGTTCGAGCTGTTCTTACAAAGATTATATGATGCGCCATATATCATCGCATTTTGTAAAGGGTTAGGTGCTCACTGATTATTATCTTATTTGCCATGTATTTTACCTTTAAGTTTAGATAGCCCATTCCAACATCAGGACTAAATGTTGTGTAGTGTCTGAACGCTATATACTGCGAAATGGCCTGGCTGTGTGGGTTCAGCTGGGTTCGACCTAAATGACACATACAAATTGTAAAACTGAACTACTATGAATTGGGATCTTGTGATTGAGTAAGTTTTGTCTGGATAGTACAAGACTACATATCTATGCGACTTCTATTATCACCTATGGGTAGTATATGATGTTCAATATAATAATATCGGCTTGTTTTGTTGTGCAACTAACGTACAAGTTTAGACAAGTCTAACTGTGATAATGATGGTTTTTTGGGTCATGAGTCATGACAATCTGAAACAGATTTGGATATGTAACAGAATTGAGTTTAGGTAATGTAAAACTACCTCTCTGTATCTAAACTTTAATTGCACTAATTGAGTTTCTGTAATTACACTACTGACAAATTACATAATATTGTACATCCAAACATAATGAAGACTGTTTAACAATAGCATTTGAAGACTATTATAACTTGTAAATATTTGGTAGAAACACATGACATTGTTACATTCATGTGGATGATTATTTTATCATACCACATTCTTGATATATATGTCCACTGTAGCTTAGCTGTGTTATTGTCAAGCATTACAAATTAGTAGAATTTGCTTAATAAACAAAAAAGGTTGCAATATAAAGCACGGATGCTGTGCCACTGTACAAACACTTGCATTTTTTCGTATTGTACTGCTCTTGGAATAGTTGGTAGCAAGAGTGTCGCTGCGGGTTATGACTCCTTTGGTTTGAGAGTGTAGGCTTGATTTATATTTTGTGAGTGGATAATGGTGTTTGTAGAAGATAACCAATTACCCATAGGTTCAGTCAGATCATGATCAAAAAGCTTTTCTCCTAGCAGCATAAGTTGTCCCTCACAATTTTTTGCTATAGACTCAAACCTTGTTATATAGAGAAAAACGAGTTAACAAAGGGGTTGTTCAGGCTAATCGGGGAGAGCAGAGCCAAAGCTTTGGTGTATGTGGTTTAACTGTTATTTCCATGACCTTTTTGTAGACTTTCGCTAGCCATTCCAAGGTGTTTGTTTACCCAGGTTTGAAACCTGTTAACCTGGTCTACTGCGAGACTTTTGGTCTCCTACCACTAGACCACTTCGAAGCTGGTTTTGGAATTATTAGTTGGTCGTATTGTATGTAATTGGTAGGAGTAATATGCTCTATATGCATCATACTTTTTCTATACTTTATGGTATTTTGCCAAGAGCGATGTTATATTTAACAGCTTATGCTTTGTATATATTCATTTTAAAAAAAATCTTACTTTTCATTCTATTACTAGTCACAATCAAATGAATATCATTTCTCTATTTGAATAAAATGTTTGTGCATGAAAGAAGATTATACACAGTGTTGTTTTTCTTTGTCAAATCATTTTCTTTGGCCCATCATTTTGTTTTTAAAGAAGGATTGGTGTCAACCACATGAAAAGAGTTTAGACTTTCTCATGTATCGTCATCCTTTTCATTTGTGTTATTTGTTTTTTACTAGATTAAACCATGTAATCCAACTATGGTATCAGATATAAGTTGCCTCACAATAAAAACCCAAAACATTCAGCATGATCAAACATAAAAATGAAAAAAATGAAGTAATGAACCACAAAATATAATACCTTACATAAACATCTTGCACAATTACTTAATAAACATGTTTAACATAATAATTTGTTGATTTTTGATTGATATAACACCAAGTGCAATAAAATATTGTTGATTTTGGTCCTGGTTGACCTATTTTTGACTAAATTTTGATCAAATTGTGAAACATGTATCGATTACTCTGATATTCCTCAACTCACCTCGGTCGCTAACCATTTAGCTGGTACTAGACGATTACTCGGCCTTACAATCAAACTTTTACAAAATTGGCTCGTGGTGTGATGAAAAAATAATGTGATATTTGATGTGATATATGTGGTCGTCTAAAGTCACGTAAACATAAACAATACCTGATGCTCTACTTACTTTTGCCATTTTCTTCAAAGACTTTCTTTGAAAAAGTAACTACCCATTCCATATCATAATTACTAAAAAGTAACTACAATTAAAGCATACTCATCAAATCATCATTCATCTATTATTAAAGAGATTTTATATTATTATTATACTTTCCTTTTTCATCAAATAAATGAAGCGATTACCTATAAACTAGACCAGTCTACACCTACAAAAGTTTCACCTTTATAGTGACATTATATTCTTAAAAGCCTATAGCCTGATGTTTTAAATGAAGTAACTTGGATGTACAAATGTAATAGAGGTCGAGTAATTTAAAGCTATACTTCTTTGTACATTATAACTTGTTCTTGCCTAACTTTCTCAATTATCATGTATGCCATGGTGTTATGTTTCGTACGACACTAGAACTCTAGAAGTTGATGAACTTAACGTTATCAAAGGCATTACCGAAAGTTGGCGGTGTGTCTAAGTGTCTTGGAGGTCTTGCGATCTCTATATGGTTTTGTCGTTCAAATAATTTATGTACATAGACATGGGCAAAAAAACCGATTTGAATAATCTTAGAACCGGAACCGAATGGAACCGGTTCTTGAAGAACCGGTTTTGGTTTCTCAAGAACCGATAGATAGGAACTGGTTCCACTTTTAGATCCAAAAATCGGTTTCTTCTCGGTTTCGAACTGAAAAAAAGCGGTCAAATCTTGATCAAGAACCGGTTCCATACCGGTTATTCGTCATGTTAACCGGAACCAATTCCGGTTCCATCGGTTCCGATCCAATGCCCACCTCTGTATGTACATGGTTCGACAATATACTTATGTACATGGTTCAAATAATTTATGTTGCTTGCTACCTCAATTATATGTTTAACCATAAATGTATCACTAACATCGAATGTTTATTCAAAATTCTACATCATTTGTAATTTAGTAATCTAGTTTTTGATATTTTTCATTCCATTAAAAAGCTTTGTTCCTTTTCAAAGAAAAGCTCATACATGGTGAAGGAGGAGGGGGGGGGGGGGGGGGGGGGGTGGTGGTTAGAAAAATTAGTATGTGAGAGATTCCACACTCAAGCTTAGATGTTTAACAATCATATACGCACTTTTTTCAGATATTAATCATACATATATATTGATTTGATATTTGTAAAAAAAAAGGAATATGTTATCGATATCAGTACAAATAGTTTTGTGGGAATGATGTATCAAAAAAAACTGTGATATTCTAATTAAGTTGTTCGTAAGAATAGCGAACTAAACTAATACGAAAAATCTCATATAATATCTGGCATTCTAAAAAAATCGTAATGATACTCTTAATATCATAAATATATCACTGATTCCCTCTTAATCCTATTCTTTAATTTCGTCATATGTCATAATGGATTACTAGAAAAAGGTTTTTTCTTAAGAAGGTTAAAGGTATATAATTTTCTAAGGGTGTTGGCAACGCCGAGTGGTCGAGGTAGTGAGACGTCCGACCACTCACTTGCACACCGCCGCCAACGCGGGACGACCCACGCGTGGGAGCTTTTGCGTGGTCCGACCACATCGCGTGAAGAGTGAGTGGTTCAGTTTTATAATGCATATTTGACCATTTTGAACGGCTATTTTTTTTAATTTTTTTTTTCTAAACTGTTATATATATATATGGGAAAATTTCATAAAAAGGTAACCTATTTACATAAAATTCCTATTAAAGGTAACCTATTTTGTTTTCGTCTATTTATAGGATCTTATTTTCAAAAAATTCCTAATAAAGGGTATATCGTTAGTTTTTGACAGACGGAGCTCGTTAAGTGCCACGTCATCAGTTTTGATGACGTGACACTTGACTTTGACCGACTCATATATATCGAAATTAGGCCGGTCAAAGTCAAGTGCCACGTCATCAAGACTGATGACGTGACATCGGTGACGTAACAACACAAACACACTTTCTAAAATGGCACAGTAAAAATGTCGATGCAAATCCACATGAATCACGACGACAGACAACGATCTTTAGTCAACAACATCATTCAGAACGTCTCTGAAAACATGGCGGCTTACCAAGCCCAGATCGACCGATTGACGGCTCCTAATCGAGTTCTTAACCGCAACGAATGTGAGTATGTCGTGTATCTTCGTGAGAAGATGGGTAGGTTGAATCAATTTATTTTTCAGCTTACCACCGCCTCTACGACTTTGACACCCACGCTAGACCACGAGGTGTTCTGGCAAGGCAGTGTTGGTGATGGTGAGGATGTACCTTACTACTCTGACCCGAGGGAGGAGTACGTATCTCCTCAACCTGGCGACAGAGTAGGGTCTCCCGAGCCCTACCACTACATTCACCGAAACGACGGTGACAATACCGTGGACTCAGGCTATTCCAAGTGTTAGGTTTACGTATTTTATTATGTAACACTTTATTATGTTTTATTTAGTCTTATGTGATGTTTTTTATGTTTTATTTAGTATTGTGTAATGTTTTATTAACCAAGTATGTTATATTTGAAATAAGCATTTCTACTTCGAGGGAGCTCTCTAGCGCGGATCCGGTTAAGACAACGTATGTTAGATCTCTCGTTGTCGAATCGCGATACGAAGTTTTCAGCGAAATTCACCTTTCAAAAAAGTATGTTATGTTTTATTTAATATTATGTAATAGTTTTATGTTTAATGAAATTTTAGTTTAAAAAATAAAAATAAAATTGTAGTAAGTGATGAGTGAGTGATGACAATGCCATCAAAAATTGAATGAGTGAAGAGTGAGTGATGAATTTGAGGCGACATAATGTGATTGGTTGGAAGTGAGTGATGATATTAGTGCCTAACACCCTAAGTAAAAATTTTAAATAATCCTATTTTTTGAGCCCCATTTTTTCAAAAGAAATATTTGTCCTGACATTATCTTTTCTGACATCACCTTATTCACATGAGGAGGATCGTTTAGTCCATTCATCACTCACCTCTCCCACCAATATATACATACACATCCCCTGTATCTATACATCTCTATTTTCCAAAAATATATTTCAAAATAATCCGAAAAAAATGCATGATCCAGGTATGGAATTACTTCCCCCATTCTCATCACCAACAATCTCATCAATCTCATCTTCCGATCTCGACACTGAATCCACCGGATCTTTCTTCCATGACCGGAGCATATCTTTAGGCACACTTATGGGCGTCGGAACTACTTTTCCGATCATCACCGGAACTCCGGCCACTCAGGCGACTCCGATTCCGGTTAATTATACTCCAGGCGGATTTTCCGGTTACCGGAGACGTCGCCGGAGTAATACCGATGCGGTGGTGGAGAGGCGGAGGAAGCGGTTACGACGACGGCGGTGGTGGTGGTTATGTAGCGGTGATGATTTTTTGAAACCGTCGTCATTAGGTGAGTTTTTGGAGGTTGAAAGACGGTTTGGTGAAGAAGCTGTGTTTGGATGTGAAACGGTGTCGTTTGGTGATAATGCTGATGTTAATAGGAATGGTAATAATAATAATAATAATAATAATAGCAATGGTGAAGGAATGTTGTTTGCTGATGGTAGGGTTTTGCCTCCACCGCAAAAGGCGGAGGAATGTGATGGCGAAACGACATCGGTTTGTTCGTTTTGTCCGTTTTCGGTTTCGCTTGCTGGAATTTGTACTAGTGGTGGATGAGATTTTTTTTTTTTATAAATTGTTTTGGGGAAAACTGTATGTATATGTAGGAAATGAAATGATGAGATATTGTAGCTAACGGAATTGATATCATTGTTATTGTCGTTATTATTGTAGCTCTCTGATTCTATTTATAAAAAAAGTTAATTGCCCTAAACATTTGATTTGATAGCTAATACTTAAAAGATTATGCAATTCGATCTGACTTGTTGTTTTGTATTGATTCTTACTTAATAGAATGACATTTTTTAAAATTTTCTAGTAGCTTAAGATGGTTTTGATTTATGTGAAGAACAGATGAAACAAGTTGGAGGTGGCTTAGCGGTCTAAACGGATAAATGGTTTTAGAAATTTTTTGAAGTATTTCCAAGAGGTTCAAGAACGGCTGAAATGAAAGCAATATGCCCACTGCCCAGGTAGTCGCCTTAGGCTGAAATGATCTAATATTGATGTGATCCTGTGCTTATTTCTGATAGCGGATTTAGAATAAGCATCAAGTTAGGCGCTTAATGAGAAGGGCTTATTTATCGTTAGAAGCCATCAAACATTTTACCCAAATGCTTACAAAGTGCTTTAACACAATCCACAATAGCGAAAACATATCATTGTAGAGGAAAAAAGATATTATTAATTAAGTTTAGGCCTACTCAAGCTGTTTTTATCATCTCAAAATTAAAGTCTGTGGTGATTAGTAGTTTAGCTCTCCTTTGATAGAAAGGCTTTCTTAATTTAGTTCTAGTCTGCTAGCATCTCTTGATCAAGATTACCCGCTACTCCATATGTTGTTTTAGAATAATACCAATTTTAGCTATTTTACAAACCAGTAGAGACTTTATGAAAGGACAGAAATAGATTAGTGTCATACATGGCCTGTTTCTTTGGATGCTTTTTCAAATGAGTAGCTTGTCTAAGGATTGTTGTTGATATGCCCATGTATGTGCTTCAAGTTTTCTCGGTGGCCTGCAAAAATTATACGGCTGATGATACATGTATGTTGGGATTTGGAGAGACTATAAGATGGAGGAAACGTAGGGGTTGGTTTATATGTGTATGTGTATATAACTGTAAAACCAGATCTCAACTGTCACTACCATCAAATGTAGCTTGTTTTGTATTTTCCTTTTTTTCTTTTTTTAGTCATAAACCAAAGTTTGTCTCGGATGCCTTTGTTATATAAAGGAAGTGGGTGAAAGTTCATAGTTTTTTTAACTTCAGTGCAGTTGATATTGAATATCGCTTGTTAGACCTCTTATCCACTTGATTCTTTTGAGGAATGCTTGTGATTTTCAGTGCACCCCTCGTTTTCTTTCTCCAACTGAAGTTGATTTGTATAAGCATTGTTTACATTTTGTACTAATGTTGGTTCACTCTATGGCAGGGCTATAGTCGAGGTTTGCTGAGCCTTTGGAGGCGATGTGAGGGCCCAAACTCGATGATTGGCGCTGAAAGTTGTGTATGGACCAAAGTTAGTTTCCCAAAATCCAACTTAAGTTTTTATAATTTTTTTATTAGTAATATAAATTTTGGATGCCCTGTATGGTTGCACATTGCACACATTACACCCATTATCGACGACCCTTCTTAATGGCCACCTGAAATGACCCTTAGCTTTCCTATGGACATCCACATGTATTTGAACTGTCTAAGTGAAGCACTTCGATTGCACTGAAGGGATCACGATTGATGCGATGGTTGAAATTTCTGCGAAGTGTGAAGTGAAGCTATTACATCAACTGATTTAATCAAGGATAGTAGCTAAGATGTAGTTTACTACTTAAATGATGTCATAATCAAAAAAAGCTATGGCTGACAGCAAACGTCCTTAATCACAGGTCTTGTTCTAATCCTTTATTTACTCAATGACTTATATTCCAATCTTTAGTAACATTGATTCCACTGTCTTGTTGCATATATTCGCAGTTTACCTTATATAAATATAACCTTTTTATAGATAATGTTAAAGGTCTATATTTATTTTTAATCGAATTTTTTTCCCCCAAAAATTCATTTATTTATTTTTAAGTAATAAAGTTTTCTTAATCACAAACTAGTGGTACACAACGTCTCTGTGGGTACAAGTCTACAAGATTAAGGCAGGATGTTCCATAAAGTAAGCACCAAGTTACAACAAATGCAAAATAATCACACACACACATATCCGTAGCAATTCCCAGATTTTGGGCACTTCAAATTCATTTAGACTAGTCAAGTATGCGCTTAGAACTCCTACCTCTTATCGATCCAATGTATTGCAAAGCTTTATGAATTAGAAATCTAAGTATAATTTTTGATAGGTTTCAAGTTTGAATAGCATCTTTTATCTTGATCTAAAGTTTTTTTTTTTTCCAAAGATTTGTTTTAATCTGCCATAGTCGATAATTATGATCAACAACGCATGCCGTGGTAGGTGAAAATTAAGGGTGTTATCGGATACCAGTATGTAAGTATAATTTTGTTGTTAGTATACTATTTGAATTAGAATGCTAAACATGCTGCACGTTCTTATAGGCCTGTTACCTGTATTTGCTAGTTTTTGTATCTTAATTTTTTCACCATAATCCAACCAACAAGAAGAAGAAAGGAGTAGGGTTTGTAAACAAAAAAAAAAATCGAAAGGAAAATTACTAAGCACACTTCACGATGTCACAGGGATGCTCATATTGCTTGCTGATGTTGTATGCCTCTTGATACCAAAAGCAATTGGGTGAAGATGTCGTGTGTCAACTGTCCTTGCTGATCACACTCAAGTGAATCGAGTTGAACGAGTCTATAATCTCTTTAGCAATCTAAAGGCCTCATATCTGAATTTATTCAACTAAAAGGTTGTGGGTTCAAATCGTGTAGTTAACATATTCATAAATTTATTCATGAGGTGTTGATATTGACTATCTGAATTAAGTCGTATTTTTCTTTTTGAAAAGCAAAGACTTCATTTCTATACCACCGAATTATTTACACTATTTATCTTTAGTGAGACTTGAATCTAAACCTATTGGTTGATGGCCATAAACCTTAGTGATAAAAATAAGAGGGGAAAAAAAAAACTTTTGTAGGACATCGACCTCAAAAGTGTAGGGTCTAGCATGTTATTATCAAGCTCACACAGTCACATCACTGCTAGCTTTAATCAGTACTTAGTTTAACACCTAAATCGAGTTGAGTCAAATCGAGCCAATCTATATAGGTTCAAATAGTTAACAGAGTTCCAGCTTGGAAACAAAGGCTCGTCGAGTTTCAAGTTTAGAAATCGAGTCGAGCTCGAATTTACTCAGCTCGATTACACCGCTACGCACTATGTTCACAGCGCTATAACTAGTTGCTTGTAACTGTTTATAATGGAACTCTTCGAGTATATATTTTTGCCTCTGAAACAAACACTAAATTTGATCGTTTGTGATCATGTCATATTTAACCAATAATTCTTTTTCCTGTAATAGAAAAACCCAAAGCTTGCTGATTCGGCTTTCTTTTGTCGTTATATAATGACTAATTCGATCTCGTGTCAACACTAGGCTTGAACCTTTAATGACTTGAATTCTATTCTTTTTGGTAGGATTTCGACAAAAAAAATACAAATACAAAATAAAGATGAAAGCTGTGGCTTCTACGTAAAGTATCAAAAAGTTTCTTTGTGTTCATGATTAATAGTTGTTACTTTCTTTCTTCTAGGAAATGACACAAAAACTTACACATGGGAGGTTCAGAAAAGACTTCATGTTCATGATTCGGATCTAAGTTTCAATTACAAATGTAACAAACAAAAACGTGTATTTCGCCTTCATATCTCAACTGTTAATTAGGCAACATTCCCCCAACCATGTGAACGCTGTCTAAAATATCACGCTTTAGTTTATCAAGCTACTTCGTATACGCTGTCTAAAATATCATGTTTGTTGTTGCGTCCACTTTTCTAATGTTTCTAGCTCCTACTTACCCTTTTAATTAAACTGTATAATTGGTAGAAACCGATACCAAACTTGAAGTATTTGTTTTAAAGGAAAAAGAGATATATACATATACTAGTGCGTTCATTATCTAGTCGTATATGTTATGCGTCTCTATAAATTAACTTATACAAGTCAAAATCTACATGTAATTAAGTCTTTTTAGCCCTTGAGTGGAGAATTATAGCTAAAACTGTCCCTAAAAAACAAAGGCTACCCCAAATTATGAAACTTGTTTGATAACATGTCGTGCCCATGCAAATTCCATCATCGTTAAGCCCTTGTTTGCGGTATAGTAACGCTGCCAAGTTTCCAAAGAAGAATGACCCTATAGGGATATTAGTGACCAAAATGTTATGGTTCACACCAAAGTTCTTGGCCCCAAAAAGCTCGGCCGTGGTTGAGACAGACATCGAGGTGATGGCTCCCGTGCATATCCCGATGGTTGCCGTGCTTATGTAAAGACACATGTTACTGTTGTTGAGAAGTAAGAAGAAGGCGGAGGTCATCGGTACCATCATAAGTGCTATGAGTGCTGGTCTTGAAACTTTGCCTTTGGTCCTGAAAAAGAGAAACATTTTTGGGGTCTTAGTACATTAATGAAATCGTAAATGTTGAAGTTTCCATAATTATAGTTTGGTAGCAAGTGACAATAGCCCAGTGGGTCTCCCAAGTCTTTCAGCAAGTCGAAGACGGTATTGGGACCCAAAACCCGTGGAAGACGGCATTGGGAGTTACTCTACTTTTTGATCAAGAGATCGGGTTCGAGTCTTAAGGGTGAAAATTTTACCTCTAATTAAGTTACGTTGTCGTGTTGTTTGACGGATTATTAAAGGCTTTTTCTTGTAATTTTTGCGGTAACATTCGTTCAAAAGTAAATGTATAGTCCATTGGATCAGATGAATGGCTCCGCTATCGAAATGTTAAAAAGAAGTTTGGTAGGAATAGTGGCAATGCTGAATAAATGAATACCAAAAATGGTGGCAAAAGTGAGACCTAGGCTTGAATTATTTTCAACCATAACATTCTATGTCAACATTGAATGTCACATTAAATATTCATGTACAACACAACCTTGTTGGGAGTCTAAATTGTAAGGTTTGCCATTTTTCCACGATATCGGCTTACATTTTATGCATTAACAGCCGCATATTAATCTTGATATTATTAGGGTTATTATTATGCATTTAAGTAATGAGATGATTCGCATAGATTATAATCCTTTAAAGTTGATCTAACTTTGTAGGTAAATGTTAGATCAACTTAACCATTGGATTAAATCCAATGGTCAAAATATCCGATTTACATAGAGTAAAAAGTTAAATCAACTTTAACCATAAATCCAGTGGTCAAATATCCGATTTGCATAGGGTAAATTCTTCCAAGTAACTTTTGTTTTATTCTGATTCTAGACTAGCTAGATATACAGATCACCATGTAATAATTTGTGTAACAATTTATGGGGTTTCATGTTTGAATTCCACTAAATCACATTATTGGATAATCTAAACAAAGAAGACCTTATATTATATAATGAAAACATATTCTGTTACAGAGTACTCCATAAGTCGTTAACAAATGGAAATGGGACTCTCACAATGCAAAATAAGATATGAAAAAGATGGGACAAAATGAATAGCTAACTTCATTCCATTTGTTATCATTAAATTTTCATGTTATCAAGGTATCCGATTTGTATTTTCAACTTCATTTTCCAAATTTGTAAATGGAGCCATCATTAAAAAAAGGGATATTGGTAGTTAGATTTATGGTACGTTCTTATAAATGAGACACAAACCAAGAAGATAGAATATCAAGTTAATGAACCACCATTCCAACATATGGGTTTGGCCGGTAATAAATATTTATAAAAGTAGTTTGTGACTTTAAAGTATCTAGCTAGTTTACTTTTCGAAGATCCCATATACTTTTTGTTTGCACGTGGTAAAAACCCAATTATATATGCGACTCTTCATGAGATATGCTAAGTTTGACAAATTTTATTCCGAATTTCACATTTCAATGCCAAAAGAACTAAATTTATCTAATCAATTTCTTACAATAATCATACACCAATGTATTTTTATTTTTCAAAAGATTTAGAATTAGCTAGAGCCATGTGAATTGTTTGGTTTTCTCGGGCCAAAAAGACCTCTTGGTTACTCAACCCATGTTATTGGATTGTTCTTGATTGTTCTATAATAAAGTTAAAAAATGCCAAAAGAATATATATAAAAAAAACAGTATAAGTCATTACGTACCTTGATATATAGTAGTCAAGTAGGCAAGGAAAGATACGACCAAAGAACCCAAAAGAAGAAGCCAATGACACCAAAGAAGAAGTTTTTGAACTCCCACGAGACTCCACGATTTGTCCCAAATTGTTCAAATACACCATGCCAACTGTTGCACCAAACATATACACAAAGAAATATAACCAAAAGTTTAATCTCTTCAACATTACTTTGTAGCCCATTTCTTGACCCTCATCACTACTCACAAACAGTCCTTGATCTTTAACCACATCTTCATTATTTACCCCTCCATTTTCTACTGCCATGCAACTCTCATCACATACCTTCTTGCCATAGTTTCTTATCAAGCATTTATTCTCCATTCTTTCTCTTAACTTCTCCATCAATGGAACCACTAATGGTGCCACCAAGAACACACACAAACCAATCAAGATTACTAAAGGAGGACATACTCGTTTAGTATATCCTAAACTCGTAATCACGGCAAAAGTTCCTGTAAATATTGTGATTGCAAATATTACAAGAAATCCGCTAGATAATCTTCTTGATCGTGGCGTACTAGTCACACGAACCAACGGTGAGGATATCACACAAACTATAAGGGGTAGAATGCAATTCAACAAAAGATATGATCTTGCTCTTTCTATTGATGATGAAGAGGATTTAAAAAACATATCAATTACGTCCGAATATATTTTTGCACTTAACCCTTGATAACTAGTCGTTAACCCAACCGCTAATTGTCGATCAAAAGGGAAGTTTTCTATAGCGATCACGTAACAAACTGTGTTGATCCAACAAATGCTGTTTCCACCCAAAATTGTTAGCAATACAACAAGACCGTATGGCAAAGAGGATATATTATTTGTAAGAAGGAAAAGATATTGAATGCCATAACCAATGAACCCGAGCGAGGATCCTATCAAAAGAACGAGCCAAAGAGGGAGATACACCGCGGCTATGCCAGATAGAAAACCGAAAAGTTTTCCAGCGTCAGAAGCGAAAGCTAAGTTGTTGAGTTGAATTTGTGAGAGTGAAAGAAGGAATTTGAGTTGAGATGAGTACGCTGGGAAGTTTGTGTTTGTCCCACTTATGGATTGAAGCCAAATTGTACCTACTAAGCTTAACCATTGAAGAGTCATTTAAAGAAGTGGTTAATTTCTTGAAGTTTATAAAGAGTGTTTTTTGATTTTTTTTTTTTTTTTTGTTAAGCAAGAATTGGATGGAAATAAGATATGGAGTAGTGAATTAGTGTGTGTTTATGTATGCAAAAGTTGTTACAAGGAGTGATATATATGAAGCATATGTATATGATATGATCATGTGGTTTAATGAAAGGCCACCACCATTTGTACTACGTACACATGGTGTTTGTTTGGAGATGCATACACGAATATGAATGCAGCAAAGGGGTCATTTATTATGGAGTTGCATTCGCAAGGATTACATTTGCTTGACATCAAACATCAAAGAGTCAAATCATTTTTAATCAAAAATAGAAAAAAATCACTTTAGAAATGCATAATTATACACCATGACAGTTATGCACTTAAGCGCTCTCTAAAATTTATAAATTATTTCTCAGTTAATAAATGACGTTACAATATCTATAACCCCTTATAAAGCATATTGATCTCTTATATTTTAGAAAATTCAACACTTTATATTCAAAATATGTACCCTTATTTCTTAATCATAATTCCCCTTAAACACCTATTCTATACTTTTATACAATTTAATAAATAAAACAACCCTCTTTTTAAATGTTATAGAAGAATTATCTAAAATACCATTAATAATTAAAATACAATATCAGTCATTTATTCAAAATATCTCCATTAACTTTTTACATTAATTATCTAAAATCCCATTAATGATTAAAATACAATATCAGTCATTTATCCAAAATATCTCCATTAACTTTTTACATCAATTATCTACACCACTCGACGCCGCCTCCACTACCAACACTCACTCCCATCACCACACTGTTGCCGCCACAACCACCGACGCATTGCGCGGGTACCGTGCTAGTATATCTGTAACATCCGCGAAATTTGACCGTTTGAATTTACATGTAATTTGACTAATATTCTTATTTAATGACACGATTTTGTGCATTTTATGATTAAATGACTAGATTACGTGTTTGACAGTTCGATTGACCGACTTATTATGTGACTCAATACGTGACGAATATCTAATTTAACTAAATATGTGTATGGGTCAACCCATGGATCATACCCACACCCATGACTCAACTTTTGACCTAACCTTATCCACCCTCTCCTCACACTCACTCCCATCTCCTTATCATCATATCTCAAATTTGGTAGTCAAAGTGTAGGAAATTCTTCAAACGGGTCAAAAATCGGATTTGAGCTTTTGGTGAAGGTTTTGGTAAGTAAAATTCATCTCATAATCATCATTTTGTGTTAAAATCATGTTTCTAGTCAAAATTAAGTATTCTTGAGTCAAAGTTTAAGTCAAAACCAAAATGGGTCAAAATTAGGGTTACAAAGTGAGTAATTTCAGTCAAATTTGGATTTAGGCTAAAAAAGGTTGTTTTGAGTCAATTTTTGAAGTGGGCTATGTTTAAATATGTTCATACAAGCTTTCAAAATGAGTCCAAGCTTTCCAAATCCGGATTTAAGTGAAATTAGGGTTTTTGTCAAAAAGTCAAAAATGGGTTAAGAACGAATTGAACACAAATTAAGTCTCATAAATGAATTGGTGATATGGGTTTTGTTTGGTTATGATTAATTACGAGTAACAATGTATGAAGTGGGTTTAAAGAATCAAAGAACGAATTAATTGAGCTAATTAGTGTTTTGAAGTGGATTTGGGTGTGATTTGTCTTGGATTCGTGTTATGGAAAGAGTTTGAAGATGAGTTTTGCTCAAATTATATTGATAACATGATTGATGGCTTCCAAATGGTTCTAAAATGGTCAAATCGATTTTTGGGTTGAATTAGGGTTTTCCAAGGGTTATGATTTGGGTCAAGAACGAGTTTGGACAAAATTAGATGTTATGGATTGAGTCTGTGTTTTGGGTTATGTTCATTTATGCTTGAAAATTAGTTTGGGAGTATTTCCTAAATGATTTTGAGGTAAAAAAAACTTGGGTGTAATTTGGGTCGATTTTGTGCAGGTTTTTAACGCCCGATAATTTTGAGGACTGCTTTTGACAACAGTTCACAACCCATATGAACTAATCAGAACCCAGATCTGTTAATTTTTAACGTCTGTTAGTTCTAAGGATTTAGTTTGATAACATTTATACGAACTATTTAAAAACCATATGTAAAGTCTTGATTCGTAAACATGTTATGTACATTGATAGGTTGTGGGTGCGTGACGATTGAATGTTTATAACTTAATCTTAACTTGTTATTGCTTGACAAAGGTGAGTTCCGTAGCTTTCTACTCGCTTGAGATTCGGGCTGGAAAGTGTACATGTGTTTGTTTGATTGATTGACGGTTTATTGATTGTTTGGTTGATTTTGCGCATCATTGTAACATTATGATTTATTTAGGGTAGTTTTGCCTACATGGAAGTCAGTTATGCCTTCAAAGGATTTTAGATGTGGCGGAAAGGCTGCGGGTAACCCTATATATAAGCATCTAGAACTTGATGAAAGTAAAACCCTCCGAAGTGTATGTATGTGTTGTTTTAGGGGAATTGATGAATATTGGGATTGTGTTGGAATAAACATTTATGCATTGTTACACTTGACTTGTGCGGCACACACACAAGCTTACTTTATTTACGTGATACACACGCAAGCATACTTATTTGTGCGGTACACACGCGAGCATACCTTATTTGAGCGGTACACACGCAAGCATACTTAAATTGTTGCATTGATGGCGTGGTTGACACACATTTGATATAGATTATGACATTGCATACATACGATACATGATTTGACGTTGGCATCACTTGTACTCATTACTTACACGTATTTACATTACTCCATAGGATTTTGTTGTGATTTGACATTGTGATTAGTGACAATGGTTCCTTGTGAACCCTAGGCAAGATGCTTGATTTGATAGATTGATTGGACTCGGGCTTGGAGTTACATGGATCAAGGATTTATTTGCCCTTCTTTTGCATTATGCTTAGGATCGTTTGTCATCTTTTGGATTGTTTTGTAAACGTTTGATGACTACTTGCTCCTTATGCATTTTGTGCTTGTATTTGACTTACCTTGTTGAATTCACTGAATTCCTTTAATCTTATTTAGTTGCCTACGATAATTCTATCATGTGCTATTTAATTTCTGTAATATTCCAAGCCCTAGCTCGGGGTGTTACAATATCATAAAACATTTATGTTTTATATAAGGTCATTTATATATAAACCTCTAAGTGATCGAGTTTATATTGAATAGTACACAGTAGTTATAAACAAATAACAAGATGGGCTAGAAACGCAAACCGGGTTTAAACAGATTGGGCATCAAAACACCATGTCTCAAAAATTGAGATGTCATCACTACTTAGGTAGAGTGGTAAAGGCTTTGGCTTCTCGAGAAAAACCAAGATTTAACTTTTAGTAAATGTTGTATCATGTAGTTTAATAAAAACTAGCACGGTACCCGCGATATGCGACGGTGTTTGTGGCGGCGACGGTGTGGTGGTGGAATCAACGGTTGGTGGTGGAGGCGGTGTCAAGTGATATAGATACTTGATGTAAATGTAATTGATTAAAGAGTTAACGAGATATTTTAAAAGATTAAAGACCATAAGTGTAATATATCATTAAGGGTATTTTAGATATTTTCCCCCATGTAATTTTCAACATGAGGTTATTCTTTTTATAATATAGTATAGATAGTGTAAGATTTGTTGTTAAAAAAAAACCCATATAAACAGAGACTAATGAATGAAGATGCGTGCAAGAGAAGGTTTTCGAAGATCTCCTCATTATTCCCTCAAATAAACAACAAGAATGCATATCGTTTAAGTTGATAACATTAAAAACGGGTAATGATCAATCTTCTTAAGTTGTTAGTCTAAAAATCCTCTTAGTTAATAAGATTGTTACATGTGAAAAATCAAAAGATGAAATTAAGAAAGAGAATTAGTAATATCCACATGTCACCATCTAAAACTATTAAAAGGATTTTTAGGCTAATTATTTAGGAGGATAAATCTTTTTCCATTAAAAACCCAAACATCAAACACATATTCTTAGATATCGCTATAGCCATAATTTGGCCCATCCACAACAGTTCTGTTACTCCAACATTAAGATTCAAAAGTGTGTTGTTGACTTGTTGTATAATTGTATTCCAAAGCAATATAAAATACATAAGTTGAATATTTTCCTTTTAGATTTCTTTCGTTACTCACACTAAGTACCTTATCAAAAAAAAAATAATAATAATAAAAATTACTCATATGTACACGCTAGATATATATATATATATATAGGGGGACAAATATTTTCAACACCTATATCTATATATCTAATAAAACAATAGTTATCTTAGCTTTTTAAAGTCATCCAACTCAACTTAAAGCTATCTTTAGATTTTGTCACATAAGATATTTCCTATATGTCATTTTTATGAATTTTTCCCATTTAATATATACTACATTCATTTTTTGTTACAATATCAATAAAATAAAATCACAACATATTATGAATAAAATAATCAATTTTTAGTTTGTTTCCAAATAAATAATTGCTAGCACCTTTTTTCCAATATATAAGTTTGTTAATTACTAACATATAGAAGCGTCTATATCAATATGTGTTTTATACTAAATCAATATAACAAGTTTATTTCACAAAATTGTTGTTGCTAATTGTTTGTATGTATTCTAATATTTTGTTTGTCCACTCATTTATGCAGTGGATTTGACTATCAAGAAAATTTTGAATATTTGATTTTTAAATATTTTTAATTATTTTATATAATTTTTTATCTAAGCGTTGCTTATTAAAGATTTTATTGATTCAATACTAAAAGTTTTGAAAATATAATTCAAGAGTCGCGCATCGTGTGGGGTAAAAATCCTTATATATATATATATATAAAATATTCGTCGAGGGAATTGTCACAAACTATCGAGCAAGAATGCTCCTCATGCAAAACATGACAAATGATCCTCAATACATGTGTTGTTGATGGATCCTAACAAAGGCAGGGAAGTTAGATAATATGATTTTGTACATATATATAGATACCAAAATCTACTAACGTAAATTGCATCTTTAGAAAAAACGTTTCTTGTGAGCCTCAAGTTGGCCCCTTTTTCTTTTTAATTTAGGCATGCCTACTTTCCTCATGGATATTGTTTTGTTTACGTTTTCTTGACCTTTTTTTTCTATAAACTCATATTCAAGTCTCTTAAAAAAAAAAATAAGTGAATAACATTTACTTTGATAACAAAAATAGATAGAGAACGACAATAATAAGGCTTTTACCAGCACAACGTTCTCGTTCTCATACTTTCTCAACCGTTTATAAAAGAACATGAATGGCAAAAAGGTTTTTTCTCAGTATATTTTCTAAAGAAAGTCAGAAAGAAGTATACATTTTCTCATGAGAAAACATTTCTCACAAAAGAGGTGGGCATTAACTTTTTAAAATCCTTAGAGTGCTTTAGTTGGGAAAAAAACCCTTTGTTTTTAATTTTTGATTTCTAATAAAACATGAAAAATAAAAAACGCGTTTAAATCATAATTTTACAAAAATGTTTTTCATGAAAAAACAAAACATTATTTTCCATTTTTCTGTGAAAAATTAAAAAAAACCTTTTTTATTATTTTCCACCTTTTATTTTTCATTTTTTATATTTTGAAAGCCTCAAATTGTTTTACATTTTCAATTAAAGTTTTGAATATGTTTTCAAAATTTTTATTTGTTTTCTATAAATGAAAAACTCATTTCATTTTTTAGAAAATTAGAAATATAAAACTAGAATACCTTTTTCACAACTAAACGTGCCTTTACAATTTAGAAAAAAGGTTTAACTTTTTCCAAAACATAATTAATTATTTGAGAAAGAAGTAAGAAAGATATGTAAAAAAACTATTTTGGATAATGATACTTTATAGGAAAATAATAAATTCTCTTATTCAATCATTTTAAAAGGGAGCACATACTTGTATTACATATTTTTATTGATACACCTCACTGTACAACTGATATAACAAACAATGCAAACATATAATGCATAATTGTGATAGCTTTATCAAAATAGGTGATACTATTATCAATTTCCATCTTAAAAGTCTTCTTAACATAACCATTAATGAAAAAAATGATGTGATTTTGGGATTGAAATTCTCTTAAGTTGGAAATAACTTGAGGGTTAAGTTAAAAGTATCTCAACCGTTTGATTAAAATCAAAAGTTAAAAAAGTTAATCTTTGAATCATAATCTTTTATTTTAACTCAAGGGTTAAAATTCCCCCAGTCAAGTAGGGGAACTTAAAAGAAATCTCCACCTGTGATCCTGATAATAAAAAAGAAATGAAAAAATGTGATGATTAGATAAGACTTTACTATGCCCTCAAATTTCACTTTTACGAGTATTATTTATCTTGTTTTATTTATGTCACAAAACAATTCTTAATTTTTTTGATTGCCTTAGCTACTTTTTTTTTTATCTCAACTACTAAAATTACCCTTATACCCTTATAATCATTGAGTTTTTAAAGAATTTCAAATTTTGGTGTGAATCAAATTCAAAAATAAATGTCAGTACATGAAGTAAAAGAGGTGGTCAATGGGCGACTTGTTAGCTAACGACTTCCGATTGTCAGACATACAAGAATATTAATATTTTAATTTTCTACAAATTTCACATATGGATATAATGATTAGGTTGAATAAATATATAAATGATATATGCATAGAAATGTTAAAGCAGAAAAAGTAATATGAATAGGAGCAATAACATTTTTATTTTTGATGTGCGAATGGTCAGAGACTGTTTATTCCACTATCGACACCTACGTCTTTCGGGCATGACGTCATTTTAACTTTTAGGGAATCACAGAAGAAAGGAAACCTCTCATTAATCCTTTAAATGTCATGATGGTTAATAGGAGTAAACCTTACTCCATCAAGATTCAAAGCTGAGTCTACCTAGGTCCAAGACCTCATGAGAGGACTAAGATACCACTCAAATTTTACCTTGATGAGCTTTTGGGAACATATTATTGTTAGAAAACTCACTCATCAACAATGATAAACATATATTTTTTTACGAAAATCGGTCTACCAAGCCCAAAGTAAAAAAAATTAAGGCGGGTCCAAAACAAATTGGATAATGCAAGCCCAAATATAGAAAAAAGTAAAAATTCCATGCTACTATTCTTTACACAAAAATCGATGTTTAAACGATCAAATTCTTTCTCTTTCTAACGATAGATTTTATTTACACTATCTAACAAAACGTCAAAATACATGAGAACGGTACTCGCACATTGCAGCGGTGATGGAGGTGCTGGCAGGCTGGTGATGTAATGGCAATGGCGGCGGTGGTGACGGGGATGAGGTTTAAAAATTTATCGAACGTATATCGACTGACTCACTGATCACTCTAATGAAAGAACATGAAATTTTTCGAACACCATATAATTTTTATAATTTATCGATGTACGATTTTAGAAATAAAAGATTTTGAATGAATTAAAATAATAAAATGATTTATGAAGGAGAGAAAAAAATGATTGGTAGATATTTGACGAGAAAGAAAGAGTATTATAGTTATTTTAGATAAATATAGAATAGATAGGAAGGACATTTTGGTCAGGTACTTAGAATGAATATTGAAAATTTAAGTTCAATGTTAAAAATCTAATAAAAATCTGTTTTATAATATAATATAGATATAGATAAAAATAAAGCTACAGAGTGACAAGTTCAATTAGTACTAACGTATTTTGGTTAGTACAGGTTAATTAGACATAAATATTTTATGCTCACTATGAATACACGTTTCTAAAAACTATTACGCGTTTAATATCTGATACTTTGAAAATAGATCCCAATCCCTCAATGGACAATAGCATATATGGTCCAAATACTTTGGAGGTCTCATTCTGGGCCGGATCAATCGATCGAGGATGGAGAGAGGTACACATGTAGCCCATAAAACTGATATTACTATCACAATCAAAAATCAATTAATTCTAAATAAAACCGACGAGTAAATCGTAGTATATCTATACTTCCTTATAAAGCATTTTGAAGTTTTATTTATGGCATCTCTTAAAAAATTAAAATAACTTTTTTTTTTCTTCCAAAAAGCCCCTTTCACTATATATATGGTTCTCAAAATGATCCTCTGTACACTACAACACTAAATTACCGTATCTACCCTGATAACAAATTGTCATTCCTAAAACAAAATTCCGCCGCAACGTGCGGGTATTATGCTCGTGGAGAGATGTAAACATGTAGCCATGTATTTTTAACATATATAGTTACTAGGTTATACCCGGGCGTTGCCCCAAGCTATTTTATTTCTCATTGATTTCTCATAAATAATATACAACAAAACGATCATAGAATTTAGTGGCAGAGCTACACGGAGGGCAAAAGTGGTCGTAGCAACCATATAGTGTGTATAAAATTTTATATTTTCAATACTGTTTTTTAATATTAGTGTAATTCAAAGCTAACTGACCTCACAAAAGCATACATTTAGAATCTCATATGTTCATCTTAACTCTATTTAAGATTATTGGTACATTTTAAACACTATAAAGTATGTTTGGCAAAGGTAGATGTAGCTTTTAGATAAAGTTGTAAGCTCTAGCTTTTAAACAAAATGGTTACCTAAAGCTTTTATTTCCTAGATATGTTTTATATGGTTGATGTAGCTAGGTATTTGTGTAATTTAAAAAATTAAAAGTTTCATCGAAATTAAAAGCTCCTGAAACGCTACTGTGTTTTGGAATTTTTTTTTTCAAATAAAAGTTAAAGATAGTTACATCTAAACAAAGTTTTAACAATATATGAGCTTTTAGTTTAAAAGTAAAGTTAAAGGTCTTGAAAATCTCTTGAAAAGCTTGTGACAAAGATAGCCTAATGAAAATAGAAAACAGATTTGTAAATTAAAATTGATTATTGTAATATTATTTTGGATTTAGAAATATGAGATTTGAATCATTATTAGATTTTTAACATAGCTAATGTGATTTATATATTATGATTTTTAAACAAATTGTAATCTTAACATCAATTTATTCAGCATTGTAATCTTAACATCAAATTTATTCAGCTACCTGCATAATATGCGGGTTGATTAGCTAGTATATTATACAAAGCTATAATATACGCTAATGAGAACAAAAAGGATAGAGTAGATAGCATGGATAAACTAATAACCGGATACTTTTAGTGACGAAATGCCAAATGAGATAGACAACATTGAAATGTAATCTACAGCTAAAATGTAAATGAAAAATATTAAAAATGTCAATTATTAAAATGAAATGTGATATTAAAACTAATTTTGTTAAAACTTTAACACCAATTTAAGTGAAGGCACATAAAACCAATTTCAAAACTATTAACACCAACAAAGAAAAAAAATTAAAAATAGAGCATCGTACTAATTCGATTATGAAGGAAGTTATATCTATGGACTAAAAGCATCTCCAATGGTGAGTTAATGAAAAGCTTTTTTTGAAACAAAAAGTCTTTGTAAAAGTTGATATCATTGGAATGAATGGTTTTTTTGATGAATAGGTTGACAATCCTCAACCTTTTGATCAAAAGGTTTTTTCTTGTTTAGTGGTAAAAAAAAAGGCTTTAAAAAAAGCTATCCATTGGAGGAGATAACTTTTTAAGACGTTGAAAATGGTAAATGGATTAGGTGGCAAAATAAAAAGCTTTTAAAAGCTATTCTCCGTTGTGGATGGCCTAATCAAAATTCATTCATAAAAACACAAGAATTAATGCTTTTTTATATTAAAAAGAACATGCCTGCTCTTGGAATCCATGCAGTGATGAGGCTAGGGTTTTGCTTTTAAAAATTAGGATAAACGTCTTCTAATATAAAACCCTCAAATCCTAAAATTTATGGATTTGAAGTTATCTATTGTTATTCAAAATCGTATCAGTCCAAGGCAGAAAATGATATTGACAATATTTCTTGAAACTTATTACTGATGAAAAAAAACTTAGATCATGATCCAAAGGCAATGAAAATATATGTGAGGGATTTGAATTCCTATAAAATGAGGGACTTCCATTTCAATAAAATTAAGGAATTGATAAAAAAAAAGTTGAAATTATTAGGTGGAAAGCTATAATTAAATTCTCCTAAATTTTAACTAATATTCAAATTTTAAAAAAAATACGACAGCAAGATCCGTAAATATGTCAATTTGATATGGAATGAAAAACATGTCAAACTTGCCATAACTTTAATATCCTTTAATTACTATAACATCAACAATGATAAACAAAAAGAAACATAGATGAAGTGGTTTGTTTCTATGTTTCCTAAAAGATTGGCGTGGGTTCCAATCCCTTTGACAACATTTTTTTTTAAAATTAAAAACATTATTGCTCCTACTTACATGCTTATGTGGCTGCCGATATAGCGTTTACATGGACGCTAACGTGTTGCTCGGATTAATATGGTGACGCCACGTAAGAAAATGCTGATGTGGCGAGCTCAGAGACTGTCACGTGAGCACTTGGAGATAGCCTTTTAGATATAGATATAGATGTATATGTACGTAACATATACACCCTGAACATCATGGTGCACAGAACGACGGCAGTTGTTAAAAGGATAGCCATACGTAGTTTGACTACTATTACAAAGCGTGATATAATCATTTTCTTTGTACCTAGAACATCAAGAGATATTACTGTCTCATATATATATCATAAATGCTCGTTCTTCGATTTTAAAGTGACTACAACCTTTTGTTTAACAATCACGTATATAATTAAAATATCATTATTTCATTAACATTTATTATTAAGAAATTGTTTAACATGTGTCTTGGGAACATTTATAACGTACAACGTTTTTTTTTTTTAATTTATTAAATTTTAAAGGATAAATCGTCAAACGGCACGACACCTACGACATTCATTGTCATTTGGGGTAAAACATGCGCCCTCTTGAATTCGAACTCTGATTGCCTAAAGAACAAACCTTCAATGGAGGTCTGTGATGTTACCGGGCTATCAACCCATTGGCATTTAAAAACATTTAACTCTTTACTTTCCAAAAAGGAATATTCGATATACTAAATATTTTTTTTCCGAACATTCAGTCGGTATGCGACATCAGGGAAACCTTAGCGTATAATGGTGAAGTCTTGCACGTACCCTGAACAACGAGATGTTGACCATGGGCCGTTATAAGTATTCGGAGAAAAAAACCCAAGACTTATCATCCCTAAGGATCGAACTCAAAACCTTGAGTAAAACCTGAGATTTCTCTGACCAGTTGTACTAGTCATCATTGGCTCGATATACTAATTGAATGTTTTGTGATATTGGATAATCCCGATCATTAATTGTTAATCATTACTCCGTAATTGTTAAGACCAGACGACCAATTCGATATTTAAATGCTTGAGATTTGAATGGATATAAAGAAATGTTTGAGATTAGGCTATGAAATACGAGTATGATGTACTATATTACAAGTTTATTCGTGGAAGTTACTTGTGTGTTTAAATGAATAAGTGATATTGGTTATTATTCTTTTAGTATTATTAATATATTTATTATTTTTTAAGTTAATTTTAAATAGTAAAACATATTTCATGTTAAAAATCAGATCATGCTGATTGTAGAAGACTTATTAGAAATTGGCAAAATACCGTTTTGGTTTAGATCAACGGGTATTTTGGAAGTGGACAAGGCTCATTAATCATAAGATATTGGGGATTTTTTTTTCAAAATATCGGATTGCATCATAAATTGATGACTTGATATTAAATTTGATCTACCAGTATCACTGGAGGGCCGTGACACGATTATATTCTAGTAATCCGTTAATGATCCAAAAATTTAGGGTAAAAAAAAATTAAAATTAACAAAACCACACAAACGCCAATACCAAAAATAGATGTCATTTCTCGGGTCCAATGTAGGAAATAGTTACTGTATAAGGAAAAAAAGGGAACCACATTTTATCCCACAAATAAACCTCCTTCTCACAATACTGTACATTCTTAGGGACTCAATAACATACCATGTCACTATAGAAGAATCGCACTATATGGTCAAGTTGTTTTAACTCTTATATATATATAGCATTGTACCTACGCGATGCAGCGGCGGTTAATTTGGTGTTGATGACGATTGGCGGTGGTGATGGTGGCCGTGGTGATGGCGTTCATGGTGGGTGCAACTCTGTAAGTAATTTGTGTAAATGTAATTGATGTAAAGTGATAGTAGATATAGTTTAGAAGATAAATGATTAATGATGTAGATTAATTTATAAATGGTAAAATGGTAATTTTTTATCTAATACTTTTATGAAAGAGAAAATAATAATTATTATAAGATAGTATAGATAAGTAACATAATTTTAGAAACGAAATAGTTAATTTGATGTACGTAACGTTTAAGGTTTCAAGACAAAATTCAAATGCTTCTCAAATACAATGTGTTTTGTATTGAAAATGATTAATTCTTTTAAAAATCTTTAACTCTCTTTTCTAATTTCAACTCTTGATTTTGACACATGTCATGATCTTATTGTTAAAAGATTTTTTAGGAGGTTTAAATGTTTAATTAGGGAAATTTATCATTTCCCATCTTGTATCTATTATATAAAAAAAATAAAATTCTAATGATATCATGATTTTTTAAATAATATTTAGTTGTCATTATTACATTCATTTCTATCAATTATATCCTTTTTATTTTCTTGATTTATGACATCATTCTTTAAAAAGTTTAAATTATTTTTTAATAGATTTATGATATCTTTTATTTTTAGCTTAAGTCCAATGTAAAATAAAATGTAATTATCTAAATTTTTTTTAAACGACTATATGTCAATTTTTAAATATAATATCACCATCTATTTTCGTCTTAGTATTATCAATCAGCCCGTCTGTATTAAATAATAAAATAATTGTTATAAAATTATCATTTAAAAAAAAGTGAAATAGCTTAATTTTCATCTCTAAATTATTTTTAAAGTTAAGTTTTTTTTGTTTAATTTTCTTATGATATTCTAAGCACTTTCCTTCTTTAAGTTTATATAATTTTTATTTTTGTTATTTATGATGCTCTTTTCTATATATAAAAAAAATAAGTTTTTATTTTCCTTTGAAAACTCTAATGTTTTATACATGGTCTTTTAATTTTTCATCATAATAGATTTTTAAATTACCTGCATATTATGCAGGTTAATAAGCTAAATATATATTCGAAATATAAGATATACTATTTCGAGATTATGAATATGGTTAAACTATCTCATAGTTCTTAAATATCGACATAACTTAATGTTACAAAAGTTTTATTTATAAGCCCGGGTTGAACCCGGGTTAATTGGCTAGTATATATATAGGTTAGGATGTAGATATTAATTAGGAATGGGTCTTTTTATTATGTGTGGAAAAAAAAAAAGTAACTGGATGAAAACTTCATGATCTAATGTACCATTTGGTACACAATAATCCTCTGGCCAAGTTAGTGTCTAGGTTGATCTAAACCACTTAATAATCTCTTAATTATCTTAAGTTTGTATTTAACAAAACTCAAACCCAGAAATTATGGCTGGTGATCGCTAGGTCTATTACCCGATGAATAGACACTCCCTTAGGAATCTAATAAGAATAAAATACACTCGACCCACATATTTGCACACCTGAAAATTCATATGATGTTTCTAAAGCTTGCTCAAAGTTCATTCTATAATTCCTAACAACTTTTCAAGCAGATATGACGAGCCAAACTTAAGGAAAACGGTGTGAAATCATCCGGGCCTCGGCTTTATCGTGCGTTGATAATGCTATTTAATTATTTTAACTTCTTTCTTTAATAATTGTTTCAGTTTGGTTTCATATCAAACTCGTCTTATATTTTATTCTTTTTGTAATCATTGTATATACTTCGAATTTTATAAACTTTTTTATGTAATACATATGTGATTGTATTCTATTATAGTTTGCTTCGAATCATAGGTACGAGAATTACTTTTCATACAAGCAGGGGCGGTACCACATGGGGGGCAAAAGGGGTAAATGCCCCTCTTAAAATTTAGATTTTATCATGTATTTTTAAATTTTTCATCGATTTTAAAATTTTTTTTATAGGTTTTTAACATTTTGACCCCTTTTATATTCATATTTTCACGGATTTTTTAATCTGTAATTTTTTTCTGGTACTGCCATTACCTACAAGATACTATTATAATGATCAATTGACGAATGTAAATTATCTTAGGTGAAGGAAGATGTTAAAATCAATAACTAACGTCAAGAATTCACTCCTCGGCCAATTGATCATTCTTATACGTGTTGTTAAAGTTTATTTCATTCTTAAAGTTCTGAACCAAACCACAATTTAATTCTTTATTCTATCTAATTTTGTAATATATATATAGAGAAAATTTCATATAAGTCACCCTTAAATCACAATATATCATATTTGCCCAATTAAATTTTGAAATATGAGATGTTATTTCTAATACCCTTAAATATCAAATATGCCATTATTAGATAAAATATATCAAATGTGTCTAAATACATTATTAAATATTATATATGGGGTCATTATTTTCGATATATGTAACATGTCACTGAAATATATTGAATACTTCAAATTTATCATTAAAAATTAAATTGTACTTGTTATCTTTTTCTTTAATTCATGAGTTTTTCTTGTATCAAATGTCGTAGAGCTAATTACTTGTGCAAAAATAAAAGCTTCAAGTAGTTGAGTCACTTAGAAACCAAGATCGCAACACTTAACTATATACTATGAATTGAATAGACTAACGGATTTAAGAATATCAATAAAATTAATCATGTCAGTAACATTGAATTAAATTTACACGGTTAGAGGAAAAAACATGGATTGAATTATAAAAGCAAAGAGAAAAAAATGTGTGTAACTGTGATTTCTAAATATTTTATTAATAATTTTAAAGATTTTTTATGTTTTAATTTTGACTATATTAGTTTAATCGGGTATATTGGATATTATTCAATGACATATTTGATATATTGATAAATTAGGAATGACATATATGATACTTTGTTATTCAATAATGATATATTTGATATATTGATATAATAGAAATGACATATATGATAATTCAAAATTTAATTGGGCAAATATGATATTTTATAACTTACCAATGACATATATGAAACTTTCCCATATATATACTAGAAAGATACCCGTTGTTATGTAATGACGGCGACGACAACGGTGGCCGTGGCGTGCGGCGGTGGCGATGTAATGGTGGCGGCGATTGGTGGTGGTGGCGGCAATGCCAACAAAAAATGTAGGTTATTAATGTAATATGGTCTTGATTAATTGTTGAAACTTAAAATTGTTGAAACTTAAATTAAACAAAAAGATCAATTTTAGCTTTACAATAGAGTATAGATCGATAATGTTAGGGATAAAATAGTTAATTTGATGTACTTATCGTTTCAACTTTTAAGACAAAACTCAAACGCTTTATACCAACACACCTACATGATATGCGATAATAGATGGATCATCATGAAATTTTAAATTATGGTGTAAATTAAATTCAAAGTTAAAAATCGTAAATCTTACTGTTAAAATAAAAAAAAAAAATCATGAATTTTAATCAGCAAATCCCGTATCGGTTAGTATATGATTTATATTTATTCACACTTTGGAAATTATTATACTTTTACAAAGGGTGATGTTATTTTGTTAGGTTCTATCCTAAAAAAAATCCATAGTATATTTTTTGTTCTATCTTCAAATTACCTATTTTTGATACAAGATAGCTGCTTTACTAATAAATGACAAATGAACCCAAAAAATTGGCTACAAAACATACCCGAAATTGGGGTGAATCGATAATTTTTCAGAAGTGGCATCGTCATTTTGCGATTCGACTCCATAAATTGGATACTTCGCATATTCCATGTTTTAACGTTTGTATACCAACGCATGCGTGTTTACTTATTACAATAGTTTTTGTCTTAAACAATACCGTACGTTATTATTATTATTTTTTAATTTTATTTTAATCAATTAGATGATTTGTTCATGTTTATTAGGCTAAGGGGGTGTTTGGCCTAGCTTATATTTTTTGGCTTGACTTTTGGTTTTTTTCTTTAAGTTTATAAGCTCTTATGTAATGTTTTGATTAACTTTTAGTTTTTGAAGGAAAAAGAAAAAAGAATAGAAAGAAAAGATAAAAAACTTTGATTTTACCAGCTTATTAAAAAACGGCTTATAAAAACTTAAAAGCTCACACAAATACTTAAAATAATTTTTTTTTCTCTCAAAATAAGTAAAAAAGTTAAAAACTCCTTATAAAATCTAGACCAAACACCCCCTAAGTTCTGGACCAGACACCCCCTAAGTTTTAAACTTTTGATTAAGTCATTAAACTTTTGGCCATCTCTCATCCCATCTCTCCTAATATTAGAATTACACCTTTTACAATGTGGGGCTGTATCCAAAATGCCCACACAAGATGTAATTCAATAAAGATTACATTTTAAAATAAATATTGGTACCTTATGATATTGGTATCATTACTTTGATATATTTACCACTAAGATGTAACGATCGATACATATAATATACTGTATAACTGATTATTCTAACAATATTGATACATGTATTAAAAAAGAGTTCGTATCATAAGTATTGCATGTCCTTTAACGAGCATGGTATCCGCGCAATGCAGCGACGATGACGGCGGTATGTTGGCGGTGACGGATGGTGATGTTGGTGGCATCTATCGTCAAATGTTGTAGATAATTGATGTAGATGTGTTTGATTTAAAAGGGTAGTAGAGATACTTTATAATATAATGGACTAATGGTGTTATTTAATATCTAATATTATCTTATAAAATATTTTGCCTTTTTTTTAAGAAAAGATGATTTGAACTATCCAAAATAACCTTATTCTTTATTCACTAATTTAAATCTCAACCACTAATTTTTTTCTTCTCCTCAAATCTCAACCACTCATTTTTTTTCCTCATCCATAAATCATCTTATTCCTCTAATTCATTCAAAATATTTTATCTCAAAAACCGTATATCGATAAATTATAAAAAAAATGTATGGATGTTCTTAGAATTTCATGCTCTTTCATTAGAGATGTCATTCGATATACTTTCGATGAATTTTTAAATTCGAAGGCGGAACCCGTACGACTAAGACATTTGACTATCATACTCTATGACTTGACCTATCACCTCCACCATCTCACCGCCGCAACGCGCGGACACTATCTCTCGTTTAATATTAAGGGTTTGTGGTGATTTTATTCATTAGGGTAGTTTGGTCAATTCGTATAACCCATTTTTTTTTATACTTTGAACATGATGATATAATTTTGATATAGTAGGTATAGATAATCTTCAATGTTTTGACTTGTGACTTAATACCCTTGAGGCTCTTTAATTTGTCCGCGTTCGTAAAGAATCCTTTCGTTAACATTCTTAATTAGCAAATATATGAATGTAGCTTTGTTGTTTTTCTTAGGTCAAATTTAACCTCATCCTTCATGTGACAAAATTGGAAACCGCACTGATGATGATACAAATAATTGAACAAAACAAGTCAATGTGAGATTTCTCCCTGTTCTCTTCTTTTCTCTATTTTTTATTTTTATTTTTTTTGTCTTCCAAACTCTTATATAAAGACTACTAAACTCCATCATATCTTTCCAAGTAAAAGAAAGGAAAAAAGATATGGAAGAACACAACAAGAATATTGTGTACGACTTGTACAAGGCATTAGCTACCGGTGATACCACCACGGTGCAACGCGTCCTAGCGCCAGATATCGAGTGGTGGTTCCATGGTCCACCATCAAATAAGTGCAACCTCATGAGAGTGCTCACCAGTAAAGGTTATTCTTCTTGTCATAGCATATCTTTTGAGCCTCTTTCTATCGTTGGTATCGGGACCATGGTACTAGCGGAGGGATACCAAGTTCATCAAAACCGAAAAACGTATTGGGTACATGCGTGGACCGTAGATAATGGGAAGATTATAACAGAAGTGAAAGAGTATCACAACTCTTCGGTTATAGTAGTTACGCGAATTAAAAAGTCTATTAATGACGTCGTCGATTTGGCTTCACCGGGGTGTCTTAAACCGAGTAAAATGTGGCAAAGCAAACTTGCTAACAATGCTTATTTGCCTCGACTTCTTCTTGTGCTGTAAATTTGTTACACCCTTAAAATATGGGATGTTCGTCCATCATCACTTACATGGCTTTTGGAATTCTTTAGATTAATTTATATTGTTCAATTTAATACCCGTATGAAAAGATATAGTTATTTGAATTATGGACAAATTTTAGTCTGAGTATACATACATTACTTGCGTTTGACAAAAAGAAAGGGATTAAATGCGATTGGAAACCAACGGCAATAAAGTATGTACTAATAATTAAGTAGTAGTCATATACTCATATTAGTAACAATCTAATTATATGCAAGAATAAAGGAGATGATGGTTTGAAGGTTTGCAGGCTGTTTATGTTAGTGTTGCGAATGAGAATAGAGAGCGGTGCAAGATGACGCTTCTTGGTCCCATTCTAACACTAATGTGGAGCTTGCTGGTTGAATTGCAGTAATGACTTTGTACTTGAATTGAGTCTTTTTTTGGATGAATGTTTTCATGTTTTATTATTGATCTGTACAGTTGTGCTCTTTGTGCATGTTAATAAAATTCACTTTGTGCATGTTAATAAAATTCACCCTTTAAAGTTAAAAAATTATATGCAAGAAAACAAATAATACTGTATGCAAATTGTAAAAGGTTATGAAATAGAATTTTGTCAGTAAAATTTTGTAACTAGAAAAATTGTCAAGGCCAAAAATTGATTCAAGTACGTGATATAAATTCGTTTAGTTGTTGAATTTCTATGAAATTTGATGGAAAATGATTTGATATTTTATTATTATTATTATTATTATTATTATTATTATTATTATTATTATTATTATTATTATTATTATTATTTTTTATGTTAGTCTTTTGGAAAGAGAGATGAAAACGTACATGGTTTTGCTTAACTAAAAGTAATTAACGATCGATTGAAATGGATTACCGACCTATGGGTCTTGGTCCTAAAGGTTGGTTGTGGTTTCTTGGTTTCTTTCCCCAAATAGAACTTATGAAGCCGATGCTATAGCCGTTAGTTTTTGCTTTGTGGGTTGTTCTATCTCGCCTCTTTCTTTTGGTCTTTTGGTTTCAATAGTTCGACTGCCTTTTACGTTTTTAGTTTGTTTTGGTCAAACTAGGTGTCACCATTTGATTATTGGTAGCCAAACCAAAAATTGGTTTATTGCAACCACACCATTAGTCCTACTACTATATGTAGTTACTAATCGACAAATAAGTTATGAATTCTACTTACATATGTCGTATTGCGGTCATTTATAGGAAAAAAAGGGAACATAAGTTAATCTTTACCACCATTGCTAACTTTTAATAAGTTATTAAATGGATAAAAGTTAGGACTATCAATAGCGTAGTCACATGCTCACACGTAGCCATGCCTTAAAACCGGTTACAAGCCGAAATCGAATTTGGTCTACGTGATCAAAAAATTTGTTTTGACAAAATCCAAACCGGTTTTGGTTAAAAGGTTGATTGGTTTTTCTCCCAAAATTGAAACCGATCCAATATGGAACCGGCAAAAAAACAATTTTAGAAACTGTAAACCAAACCGGGGATTTTTCCAAAACCAGAATCGGTTTGAATTTCGGTTTAAGAAGTCAATTTTTCCAAAACCGGTTTTTTTGGCATGTCTGCTCACACGTGACAATAGTTAATGGATTAACCGAATGTCTTAGCTTTGCTGGGATTCTTTTTGTATGTTGGTTAATGAAAATTTTGTTTTGGGGGCTTGGGAGTTGGGCTGTGAGACTGTTGGCTTTTGAGCGACCCAATTTGCAATACTATTTTAAAGCCCACCACGTGAGACATATCTTTAATTTCGTGTTGAGCAGTTGAGCTGGCATATTTCTTTCAATTCTAGTTATGTCTTAATAGGTTAGATAAGTGGTAAACATCCTTATCTTTGGAGACAGACGTTATAGGGTCGATCCTTATCCCATGCAAAGGTTGGAGGGCCTTTTCTACCATTTAGGTAGAAACTAGAAGCAACCTCTCTACTTAGGTAGATGTAAGGTCTGCCTACATCTTAACCTCCCCCATACACTGTTGAGGTATTGGGGCTCAAAACTCGCGGAAGGCGGCACTGAGCAGTTACTTACCTTACTTTTACTCTAAGCAGCATGGTTGGATCAGTGGTAAACATCCTTGCCTCTGGAGACAGAGGTCATGGGGTTGATCCTCATCACATGCAAAGGTTGGAGGGACTTTTCTACCATTTAGGTAGAAACTGGAAGCAGCCTCTCTAGTTAGGTAGAGGTAAGGTCTGCCTACATGCATCTTAACCTCCCCATACACCGTCGAGGTATTAGGACTCAAAAACCCGCAGAAGACAGGACTGGGCAGTTACTTACTTTACTTTTACTCTCAGTAGTCAGTACTGGAAATTAGTACAGTAGTATTAAATTTCAAGTGGACCGAGTCCAAGACTGATAAACACTTTTAATAGTTTCCAAATTCCAACCGGTATAGAAAAATGCCAAAACAGGTCCTTTACTGATACCGACTTACCGAGTCATACGAGACTGAGCCGATATCATGTTTGTTAACTTTCAAGACCAGTAAAGTTGATGTCAAGATCGGTACACAATGGTACCAATCATATATATGATCATCCTTATTTTAAATAATCGAAATGGCAGTTGGCGTTGTTGGCTGTCCGTTTTATAATTTTTACTAGTAATATATACTGTATTTATTTTAAACCCTTTACATACAAAAGCGTTTCTACAAATTGGTATATAAATATATTAAAAATTAATGTAATATAATCTTTTTGTAAACTTATTTTTATTTAATTTATTAAAATATAACTTGTTTTATAATTTAATACACGTTGTTTTTTAGTTACTATCGATGCTGACTTAATACAGATAGATAGAATTTTAGATGCGTCGATTTGGAGGTAAATAAATCCATTCCAACCCATTTAGCCGTGGGATTTTGGACTCGTCGAGCTCGTCATGGATGGCAGCGTCTCTTTTGAGTCTCGTCATGGATGCGTTCCTCATCTATACGATGAGCGAGGATAAGGAAGAGCTAAGTGTTTTTTTAACCAATCAAAATTACAAAAACGGATAAATGTTTGAGAAAGTGGTGAAAGAAGGATGTTAGATGATAAAAAGGTGTTCTTGAGATATTCTTAACTGATAAGCATCTGAGGTATATGTTTACAGTTTTACTTTTACATTGGCCTACCAACAGGCCGAGTCGTTATTCTTGAGTCGATAACATTTGACCTTTATTTTGTCCACTTTGACCAATGACCACATAGCAAAATCATATATCTATCTAGTTTAATTTTCTTCACGTAAGCAACACTCTTTTACCATTAAAGGATCACATCACATGTTAACAAAATAGACGTTAGTTTTGTCTTTAATTGATCATCACATCAATCAAACTCTTATATAAACATAAACTTTGGTCTCTACTCTAGCTAATTAATTCAAAACAAAATGGAAGCAATCAACAAGAACATAGTGTGTGACTTCTACAAGGCGTTGGCTGCCCACGACTCCGACATGGTGCCACGACTCCTATCTCCAAATATCGATTGGTGGTTCCATGGTCCGCCCGCTCATAAGTACAACCTTATGCAATTGCTCACCGGTAGTCGTGTTTTAGATGGTGAAGACTCTTACAATCCTCACGTTGTCATCGGTATTGGGTCAGTGGTGATAGCGGAGGGGTGTAACATTCACGAGAACCAGAAAACCTATTGGGTACATGCGTGGACTGTCGAGAATGGCATCATGACACAAGTGAGGGAGTATATAGACACATTCGTTACTGTTAATCGTATCGACGAATCTAGTAATGTATGTTTGTCTTCACCGCGATCTCCTAAATGTAAAAATATGTGGGAGAGTGAACTTGTTGACAATGATTGTGTACCTCGTCTTCTTCTAGTGATTTAAGTTCACTAAATCCTCTCACATTGTTTGGATAGGTTTTGAAATTTTATTATATTAATGTCTCCATATATGTACTATTTCCACCTATATACCAAAAATTATTATAGGAACTTGGTAAACATATATAATTTCGTCTACATTAAACAAACGAAATATCTCATAAGTTTTTCTTAACTAAGTGTGTTCCAAACTTCCAATGACTCGAGTAAAAGTGGTTATATGGTTATACCTGTACCCCGATTTAGAAGATATGCACATATGACATATGTGAGAACCATTTGAATCGGAGATTCACGAGAACATTTAAATTATAATTTAGTATTTATATGTAAATGTTATATATGAACAAATTCAAGCATTTATAAACATCAAGTTATACCTAAAATTATATACGTTTATATGTGAATAATTCTCATATGAATCATACCTATAATTAATAAATCGATCGAGATATTTAAGAAAAGTATATCAAGATACGTATATATGTGATGAATACAGAGCTCAACACGGTTCTACATTATAGAAATAAACCAGCCATATGGAAAAACAACACACAAGTATAACCAAATTAACATAATACATAGGAATCTATGATCGGACAAATTCTAAGAAGAGAACTACATCATAAACGTCACAAAATGAAAACCGAAGACATACCATAATTATATGTGCTTTTTTTTCATATCTTAGCTCGCTGTGATTAATACAATTTTTTTTTTTTTATTCATTTTGCAGTAGTCGTAATTACTATCACGTCATGAGTCTAGAATGTGTAGTTGGATTTAATTAATTCTAGATTTTTTCTTGTGTATTTAACTTTTAGCATCTTGCTAGTAATCTTTTCTAATATAATTTTGCTGTTAAAAAAAAGTTAATTAATGTGTATTTTTCGTAATATATGATGCACCGAAACTTCAAACAGGTAGCCGTACCCGTTTCCGAAACTCCATGGAAACGTTTCCTCAACTCCATGGAAACGTTTCCTCGTACGAAACACGTATGAAACATTCCCTGGAATTTTCTATAGATACCGAAACATTTCTTTGAAGTTTTCATACGGTTTCTAATTAATACCAAGGTTTTAAAGGACTTTTTCTAATCCCCAAACCCAAACATGTTATGTTATATACAATTTGATCAACATTAAATTTTTTATATTCTAAAATCAATTATTAAACACTAAACATTCAATGAGTAATCACTACTCAAGCATGTATTATACAGTTCTACATATGTAATTATACATAATCTCTCAAGTCTCAAGTCTCTCTTTATGAAAAAATTGATATAATTTATATTTGTATATTTTTTTTATTGTCGTATCCGTATCCTAGATTTTTTAGTTTTGGCGTTCCCCGTTCCCGTATCGTTCCCGTACCCGTTTCGGTGCTACATAGTTCGTAATAAAGAGGTAGCTTGATTTTGTGTGTCAAAGTTTTAAGCCCCAATACCTCAATGGTGTATTCGAAAAGTTAAGATGTAGGCAGACCTTACCTCTATCTAAGTAGAGAGGTTGTTTATATTTTCAACATAAATGATAAAAAAGACCCTACAACCTCTACATGAAATGAAGATCGAACCTATGACCTCGGCTACATCATAAGCCACCATAAACCACCGCGGCTACATCCAACGTACGTTAAGTTGGCTTAATTAAAAAACTCCTAGAGGCCCCCAACAACTTTTGGGGTTAATGGAATTAATTTGAAGTTCATTGTAATTCAGTCGCTTTGATAATTATAATTTAACCTTTTCAAAAGATCTTTAATCAAAAAAGCACGAATGCGAATTCGAATATTTCAATAGATTTTTGACTAAATTGATCAAAGCAATTTTTATTATATCATACTTTTTAAGATTAAAATCTTGGTTGTTAACTTGACTGAATATTGGAAAACATGGTCCTTATTCTTTAGTCAAGGTAGCCTTTTTTTTGTCCACTATGACCGCCTATAGCAAAGCTACGAAATTTAATAGGTGAAAATTGGAAATGCTTTGTCTACTAGTTTGATTTTCTTCTCTATTTTTCTATTTCATCACGTAAATAACACTCTATTCTTACATTGACTAGACAAGTAGACATGCATTTTGTCCTCCTTTGGTCAAACCAAAGTCCAAACTACTATATATATATAAACACAAAGTTTCATCTCTAGCTATCACTAAAAAACTCAAACTTAATTAAGAAAATGGAAGCAGTTAACAAGAAAATCGTGTGTGAATTCTACAAGGCATTGGCTGCCCACGACGCTAGCACGGTTCAAGGCCGGCCCTGACCATGGGCGGGCTGGGCAACATCCCTGAGCAAGAAACAAATAGGGGCAAAAATTTTTGGGCTATATGTGAACTAGATCTGAGCATGAATCTATAGTGGTCATTATATAGATTTTGGATGATCAATATAACTAAACTAAACAATATAATGAAGGTAATATGTTCATTTAGTTACGGGAAGTTGAATGTGAAAATAAAACTTAAAGTGTGTTTCAATTGAGTTTCCTGTGTGTGTTTGGTTCAAGAAGAAAGAGATACAGTATTTTTACCTTATAATTTATTTCTCTAAAACCCCTTATAATAATAGTCTTTTGAATGTCATGTGGGTCACGGGGTCTTTTGTTGGAAAAATATGTTGATCATTTTGACTGCCCACAGTTCAGGGCCGGTCCTGAGTTATTTGATGCTCAGGGCTTGATAGCCAAAAATTGCCCTCTACTATAATTTTGTACCACTTAAGAGCTTATAACGTTGTAGAACGATAAGAGTTCAATCCTTGTTAAATAATTATATGTTACAAATTTATAAGTTAAGAAAATAAACTTCGAATTGAAATTTTCATTTTACGCATCACCTAAAACGGTATACTCCGTATTTGCGAGAATTTGAAATAAAAATATTAAGTAGATTATAATAGTAGTCAATATTAACTAAATATTAAACAGATTTCTAATGCACGGGGTCTTTTTTAACTCTATATAATTAATAAAGATAATAATAATAATAATTTTTAACAAAAAATAAAATATTTTATTAGCTCTTTTGGATAGTCAACTATTTTTTATATAAAAAGAAGAATTGTATCATTTTTACAAATATGAGTAAGAGAAATAATTGTAAAAAATATCTTTTGATTAATTTAAATTTAAATCTGTAACAGACATTTTAGTTACAAATAAGTGTAAATTTTTTAGAATCTCATTAGAAAGACCATTATAATTATAAAATCCAAAAAAAAAAAAAAAAAACTAGTCAAAATTATTAAGAAGAAAAATACATCCGTAAAAGTGGTAAAATCATTTTAATTGAAACTGTGCCACGGTTCAATGTCTCCTAGCTCCAGATATCGACTGGTGGTTCCACGGTCCACCTGCTCACAAATACGGAGTACAACCTTATGCAATTGCTCACTGGTAGTCGTGTTCTAGTCGACGCCAATGATTCTTACAAACCTCTTGTTGTCGTTAGTATTGGGTCGATGGTGGTGGCAGAAGGGTATCACATTCACGAAAACCGGAAGACAAATTGGGTACATGTTTGGACTGTGGAGAATGGCAAGATCATGACACAAGTGAGGGAGTATCTAGACACATTCGTTACTGTTAGTCGTATCATAAAATCGAGTGATGTATGTATTCCTTCACCGCGGTCTCCTAAAGGTACAAAGATATGGGAGAGTGAACTTGTTGACAATGTTTGTGTACCTCGTCTTCTACTAGTAATTTAAGTTTACTAAATCGTAAAAAGTTATTTGCGACAAGGAATATAAATGGGGGCGAAGTTTTGTTAATTGGTACTAGTTAAGTTTATACCATCTTGATTCAAATTTATATGTTTAATACAATTCATCTCTGTAATTCAGTTAATTAAAGTATAATTTGGTGTATTGTTGTTCTCACTTGCAAGCTAGTCAGTATAGAGCATAATAGCATTTACTAGATTTATACCCGTGTGGCCGTGTATATAAATTTTAATTTACAATTAAACTAAATGACATAAACAAAAATTAATTTGATAAAATCGAATGATATGATTGGTAATCTTTTAGTGTTAATATAATTTAATAAATCATTAGTTTAATATGTTAAAGATACTTGTGATAATATTATCAAAATCCAAATCCAGACGATCATATTTATAAATTTGTCGGTCACTAGTATTTAATTTCGAATTTTTGTGATTAAAATGTAATTTGTACCGTTTTGCAATACCATTCTAAACAAATATTGGTCGATCTTTTGTAGAAAGAAGAGGTGGGATGGGTACTAATGGCAATTCGACTGTAGGTTTGCTTTTTTATAGAAAGAAATTTTCATTTTTAAAATTTATTTGGCCGTTGTTTTAAAAATATAATATTTTTAACAAACTCCAAAGTAGCCATCTTTTTTCTTTTGGTTAACCCTTTTTATTTGCATACATCCATTTATTTACTTATTTTATTCACACTTCTACTATAATACCTGCACTAGATTTATACAATTCTTTCAATTCAAATCTTTATCTCAATATCAGAAAGTCATAATGTATGTTCCAACGTTTATTTATGAGAAATGATATTTATACCATGGATAAAATAATATTAATTAGAACTGTGAATTGTATTGCTCATCAATATGTACAATAACATCAAAAGAGAATTGGACAGGCCCAAAACTCATATTAAAGGCAACGCCATATGCAACTAAAACAGAACACAAAGACACAACAACCTTATACAACTTCCTCTCATGCATAGCAGCCTCAAAACAACAAAACAATACTAACAAAAATTTAAAATATGCTAGAATGGGACCAAGTAGCTTCATTTTGCACAGCTCACTATTCCCATTCGCACACATATTTCAAATTTTGGAAGACAAAACAGCAAAAAATCAATCTGCCACAAGCCTGCAGTTCATCCATCTCAACCTCCATTGGGCTCTAATATTAATGACATTCTTAGTCTGCCTTACTCTAATGGCTAAAAGTTGATTTCTAATACTATCCTTGATGATGTTGCATACCTTCTCCTCATTGCTTTCCTTCTTTTGAAAAACTCTAAAGTTCCTTTCCTGCCAAATATAATAAACAGCAGCAGCAAACATAATTTTGTTGACAACAATTCTGATATTATTCTGCCCTTTAAGTCTAATAAGCTCCTGCAATATATCATGCATAGCATTATAAGCTTTCATATTCCATTTGAATCTCCTTAAACTATGCCAAATATCTGTAGAGAACTTTCATATTGGGTAGAATAATATATATATATATATATATATATATATATATATATATATATATATAAAATAGGGGACCTTTATTTTGAGAGCCCATTTTTTTATAAGAACCGTCTCCTAACTTTCATATTGGATCACATGTTTTTTTCTGTTCATTCACATGTGAAACGTTATAAAAATATATGTTGCAGAAGAAATTTTTTTTTCAGAATAAACCGTTTGTCACATGTGAATAAAAAACGTGAATAAATTCGTTCACAAGATTATAAAAGGCTATTTTGAAGGAAAACCTTATATATAGCCTTATCATCTCCTTAGGCCTTAGCCTTATCCTCTTATGATTTATGAAGGATCACCACTGTAAATATTAAACTAAAAGGACGAAAGTTGAATTTTTTAGTAAACGACAAGGATTCGTGCGATAACTCTCTTGAATTGAATTCCCGAAGCTTTGGAGTTTCGTGGAGTCCTCATAAAACCGACAATACAAATCCCGTTATTCCGTTTAGTTCCTCTTACTTATTTTTGTAATATAAAATAATAAGAATTCTGTTTGTGATTTTTGAAAAAGAAAACCCGCGCGTATTCGTAAAAGATAATTTCGATTAAAATTTACAATAACTTTAAAAAATGGCTTGGAACCCATAACTATATGCAAACGGGATGCCGGTTAGTTGCATTCATCAACGAGATGTTTGTTTTAACAAGAGACGGTATTGAATTTGAGGTTAATTAATAATATTCATGGGTACGTATTTGAATATGGAAAACCTCGTCCGTTTATTGTTTTTTAATTATTTGTCTTTTCTATAAGTTAGAATGAATGAATATAAACATATTGATGCTTAATTGTTAATATATATATATATATATATATATATGTTTGATCAGGGCTAATGGAGGGACTGTGAAGGCGAAGGGCAGAATCTTTTTGTCAAATGTTAGAATGGTGTTTACACTGCGTTCGACATGCCCCTGGTATGTACGGGCAACCTTTTATCTTGTTAATTACACTGTTTCTCCATGCTGATATATAAACTTTGCTATCAGATTATATTTTACCATATATCCATCACATGACATTATTCAGTATATATTTAAAAATTGTCCGGACTTTATTCGTTGTTTTTTGGTTAAAATTAAATTGCTAAGATGATGTATGTATTATGTATTCAGGCCCGTCCTGGGGCCCTGCTCAATATCTAAAAGATAGGTTTTTTGTATATGAAAATTTTGCATATAATAATTAAGCAATTAAGAAATTTAACTATTAGTATATAAAACTAAAAAAAAAAAAATTTGAATTACAAAATAAAAAAAATGAAAAATAATGCAAATTTGTTGTTAGAAATGAAAAGTATATACAAGTATATAAAATACTTTTAGGACTCAGTTAACAATGGAGTAATTTCTTTGATTTGTATTTTGATATAAACTATTTAAATTAAATTAAGTAAGAAAGGTTTTTGAATATATTATTAATGTTTTATGAACGACGAGTGTTTTAGCATAAATATCGGGAAAATCATGTGAACATAAAACAAACGATGTATCCTATCTTCCTTGAACTAATTTACTAGTATTGAATTAAAAAATAAAACCTCTGAAAATGGGCCTTAACAAGATATGGAATAAAAGTATAGGCCTTTTTAAGGATATAGGCCATGTTCTCTTGAACAGGTTGCACACCCCAAGATCCGGCTCTGTATGTATTATCGGCCATTTACATATATAATGGTGTATGATTATTAATTTTATACTGATTGCCAAAAACATGCATCTCAGTTTTTAAACTTACTGCATAGGTTAAAACTTTCCAAAGTCCACCTAACGGCATTCAAGTTGAGAGAGATATATTGAACAAGCTAGTATGGTTGTCCCCTATTCGGGTGTACTATAAATCCTAAATTGGGGTTATTTGTTAGAAGCTACGGTAGCTGTTTATGAATGTCTTCGTGGTGGCCTTGATTTTAGTTTCTAGTGGAAACTTTTGTTGGGAATATGACATGCCGAACATTATTGGTGATGGGTGTAGCATCACCAATTCCGCGGTACCCAGTTGGGTGCGGTTGTAGCCATTTACAAATTGACACCACCCTCAACTTTTTAAAATATACAAAAAATACCCACAGTGAAATTATATGTGACAACAATTACAGTTTTACACCTAGCTTGGGTGCAGCTGCAGTATAGATCATTTGCCCTAATTCATAAAAATAACCATCTAAGATTGACACAGTAAACGACTATGGGTGGTTTTCAACACAGTAAACTATTGAAAGTAAATCAATGTTAACACAAGGGTGGTACGGTTAGATCTCGAGGGGCGGCTGGAGGAGATCATTAGAAGTCGAGTTGGTTAGTAACTCTAAATATCTATTCTATTAAGTTTAGGATTGTCGGTTTAGTGTTTTCACATTCCTAATTTGTATTGGAGTCCAAGTTCTAGTTGTAGTCAAAGTCAAATAAGTGTGGCTATAAATATAAAGCCCTGGTCATGTTTCGTATTATGCATTCTAGTTGTTAGTCGAAGTCTCTCCATATTATTTGTTTTAGTTGAAGTTATTAATAATAATAGTTTTTAGTTGTATCACCGTTTTTGTGTTTCTATCGAAGTCGAGCAACTATCTACCATTAGTGAAAGTTTTGTTTATTCTGGTTTCTATCAGAATCAAAACAGAAGTTTGATATCCTTCTTCTATAATTCAACAAGTGGCATCAGAGCCAGCTTCAAAGATTGTCCAGAATGGCAGATTTACAGCTAATTGGCGGCATCAAGAAACTTAACAATCAAAACTACAACACATGGTCCACTTGCATAAGTTCGTATATGCAAGGGCAAGACTTGTGGGAGGTTGTTAACGGGTCAGAAGTGGTGCAGCCAAGAAACGACATCAATGGAGATCTCAAGAAGTGGAAGATCAAATGCGGGAGAGCTATGTTCATCCTCAAGACTACGATTGAAGAAGAACTGCTGGATCACATACGTGATCTCACAACACCAAAGCAAGCATGGGATACACTAACTGCCCTATTCACCAAGAAGAACGATGTGAAGATGCAACTTCTTGAGAATGAACTCTTATCGGTTAGTCAGCAAGAAACAACGATACCACAATATTTTCACAAAGTGAAAACATTGTGCAGAGAAATTGGAGACCTAGATGCTGAAGCAAAAATCGGTGATGCACGGATGAAAAGAATAATAATACATGGTCTTAGGCCGGAGTTTCAAACCTTTGTAGCAGCCATCCAGGGATGGGAAACTCAACCATCTTTGACGGAGTTCGAAAACTTGCTAACTGGGCAAGAAAATCTTACAAAGCAGTTCAGCAAAGCAACAGTTAAAACAGAGGAAGAGAAGGCATTGTATGCTGAAAGTGGAAGGAACCGAAACAAGCCATGGAACAACAAGAATCGAGGTGGAGACCGATCAAAGAAAACTGATGAGAAGAAACCAAAAGACAGCCAACAATGGGAATCTTCTAAAGACCGAAAGCCAAAGGGTGGCTACCAGAAAAGGTTTCCTTACAATATTACAACTGTGGACGTCGTGGTCACATGGCAAAAGATTGTAGACAACCAAAGGAAGAAGGTAACACCGCTACAACAAAACAAGAAGAGACATGGGATGTTGAAGCCATGGTAGCCCAAGAAGGAAAGATCTCATCTCTCACAGCCACAACTGAACCTAAAACTAATGAATTAGGCGATTGGATCATAGACTCCGGGTGCTCCAATCACATGACTGGTGAAAAGGAAAGGTTAAGCAAGTGCAAGAAGTATACGGGTAACCACGTTGTGGTTATTGTCGACAACTCAAAACATCCAATCTCTAATGTTGGGGAGGTCTGATTTCCAGCAGAAAAGAGTAAGAAAGAGTTCATATTGGAAGACGTATTCTACGTACCAGGAATGAAAAAGAATCTGTTCTCCGTGCCACAAGTGACATCAATCGGCAAGTATGTATTATTTGGACCTGATGATGTTAATGTCTATGAAAAAATTGAAACATCCTCTACTCCTATTTTACAAGGAAGGCGTAATGATACTGTTTATGTTTTATCCGCCGAGTCGGCTTATGTCAACAAAACAAATGAGAATCAAAGTGCTGATCTTTGGCATGCTCGGTTGAGCCATGTTGGGTATGATAAACTAGAGATGATGATGAAGAGACAACTAGTAAAAGGATTACCAATGTTCGACATCAACAAAGAAGTGGTGTGTGCCGGTTCTCAATACGGAAAGGCACACCAACTCCCGTTCGAAAGCTCAAGTTACAAATCCAACAATCAATTAGAGTTCGAAAGCTCAAGATACATGGTTACTTTTATCGATGATTATTCGAGGTACGTATGGGTTGATTTTATGCAAGAAAAATCAGAAGTGTTTGAAAAGTTCAAGTTGTTTAAGAAAGAAGCTGAAAGGGAGACAGGCTGTTTGATCCGGTGCCTAAGATCCGACAATGGAGGAGAATATCTCGCCTCAAACTTTGATTAGTATCTTCGGGATAACAAGATTAAACGACAACTCACGTGTCCAAATACACCACAACAAAACGGTGTATCTGAAAGAAAGAACCGACACCTTGCTGAAACATGTCGAAGCATCATGCATGCCAAGAACGTTCCGGGCCATTATTGGGCAGAAGCTATGCGTACCGCTGCATACATCATAAATAGATTACCCCAACAAAGTCAAAACTATGTATCGCCTTTTGAAAAATTACTCAAAGTGAAGCCGAATGTGAACCACCTTCGAGTATTTGGTTGTGTGTGCTATGTCTTCGTGCCGAGTCAGCTAAGGCACAAGATGGAAAAAAAGGCAGTCCGTTGTATCTTTGTTGGTTATGATTCCGAACGAAAAGGTTGGAGATGTTGTGATCCAAATACATTTAAATGCTATGTGTCAAGAAACGTAGTATTTGACGAAAACTTATCTTGGTGGTCAGAAAATAAGGAAACATTACCAGATTCAAACTTCTTCAAAGAAAAATTAAAAGATTCCAAGGTTTGTTTAAATCTAGATGAAGATGAGTTGGCTGTTGAGGTTGATGGTGGACCAACAACAAGTCCAAGAGGTGAAAAAACTCCAAGAAAACAACCTTGGGGAACAGGAGTTCATGAGCCAGTACAAGAAGCTCAGGAAAAAAGTCCTACTCATGAGATCAGCCCACATACAGAGCCAAGGAGATCAGAACGTTTGAAGAAACCAAACCCGAAGTATGCTGTGAATGTAGCCATAACCGAGTCTCATGAAATCGAACCAGAAAGTTATGAGCAAGCGTGCAAAAATTCTGAATGGATGAGTGCTATGCAAGAAGAAATCGATGCCATGAAAAGAAACAAAACTTGGGTTCTTGTTTCAAAACCGAGTAATGTAAAACCTGTTTTTTGTAAATGGGTATTTAAAATAAAATGCAAGGCGGATGGGTCGATTGATAGACACAAAGCAAGATTAGTAGCTCGGGGTTTTTCACAACAATATGGGATCGATTATGAAGACACTTTCAGTCCGGTGGCGAAGCTCACAACTGTTGGAGTTGTTTTGTCAATAGCAGCTAGTAACAACTGGGATTTACATCAAATGGACGTAAAGAACGCTTTTCTTTATGGAGATTTGGATCATGTAATTCATATGGAACAACCTTTGGGGTTTGTTGACCAGAAGCATCCCGAGTATGTGTGTAAGCTGTAGAAAGCCATATATGGTTTAAAACAATCTCCAAGAGCGTGGTTTGGAAAGATGGGAGAGTTTTTACAACATAACAATTTTGTGATGTCCAAGGCAAATGCTAGTTTGTTCATCAAATCTCGTGAATCCAAGGTAGTTGTGGTGCTTATATATGTCAACGACATGATAATTACCGGAGATGATAAAGAAGGTATCAACCAGCTCAAAGAGAATCTGAGTGTAAGATTCCACATGAAGGATCTTGGTGATTTAAACCATTTCTTAGGACTGGAGTTGCAAAATAAAAAGGAAGCTATAGTTTTGCACCAAACCAAGTATTCTGTTGATTTATTGACACGGTTTGGAATGCTAAATTGTAAACCAAGCTATACTCCGATGGATGTTAATGTCAAGTTGAGTTCTGACATTGGGCGTGAACTAGAAGACCCTACGATGTATCGAAAAATTATTGGAAGTTTGATTTATTTGACTCTTACAAGACCCGATATATCCTTTGAAGTCGGAGTGCTTAGTCGTTTCATGCAGAATCCGAGAAAGCCACACATGGAGGCTGTGCGGCGAGTGCTACAATATGTGAAAGCTACACTTGGTCTAGGCATTCAATTTAATCGAGGAGAAAGGCCAGACCTGGTAGGTTTTTGTGACGCAGATTATGCGGGTGATTTAGACACTTGAAGGTTGACGACTGGGTATGTGTTTAGCTTGGGTAAAGGGGCTGTTTTGTGGTGCAGTAAAAGACAACCCACTGTTTCGTTGTCTACTACCGAGGCAGAGTATCGAGCTGCTGCAATGGCAGCTCAAGAGATAGTATGGTTGCGGTTATTACTTGGTGAGTTGAAGCAATCAGTCAATGAAAAGGTAACCCTCTACTGTGATAACTTGTCCTCAATTCATCTGGCAGAAAACCCGATGTTTCATGCTAGGTCCAAGCACATCGAGGTGCATTATCACTTTATTAGAGAGAAAGTCTTAGAAGGGGAGATTGATCTCAAGTATATTGATACTCACAATCAAGTAGTAGATCTGTTCACAAAGAGTTTGCCAAGGACAAAGTTGGAAGGATTTTGTGCAGCCATGAACATGGTGAAAGTTAACATTGAGGAGGAGTATTGAAAGTAAATCAATGTTAACACAAGGATGGTACGGTTAGATCTCGAGGGGCGGCTAGAGGAGATCATTAGAAGTCAAGTTGGTTAGTAACTCTAAATATCTATTCTGTTAAGTTTAGGATTGTTGGTTTAGTGTTTTCACATTCCTAATTTGTATTGGAGTCCAAGTTCTAGTTGTAGTCAAAGTCAAATAAGTGTGGCTATATATATAAAGCCCTGGTAATGTTTCGTATTATGTATTCTAGTTGTTAGTCGAAGTCTCTCCATATTATTTGTTTTAGTTGAAGTTATTAATAATAATAGTTTTTAGTTGTATCACCGTTTTTGTGTTTATATCGAAGTCGAGCAACTATCTACCATTAGTGGAAGTTTTGTTTATTCTGGTTTCTATCAGAATCAAAACAGAAGTTTGATATCCTTCTTCTATAATTCAACATAAACGACTATAGTTTTATTCCTTTTGCATGTATTGTCTATACACAAAGTTTGAGAAATGTCGTGCAATTTTCATATGGGTAATGGCCTTAAAGGGTTGCACCACTGTACCTAAGCTAGTATATTAATCAGTGACGAGTATAATTGCAATTATTATTTGTTTCTACCTTTTGTTGTCTACTTGTCTATCTGCAAATGCTCTATCTTGTAAAAGGAACCTACAATAAACTCAGACTTCATAATACTAATCAAACCAATCCAACATCAATATGAAAGTAAACAAGGAGTGCTTGTTAAGATATCCAACTTATACAAGTTCATGATTAACAATATATGGATATGTTCTTAACACGTAAAAAGAACTATTCTGAGTTAGCCAACGAAATTTCAGGACTAGTATCTTGCCCATCCCCTGAAGACCACAAATACGACCACCGCGACCACCACAGCCACCTCCACCGCTATGACCACAACCACCGCCACAACGACTCTCTCTTATAGCCTAAACCTTTGATTTCAAACCTTGAGGAGTGTACTTATCGGGCTTTCGCTTCTCAATATCATTCCTACTTCTACTTTATTATCGCTTGCTTCATCATCGTTTGGTGTATTATATCATTCTTGTTCATCTATTGGTGCATTAGGTTCTGGATCATTTGGTGCCTCATCTTCATCAATCACTTTATACAATTTAATGTAAGCAAAGAAAGCCAACGGGTCATGATTTGAAATATGGCACAATCAAGAAAGCAAACAACATAAAACTAAACCATAACAAACAACAACCACAAAAGTAGAGGTTAATATGGCACCATTTTCATCATATTCTATTTCTTCTTCATTGTATTCATTTTCTTCAGCTTGTGCATTAGGTTCTAGACCATTTGGTGCCTCATTAATCGGTGACTCATCTTTACCATTCACTGCATACAATTTGAAGTAAGCAAGAAAGCCAACGGCTCATGATTTGAGTTATGGCACAATTAAGAAAGCAAGTAACATAAAACTAAAACATAACAAACAACAACCACAAAAGTAGAGGTTAATATGGATATAACTATACTGAGGAAAATGATATTTACCGTAACAATTAAGAAGGGTACCAATCCGTTATCAATATACTATTCACGTGCCTAATGATGTGTGAGTTTTTCTCTAATCATAGAAGAATAAGCTAGCTAGATTTCTTTTTGATTTTGTAACAAAAAAAATTATATATCTTAAAGCATATCCTGCCCAACACATCATACAATGCGGATCACAATATAACTATTATCACCTACATATTGTCGCGTACAGATTTACGATTCTAGTATGTACAATAACACTACCAGGTTCTCAGCAAGAGGTTGAGAATTGAGAATTAGGTAATATGTTTAACTACAAAATATGAAAGAATAAAACAAAATATAGAAATATCGCCCTCGAGTAGTGTCACAAAACGGGAATTTCCATTTCGCTTGTGTCAACATCATCGCCCTTCTTCGTTGTGTCTTCACCCTCCATCACAGGCACAACCGTATCCCCTCTAAATTCAACCCCCATCAAATTTTTCGTCTCTTTCTCGTCCTCCTCTTCCTCTTCACTCTCATGTGTCTTACTGCTTCATTTTCATGTGTCTCCTCTTCTTACCCTCATGTGTCTCCTCATCATCTTCCAAGGCAAGACATCCACATTCCTCTAAATGAATGTTCTTGTTTCGAAACTTTCTGTCCTCCAGTGTCTCCTTCCACTCCATTAAAAATTCGGTTGAACCATATGCCCCAGTTGAAAGCTCAATTGCATTACGTATAACGAGATCTTTATCCTTCCATTGAGCTATAACAGTAGAATGAGAGGTGGAGCATACCCAATTCCCGATCGCAATATAAAAGCTTCGTCAAAGAAAAATAGATAGTTAGAAAAAAATAAATGAAAACAATGAAATGTTAAACGGAGATAATTTTAATTTTATGTACCATTAAGAATGTGAGGAGGCCCACAAAATAAGAATCTGGTAAGAGGCGTCTCATGCCTTCTTGCCCTTGGAGTTTTATACGGAATAAACCACATATTCACACTAGTCGTATTATTTGCTTACAAACTCAAACGAAAGTGTTATCAAGATTTTCCGATTGATTTTTCTGATTAGCAATTTCAAGTGATGACATCAAAACAATAAAATCAACTTTAAACATCCTATTAAATCTTGTGGTTGTTTTACCTCTGTTCGCAGCCTTTGGCATGTTCAATGAGTTTCCACTGTGTTTTTCCAATTCTTTTGCAATGTCAGTTGTATTTCGCCACCGAACGAATTGAATCTTTTTGTACCCGCACGGGAAACCAAGTAGTTCATGGACCGCCATGTGGTCAATTTAGATCTCCCCCCTCGGTGTTACAAGGACAATCTTGTTTGTGTTTAGCACGTCAACAAACACCGGGCAAAATTTGAAGGAATTTCGTAGAGAATGAGTTTCAAGAGATCCCTCAAACCTATATCAAACTAGAAAATTTTCTAATAGTGGGGCATTTCCCTAAATGTGTCAGCAAGCATTTTAGGTCGGGACCTTGTTTTAAGAGACTAAACATCCATTTTAGGCTGGGACCTTGTTTTAAGAAACTGAATATCCACAGATTAACCTTGTTATTGCTCATTGTGTTCATATGGGGTTAAATAAATGTTCTTATGTGGATATTCAGTCTTTTAAAACAAAGTCCTGGCCTAAAACGCTTGCTGACACAGTTAAAGAAATGACATGCGATTAGAAAAGAGTCGTGTCTGAAATGGGTTTCGGGTGTCTTTTGAAACTCACTCCCAACGAAATCCCTTCAGATTTTGTCCGGTGTGTTATTGACCTGCTAGAAAAGAACAAGATGGTTCTTGTCACGCTGAGAGGGGAGATCCAAATTGACCGCATGACAGTCCATGAAATACTTGGTTTCCCACTCGGGTCCAAAAATATTCAGCATTGTTGGGTGACGAAATATGCCACTAATTTGCAAAAGAATTGGAGAAACATAGTGAAAACTCATTAAACATGTCAAAGGTTGTAGACAGAATTAAAACAACCACAAGATTTAATCAGGTGTTTGAAGCTGATTCTCTTCTTTTTATTTCATCACTTATGATTGCTCGCCAGAAAAATTAGAAAATCAATCGGGAAATCTTGATAACACTTCCATTTGAGTTTGTCAGCAAAGAATACAAATGGTGTGAATATGTGGTTTTATTTGGTAAAAAACTCCATGGGCAAGAAAGCCTAGGAACCTACTAATCCAGATTCTTATTTTGTGGGCCGCTCACATTCTTTATGGTACATAAATTAAGGGGATGCTAAGTAATGGGTAAGGAATCCTGTCATTATACCTAAAGAATATTATCATTATATGAGAAAAATATTACGAACTACTTCCTCTCTCTCACACAGTTTCCATACATCTTTTCATTATTATATCAATTTCTTCACTTCTTTCTTTCATTACTGCCGATCCAATTTAACCACAATTCTATAAATCTCAAAAATTCATAATAACAATGTTAATATAACAACTTGTAGCTTCTGGCAAAAAAAGAAAAGCAGTATGTGTATATTTATTAGAAGAAAAGGGAAAACTCCATATGGTTGGTGATAATTATAATAACAATACTAATAGCTTTCATGATCCAGCAAACAAAAAAAGGTGTATGTATGTGTGTGTGCCAGTAGTAGCAAGAAGAAAGAAAGAAATACCACTGAACCACCGGAAAATCTAACCACCGCCGCTGTCGGATGGCGGCGGTCGGAGGTGGCGTCGGCGGCGGTTGGAGTTGACGTCGGATGGAAGTGGTAGATTCCAACAGAGGCAAAGAAAGGAGATGGAGAGAAGAAAAGATTTGTGAATTGTGAGTAATGATTACCTTACCCCTTAATTTATTGGGTAATGCTCTACTGCCCACTTTGAAGTATTGATTATCTTTTCTACAACAACCAAGCACTAGTATTCATTCCCTTTCTCATTCCTTACCCCCAATAAAAACCCCTTGCCAGGCAACCTCTAAATATTTTTTTTTCATTTAAAATTTCATTGTTTTCATTTATACGTTTTAGTGGTTTATTTTTCTCCTTTTATATTGCGATTGCGTATTGGTTATGTTTCATTTTCACATTCCAAGGAACAAGCCTCTTATCGTTCAATGGAAAGCTGAGCTTTCAAGTGGGGAATATGGTTCAGCCGAATTTTTAATGAGTAGAGGAAGACAACGGAGGCTTAAAAGTTCCTCTAGCAAAAACATTCATTTCGAGGAATGTGGATGTCTTGCTTTGGAAGATGATGAGGAGACACATGTAGGTGAAGAGGTGAAGATGCATGAAAGTGAAAAGGAAAAGACACATGAGAGAGTGAAGAGGAGAAAAAGACAATAAAGGATTTGATGGAGGTTGAAGCCAGAGAGGATATGGCCGCTCCTCTGATGGAGGGTGATGACAAAGCGAAGGAGTGTGATGTTGACACAAACGAAGTCTAGATTTCCTGTTTTATGACACTACTCGATGGTAATAGTACTATATTTTGTTTTATAATTTTATATTTGGATTCTCGATCTCTTGATGAGTTCCTAGTAGTGTTATTGTATATACTTGAACTGTATATATTGTTAGAATATAAGCATATAATCATACATGATCACGAATAAGCGCAACGGAAGAAATCGAAACATATATGCAATCAAATTAATTAACAAAGAGAGAATCGAAACGTGTACATTTGCGCAAAGCTTCCAATAGTATTATTAATAATAAGATTATTATTAGTTTAGGGTTTAAAGCAAAACCCCTCTACGATCGCACACTAGATACCCCTTATACCGTATGCTAGTACCCCGATCACGAACCAAACAAACCCCTTTGTTTATCTCCCTTCCATTCGAAAACCCATGTATCCAAATTTGTTGTCGACAAACAAAACTAAAACCCATAATTAATGCCAACTTGACATTAGTATATGATTGATATAAGTTCCACGAATGGAACTTAATTTGGAGGCAATAGATTTGTTTTCGGCCTAGAGAAAGAAGAAAAGAGAAGAGGAGGTTTTGTCTTGTGTGAATTGTATATAAAACTTTTAATTTAACCCTCTATTTATAGGGTATAATTAGGTTAAAGTTTACTTGGAAAATAAGCTAGATTAAGGCTTTCAAAGCCTTAACTAGAACCGGCCCCCCTTACAAAATTAGGGTCCAAATCTATTTTCTAATTTTCACATTTTAATCCTCCATTTAATTAATTAAATATAATTAACCCCTTAATATATTTAAATTAATCATTTCGTGATCTAATTAATTAATATATTACTTTAATATACTAATTAATAATATAGAGTTATCGTGTCATTTCGTGTGACCCCGTAGGCTTAAACTATTTCCGAACATGCGATTTATTAAAACATGATCACATTCAACCATATATGAGTGGGGCAATATGTAGGTGGTATAAGTTATCTTGTGGTCAACATTCTTTGATGTGTTCGGCAGGATATGCTTATAGATATATACTCTATTTTTTGTTACAAAGAAAATATATCTAGTTGGCTTGTTCTTCTATGATCATTGAAAAGCTTACACATCATCAGCCACAGGCATAGTATATCGATAAAGAATTTGTGTCTTTTTTTTGTTTAGGTAAATATCATTTTCCACGGTATGGTTATTTCTATATTAACCTCTGCTTTTGTGGTGGTTGTTTGTTATGTTTTAGTTTTATGTTGTTGGCTTTCTTGATTATGTTATAACTCGAATCATGATCGGTTGGTTTTTTTTGCTTACTTTGATATGTATACTGTAAATGATAAATATGAGGAGAAAATGGTCCAAAACCTAATGCACTAGTTGATGAACAAAAATATAATGCACCATATGATAATGAAGAAGAAGCACAATATGATGAAAATGGTGCCATATTAACCTCTACTTTTGTGGTGGTTGTTTGTTATGTTTTAGTTTTATGTTGCTTGCTTTCTTGATTGTGCCATAACTCAAAATCATAATCCGCTGACTTTCTTTGCTTACTTAAAATTGTATGCATTGAATGATGAAGATGAGGCACTAAATGATCCAAAGCTTAATGCACCAATAGATGAACAAGGATATAATATAGTAAGCAATGATGAAGCAAGCGATGATTAACCAGAAGCATGAGGACTCAGGAGGAGTGATAGAGAGAAGCGAAAGCCCGATAAGTACACTCCTCAAGGTTTGGAATCAAAGGTTCGGGCTGTGACAAAGTGTGGATTGGTTTGATTAGTGTTATGATGTCCGAGCTTTGAACATATCCGTATCTGGAAAATCACCAACTTTTATGAGTTGGCTATCTCAACAGGCATTGCTTCTCTATTTTCATACTGATGTTGGATTGGTTTGATTAATGTTATGATGTCTGAGTTTATAGTAGGCTGTAACAGCAATCTCAGTCTTGTAGGGAATGGTTTAGTCATACAAGATGAAGCATTTTGCAGATAGACAACAAAAGGTAGAAAACATGCAAAGGGAATATAAAACAATATCATATTATCACAAGCATCATAATGTATACATCTTAGTTTACACTATTGTTTGAAAATTATAACGAAGAAAAAGCAAAGCTAATAAAATTAAAGGAATAACAGATACCACTAACTAAGTCGTCCATTTAACTCTCTTATAGCCATAAAAGTCAGGACTAATAGGCACCGATCTTAGAAGTTACGAAAGTGGGTACCAGTCCCGGTCCCACTTGGGACTCGGTACCACTTCCCGGGACCGGGATTTGGGAGTTTACGCTTATCCCTACCAACCAACACTTGAACAGTTGTAAGGGTTCCTAAATAGTTTTAGTATAAATTTAGATTATTGTTGAAACAATTTTGATTTTGTAGTCATCATTAGCACAACAGTTGCTTTAGAAAGAATCTACAGAAATATAAGTGTTTTGTGTTAACCAAATCTGACCCGATGGCTTGGCCCGTTACCCAAGGCGCTCATATTGCAATTAGTACTACACACTCGAGATATGAACCAAATCTATTGAGTTAAAGTTCTATTTGCATCTTTGGAATAACTTTACGTACGCAGTGCACACACATCCCAAAACGGAATTTTCTCATTTTTGTTTGAGCAGGTATGTCGATCCAAGTGATCCCACAAAGATCTATATCCAGCAACCCGCTTCTGAAGGACATAGACGTGATACTTATCATTCTTGATTTAAGAAATCAATATGACAAAGTTCACTCATCTGGTTATAATGTCAGCACACCATGATAAATGTCTGTACTTTGATCAAAGGCTATAGATCTCCAAGGAGTACATGTTAATGATATCCATTTGAGCACAGAAACATCAAACCTTGTAGCAGATCAATTCGGTGTTCAATATGCAGCCCAAGTGATGTTAATTGGGTCACTTAAGCCCAAAAGTGAAGAAAATGCTACACGTGAAGTTTGCTTTTAATTTAGAAGTTTGTTTTAGTTTTTTAGTTGTTTGAATTTGTCAATTCAGCATATTGCCTATTATTTAGCAAGTAGTGGGCAGTTTTATTTTTCTGGTATTTGTATGCACGATGGAATGAAAGTGGCAGATTCTTTTGGCTTAAGTTTATTCATTATTCTCTTTCAAACAAAACTGTTAGGGAGTAATTTTTCAATGCTAGCCTAAATTGTGGCAGATTTGGGTGGTGAACTTTGGAGTCTAGTTTTGTAGTCACGTGGTGTACCTGTATCGTGATTGCAAACTGGAATTGCTCAACGAACAGATTCGAGGGGTGTGTCTGTAACTCAAGTTTTTCCGTTGTAACTTGATACTTTTGACATTTTCGGGTAGGAACGATCCTATCAGTTAACTTCTGTACAATATCTCTATTAGTTTAATATTAACTTTGTGTGTGTTACATTTGAACTTGATTTTAGCCGGTATTAAATTCTAAATAGTTGTAATGTAAGACTGTAGTCATGTTTCATGCTCCCAGTTTATTCCATAGGCCACAACTTTAACCATATTATATATCAATTATTCAATAGGTTGTTTTCAAGTTGAGTTCAAATTAGAACATATCAAATGTTGAATGCCCGGATATAGATACGTGACCACTGTGACCAGTGCTGCCATGGCATTGTCCAGAAGAGATTCATACGGGATGATCACATTTTGCACGTCTTCTGGGCGGCACTCTTATTGTCCAAGGCTAGTCTTGAAATGTAAAGATGGCAGAAGTACACACATGTTTCATTGTAGGCAGCAATTTCCTTAAAACTGCCCTAAGCCCCTAAAATGTAAAGATGGCAGAAGTAAACCACATGTTCCATACCTTCTGGGTGGCACTTCCATTGTCAATGGTTGCTTGAAATTGCCCTAAAATGTAAGTATGGCAGAAGTACTGAATTGGGTGGGTTAAGTACGGCACTCTTATTGTCAATGTAACGTAGGGTGGCTGCTAAAGTCAAGAACGGATCCTCTTCCTAAACTTTGTAAGTAGGTAACACTCAGTACCGTCTTCCACGAGTCAAAAGTCCAATACTGTCTTATACAGCCTTTATCTTTAATATGAGTCTCTTTATTATTCTCAAGCCCCAACCATTAGACTGACCCACTTAGACTTTGTTATATATAAATAATTTGCATGATTAAGTGGATAATCCAATATAATTATGTTTTATGTCTTAGAAAACCACCATTTCCAAGACTTGTTCTTTTCAGTCATTTTGTAATCCGGATACAGACAATAGCATCGGATATGGATTATTGGATATTGAGATAATTACATTGATGTGATATTGAGATTTGGCACACCAGATAAATACAAATTAACTTACACTATTAATCTAATTGTTATTGGAAAAGCTAATTAACTTATTGGTGCAAACTAACTTTCTACCATTAACTACATATTATGCTTAAACTTTATCCTTTCATGAAATTCCTTGTTGATAAAACTTACTTTTTCATCGAGAATCCTTTTAAGTTTCAAGTAAATGGGTAAATGCGAAAGAGTTGCATAGAGATGATGAGTATGTTTGACTCATATGTACGCGACAAACCAGGCTTCTCATGATCGTTTTCGACCATTATATAGCCAACTTCAACGACAAATCAGGCTTCTGATGATCGTTTTCGACCATTACGTGGCCAACTTCAAAATATCTACTTAGGGATGTTTCCAAATTGAAATCTTTTGTGGAGAAACAAGAATACCACTAAGTCATCCTGACGGTGATCTAGGCTTTAAAGTAAAATATCCATGCTACTAATAATTTTTATATACCGACAATGAAATGAAGATTTGTATTAACTTAATATCTTTCCAAGAAGATGTTAACTGAAATAGATTATATGAAGCCTTGACATATGGGGTCAAGTGACATTCCATGTAAATACTTGTGGATTGGGTACATTTCCACATTTGACTTTTGCTCCCTCCAATTTTCTTCCCTTCCTCCATACACAAACTTATATATTTTATATACTTCTTGTAAGCTTCTCATACCCCTGTTTTGCCATCCAACAATCCTCTCATGTCTTCTTCAGGTATCTCTTTTGAATCACCATCCAACTCACCACCACCACCATCCACCGTGACCGGAAGTGTACCAAAATTCAAGTCAAGGTCTCCATCTTCACTTCCCTTTTCCTCACCAGTGTTCTCATCTTCTTCCTATTCTCCTTTCTCCGGCGCCCTTACTGCCGCTGACCTCCTTGACTCCCCTGTTCTTATTTCTTCTTCTCATGTAAGTCACTTTGTGTTTTTTTTTTTTTTTTTAACAATTTTTACTCCTTTATTAATGGCTTGTAAGCCTGTTTTTAACTATGATCAAGCAGAAACTTTTTTCTACCAAAATTTGTACACATATTGGTAATCAAATGGGATGTAAATATGGAACACCCAAATCACAAGTTTTGAACTTTTGAACCATTCTTAATCATTATACCCAAATCAAAGTATTAACTTTCTTTTTACCATTTGCTTGCAGATTTTACCATCTCCAACTACCGGTTCTTTCTCACTACCTGCCTTTAATTGGACAGCCAACTATCAAAATAAAGAACATGGTATCAAGAAAGAATACAACAATTACACAGATTTCCAATTTCAACCGCAATCAAGCCCACCAACAGTAACTTTCTTCATCCCATTTTTTCCATCAAGCAACAATTTTTAATGCAGAATATTACATAAAATGATTAAAATCTATATGGGTATATGTAATTGGATTGAATCTTTTCAGGAAATGTATCAGCAACCAAGAATTGAAAGAAAAGAAAGCTTGGTGAAAACAGAGTACTCTGTTCTGAAACAGAGTGCCCAAGGTGATTATAGCAACTATAGTGATCAATCTACACAAAAAAAGTTAAATGATGGATATAGTTGGAGAAAATATGGGCAAAAAGTAGTGAAAGCTAGTGAAAATCCAAGAAGTTATTACAAGTGTACGTATCGAGATTGTTTAATGAGAAAGAAGGTTGAGATATCTTTAGATGGGGATGTTACGAAGATTGTTTATAAGGGAAACCATAATCACCCGAAACCACATTATGCTAAACGATCATCTTATTCATTGGGTGCGAGTAGTTCACTTTTAGTTAATCAATCTAATGATTTCCAAAATCAAACTAATGGTTCGGGCCAAAGGGGTCTCCTTGGAATCCACGATTATTCATCAATTTCGGTAGGAGATGAGGAGTTTGAAGAAGATGAAGCTCATGCTAAAAGATTGTGAGTTCCCTTGGGTTTGAACTTCATATTTTTGCTTTTTTTAGAAATGCGATATCAACATCAAATACATTAATTCAAACATTTTTTACCCTCGGATTTGACCTCATAACCTTTTCGTTGATATTTGAGTTAAATAAATATTTAATAAACTTACCATATTTAATTCTGTAAGTGTTAAACGAGATAACCAACCCTTCATTAGTTTATAGTTTCTTATTTTTGTTGCAAAACCATTCCCCCCTACTATGCATGGAGATTATGTTTAATACAAAAGCCTTTGACAATTATAATTTATTTATTGTTTTGTTGAACTATTTTACTAGAAAGATGGAAAGTGAAAGTGAAGGAATATCGATAGAAGGAAGTAGGACAGTAAAAGAGCCAAGGGTTGTGGTTCAAACCATTAGTGACATTGATATACTTGATGATGGATATAGATGGAGAAAATATGGTCAAAAAGCGGTTAAAGGGAATCCAAATCCAAGGTAATTAGTCTTGATTATGTTACTTTTATATAATTAAGTTTACTACAAGGTTTGCATAAAGAGGAACTTTAGCAAATTTGGTGTAAAGATAGGTTTTTTGCTAGAAAGCCACATGTATTCAAAAGCATATGTAATATTTGATTTGTTCATGTAATTCTTGTAGGAGCTATTACAAGTGTACCACTACCAGTTGTTTTGTAAGAAAGCAGGTGGAACGAGCTTCTCATGACTTGAGGTCAGTAATAACGACCTACGAAGGGAGGCACAACCATGACGTGCCAATGGCTCGTGGTGCTGGTCATCGACCAATGCTTACAATGGACCCAAGCAACAGTATGGCTACCGTAAACTTTAGTCAGTCAGAATTATTCTACAAAAATCCTAGCAACTCGATGATAAACTTGCCTGATCCTGAATACAGATTATCCACATACTCACAAAAACAATTTACAATAGAAATGCAACAAAAGCCCGACGGTTTTGGGTTATCAGGATTTGAGAAATCCATACGATCTGCTCACCTATTTCAACAACCTAATTCAGAGGACATTTTCAACGGAGCTAAAGACGAACCAGCAGATGACAACTTTTTGGATTCCTTGCTATACTGAAATTGTTTGATGTCCAAGAACTTAAATTGTTGATGTATGTACATACACGGACTTCATAGAAAATATAAGTCATTATGTAGGATCTTATTGATGTTGATAGCCATTATTTTATTTTATTTTACTTTTAAAGCAGGAATATTTGCCATTTTTTTGTTTGTTGTAAACCCTGATATCATGTATTTCCTTAGATCATGAATTCATGATACAAAATTAGTTAAATCTTCACGTTACGGGTATGGCGTGTTTAATGATTTCTTAAGATATTTTTTAGATGTCAAGCCAGTTTATAGAACATAATTTTTTTTAACGTTTGAATGAGCAGAGTTTGTTTTTCTCACTTATAGGCATCTACGTTTTCCGGGAAGATTACCATTCGAATGTTCAGGGAATCACGGAGGGAGGACAACCTACAACTAATCCGTCAAACGTCACGACGATTAATAAGAGTGAATCTTGTCTCCTCAGGATTAGTCCCAAGACCCTCATGGGAAGACTAGGACACCACTAAGGTTTTGGCTCATGGTGATAGATATTTTTTTTATAGAACATAATAATAAAATGTATTTTTATTAAAAATTTTATTAAATACTTTGTGAACTATACACACAAGTTATAGGGCCTTAGGTTTCTTTGAACATAGCCCGATTGATCATTTTTTCATTGTTATTTTATAATTTTGTTATATTGAGTCGGGATATTTGATTTTTTAACATTTCGAAACCCATCATGAACCCTAAATCCACTTTTATAGACCTGTATAAACTCTGTCTTAGTTTATCTTCAAACACAAAACCTAATCCAATCACTCCATGGATCCTACTTTAGTGCAACGTACATTGGGAACGTGATTTAATTAATGTAAGTTTGTAAGTTTATCATTTTATCAAATTGATGTTTAAATTATTATTTATTCATGACTTTCTTTATATTTCGGCAGCGATTTGGTTCTCTGTATAAAAATGATCCCCCAAATCCTGTTATCGTAGATATTTATTTGCGTTTTGATGAGAGGTATGTAATCGTAAATACACACACACATGTGTGTATATATATATATATATATATATATATATATATATATACTAGGTCTTTTACCCACACGATATGCGGATTTTGTTTAAAACAGTATAATAATAAACTATATTATGAAACATGAAAAATGTAGTGACCTCTAATACTTAGATGATAGATTATGTAATGTGAACTCCATGCATAATGTTTTAACATACAAATAGCTCAAATTCAGGTTGAAATTTGGCATTGAGGACTTTGGCTATACTTTAAAGCGTTGTTATACTTGGTCGAATACCCGCAACATACAATTAGGTCAACAAAACAAAACAATGAAGTGTAGTGTAGACCTACATGTAAAGTTGAAACACGCGAATTCGATTTATCGGAGTGCCAAGGTATATGATCAAGAATTAGGTGAAGATGTTTGGACTCTGAACCAACCTATTTTGATACATCTATTATTGTTTATTAGTTCATATAGAGTATATTATTTCCACATCATGATGATTGAATCTTTTGGCTACATAGAGCTTGATAAATGTTTAACTATTTGTTAAATAGCAATTATATACATACACAAAATAAAGCTTAAAAAAAACCCTTTTTATAGAATTACTAATGTGATTAGATTATATTAACATTCATCCTAAATACATACAAATGGAATCAATAACAAATGAATTTGTAATCGTACGTACATTCTAACAAATATAAGGATTTAGTAATATAGAATTTGTAATCGTACGTACAAAGTGACGATTTTATTAAAAATAAAAATAAATAAATAATAATAATAACAACAATAATAATAATAAAGGGTATGTAAGAATTTGTGGATTTGTAATATTTTTGCCAAAATAAATGTTGATCGATCCCATAAATATATTGTTTTTCATATATGATATATCCAATTTTATAGTTTCTATATTCTAATTTATACTATATTTTCTATAAAAAAGATTGATAATTTAAAAAAAACATGGAGATGCCACATATGATAAATCTTATGTGGCAACATTTAAGCATAGCTTTGATTTAGGAAAGATAGCTTAAAAGGCTAGGATTCTTACTGTTTTAATATTTATATAGATATATATACTCACGCACACTATGAAACCTGTTATTTTTTGGAATATTGTGTTGTTGTTTTGTTGGTTTTGTTGATTGAAGTGTTTTTTACAGGTTTACTATTTGTGCTTGAGAATGTTAGCTACTTGAAAACATAAAATTATAAACGAAAAAATCATGAACTTATAAAACCCTGTACGACTCGTTTTGCTTAACTAAAATTTATATTTGTAAACATGTACAACAAGAGATTCAACCTGCATTTGTTGATGATGTGAGAATTCTCTAAGTATGTGTTTGATTTGGATGTATTTGCGTGTGAATAGGAATAGAGCATCGTGAAAGTTGAGGCATCTTGGTCTCATTCTCGCACATACATTACGCTTTTGTATTGGTTTTCTATCTTCTAGTTTGTATAGATGTTTAGGTTGCATGCTTTGTATCTGTTGGTAGAATGTCTTTTAATAATTGGGAGTGTCCAATTTATTTCCTATATGAATGTAAATAATTGGTTATATAATATATTCACCATTGAAAGTCAAGATAGGCAAAACATCTGAATAGTAAACTTAAGACAATCATAGTGATTTATATTATAGGGGGCAATGTAAGCATGTGTTCTTGAGTTATTATTTTATAAAGGAAGAGAAAGAAGAGAAGAAGTTGATTTTCCTTCCTTCCAAATCATCTAAAAAATGGAAGGAAATATTAATAACAAAATGGGTTAATTGCATAAAAAGTGCTCTAATTTTGACACTTTTGTTTTTCTGAGGCTCCAACAAAAAAAAAGTTCTATTAGAGGGATTAAAACCGGGTAAAATGACTTTTGTGGGGCGGTAACCTGATTTTGCTGATGTGTAATGTAACTAGCAGGTTGTAGTCTTATTTTCAACATATCATCTGTCAACTCCTTTTCCTTGTGGATTTACATACATAAACCTTCATCACTTTCCTTTATCCAATCAACACTTTGAGTGTTCTTCATCACTTCCTTTATTCAAATTCAAGAATACATATCTGTTTTTTTCTTTTTTATAATCTTCTCATTCCTTAACACCAAAGCTAAAGGCTAATTATAAACACTCATCACTTTAAGCTTTGAAATATCCACCATAACCACCACCATAAACATCATAAACACCCACCATATATTACTATCATTATTGAGAAGTGGGGATATATTTGGTTAAAGAGTTTTATCGGCAGAAAGAAAAAGAGAGATGGTGTCCGTGTGGGGAGGGGAACAAGGCAGGCGCAAAAAGAAATTCCCCTCTCCTGGGGTTCTCTTGTTCGCCTTCAGCAATCACGAATCACCATAATCGAATTGTTATTGTATAGATATAGATGGTGCCATCTATATACATATAAGAAGATGTATCGATATCGATATGTAGATATAGATTGAAAGATTGAATTTGGGGATATTTTGAAACGTATTCGGTTTCATTTTCTCATACCAGCGATGATGGATTTTGAAATATCAAATCCTCTTCCTTTGATTTTTCCATTTAAGATAGATGAATATATGTAGATCAATCGATCTTTATAGAGATTATTGACATATAGTTAAGATATAGATGTAGATACTAGATGGATGGATCCTTATACTAAATAACATTATTTGTATACTGAGATATATAGAGAATTGAAATATGTGAGTCAATGTAGATCTAAGTTTAATGGAATGGCAAATCTTCAAAGTGATTGTTATACATGTTTTCTTTTCTAACATATATTAGATGACATGGAATTGGATATTTGATAATAAATGACATGGAATATCCATGTCATAATAAAGGATTAAAAAGAAAAAGAAAATGAGTTTCAAATTATTTTTTTACTGGCTACCTGTACGGAGCCCCACAAAAGTCATTTTACCCGGTTTCAATCCTTATAATAGAACTTTTTTTTGTTGGGGCCACATAAAAACAAAAGTGTCAAAGTTGGAGTACTTTTCAAGCAATTAGCGCTAACAAAATCTATTGAATTCTCTTTTATTTTCATTTCATTTCCTTTCCTTTTTTTCTCTTCTTCTCTTAATTAATAAAACTCAAGAACACCGTTTTTTTAAAATCCTTCACAATCTTTTTCTTTCCCTTTAAAAAAACTCAAGAACATGTGTTCTGAAGATTTTTCTTAAAGGAAGGGGAAAGGGGAGAAGAGAGATGAATGGAAAAGAAGGGGTAGATTTTCCTTCTTTCCAAATTATCTCAAAAATATAAGGAAAAAGTTTTAAACAGAATGTATTAGATTTCCTTCCAAAGCTTCCCATTTCTTTTCTCTGTTTATTTTAAATAAAACTCAAGAACACAACAAAATTAAAATCCTTCACAATCTTTTCCTTTCTTTCCAACAAAAAACCTCAATTTGATTTAGTTTATGTCTATGGGGTATCTATTATAATAAGATGCAAATCCAATCACATACATATAAATCTGCAACAAATTTAGGTTTGTTAATAATTTAAGCCAACCCAAAACTCAGACCTGAACCCATAGACAAACAAATAATTTACATGTTTTGGAACATGGGCGTGGGAGTGGTGGCTATTTCTAACATATTAAATTATGTTAAAGAAAAAACAGGTATAACTTTTTTTTGAAAAGTAAATATATCATCAATTCATTATTATAATTATAAATTCTAAATTTTACATGCAATAACCTATGAAAAAGTACCTAGAGGAACGAATTCTTCAGTTACAAAATTGATACTTGAGTTCACATCAACTATCCTTTTATGACACTATTAAACCGTGTACATGTTAAAAAACATATATTTTGTTAACTATTCAATATAAATATATCAATAACGGTGTAAAACGTACCACATCACAAAGAGCCTAAATCACAACACTGTTTCCCCATTGCCTTGGTATGGACATTCGGCTCACGTAAACATCAAAGGGCTGAATCTGGTCATACCGAAAAGGATTTATCGAGCACGGTTGACTTGGCCTGTAAAACTAAAGGAAAAACTATTATCATTGGCATATTTAACAAAACCATTAGAAGTTTTAAGGAAGAAGCTTTTACAAACAACATCTTTCTTAAAAAGTAACCATGTTTGAATTTGAGATTGTGAAAGAATCCCCAAAAAACTCTAAAAAGCCATTCAATGTTTGTAAAACAAAATTGCATCCTCACCTCCAAGCTTTTTTGCCAAACATATTCTATACACATGTGCTACCACCATTTTTCTAATGGGCCTGAAAGATGGTCACCTGTTTGCAACACACGATACGTAATTTGAAACTAAAAAAGTTCAAAATCTAACAAAAGTTTTAAAGTTGCGTATAATAATGAAAATTTCATTAGAAATACCAGATGGCACGCTGCGAGAAGACATGTTGAATTAGAATCACAACAACTGTTCAGCAAATCGTTACAATACTGATTAAGATCAAGACCTAAACCGTGAACATTGGTGCATACTAAGATTTTTATTTCAATCTTGTTTTAGATCTTCAAGCATAGGTAGTTGTATGCTCCAATGTTCAGCGGTTTAAGTGTTGAACTTGACCATTATTGTAACGATCTGCTGAACGGTTGTTGCGATTCTAGTTCGTTATGTCTTCGCAGTGTTCCATCTAGTATCACTCGTGCTTCTCTAACGAGAATCACTTCGTTCCACTCTCCCAACAGGCCAGCAAGCCATTCCTAGCGGCTTAGCCCTTATTAAAGGCTATAGAGCGTACTGAACACTCACCCTTTCTCGCTAGCAAGCTAAGCTCCTAGTCATCTTCTTTTGAAAGTTTCTGTATAATACGCAACTTTAAATTTTTTGTGAGATTTGAACTTTTGCAGTTTCAAATTATGTAGCGTGTGCTACAAACGGGTGACGAGATTGTGGTCTTAAGAGAGTTTTCACCACATTCCGTTAACGTTCCTTCCAAAATAAGTAATCATCTTTTAGAAAAGTTCTATGTACTTTTTGAAGTAATACATACTTTTTTAATTAAATTGTCTTTCTCTTATCTTTCTGCGCGAGCTCTGGACCAACCGACATCCACGCTTTATTTCATTATGGAGGCGGTCTTGTCGATTATTCTGCTTTACTCACACAGCGGCGATTGGATTTGACAAGTACCATAATTTCTTCACGATTTATCAATATTGATGGAGTTATGGATGTACATCATATTTTTTTATTCATTCGATTCCAATATCAATGTTTATGTTACATCTGTTCGGCTATAATATATGGTGTGTATGTTTTTTTGGATATGTGAGCCCCTTTTGGATCATATGCATGTTGTTGATGGTTTTCTTATGGGCGTATACCGAACACATGATAAAAGGTACGTAGGGGTTGGGGAGTTGAAAAAAGATCTAATTTTTTAAATCTCCATACCTTAATTTTTTTTCTAAATATAAGTTGAATTCGTTTTTACCTTTCATTTAGCTAGGATTGAAGAATTCAGGTTTGATAGAGTTTAGGCGATGGCAATTGTGTTTTGAGAACACTCAGTTTCTTTATGCAGTCTAACCATAACAGGTATATAGAATATGTTTGGCAAAAAAAGGTTGGAAGTGGGGTTGCGTCTTTTGTTTCATTGATCTTGGAGTGGTGACTATTTCTTTCGTATTAAGTCCAGTAAAAAAAACAGGTATAAATTTCTTATGAAAAGTAAATATATCATCAATTCATTATTATAATTACAAATTCTAAATATTGCATGCAATCACCTTTGGAAAAGTACCTAGAGGAACGAATTCTGCAATTATAAAATTGACACTTGAGTTCAACTTGACTATCCTTATAAGACGATGTTCACTGTACATGTTAGAAAACATATATTTCGCTAAAAGGTCAATATATAAATATATATCAATAATGGGGTAAAATGCACCACATCACAAAGAGTGTAAATCACAACATCGTCTTCCCACTATCCTGGTCTGGACATCGTCTCGCGTAAACATCAAAAGGCTCATTCTAGTCATATCGGAAAGGTTTATATCAGGCACAATTTGACTTGACCTGAAACATTAAAGGAAAAACTATTATCATGGGCATTTTTAATACCAAGAATCCAATTTTAAAAAAAAGTGTACAATAAAACAAGAATATAATAAATATATTATAGAAAATCAAAGCAAAACAAAGTGCAATAAAATCAAAAAGGAAAAAAAGGTTGTAACAAACGAAAAAAAAAAAAAACACTAAAACGTAGGGCAACAAAATCGAAAAGAAAAGAAAAAGGATTTTTACAAACTAAAAAGACTAATATTGATTTAAGATCGATATTAAGAAACCAAAAGGAAAAAAAAAGGTGTGCAAAAAACACAGATATAAGGAAGGAAAAAAAAAAGACAAAATGTGACGCAATGGGACAAACTATTACAATGAAAATGAATCACTCATCGACCACATCGGTCAAGAAACACAAGTTTTCCTACTACAAGTAGACACATATGCATACGACATATCAAACGACCATAAAGTTAAGCTCAATCGAAAAGCTTTATCAAACGAGCTGCAACTTCAAGAGGTATTTCTGTAACTTTTAAAAGCTTTATAGAAAATTTAAAACTCCTGAAACACTACTTGAAGTAACGTTTTATTTTGGAGCTTTTTCTTTCAAATAAAAGTTAAAACTAGTTGCATCCAACTAAAGTTTTTAACACTTTAATAACTTTTAGTTTAAAACAAAAAGCTATAGCTTCTAAAAATTTATTTAAAAACTTGTACCAAACATAGCCTTAAGCCTCTTTAATTGAGCTTAAGTACTAGAGTTCGAGATTTAACGAGTAAACGACATCAGATGACTTGCCAATATCTCTAAGGCCTCGGCCAATGGAGGACCTCTCCCTTCCTTTTCCTCACTGCCACATCAGCTTTTCTCTCTCCTAAAACACCTCTTCGTCACTCACTACCAATCCACCTCTTCCCCACCTCTTCCTCAACTTTTATTTTATTCTTATTTTATATTTAACAAAATTATATAATTTAAAAAATAAATCAACTTTTATATTGTTATCAGTTTGTGGGGCCCGTTTTACTGATTTTGAATTTTGGAAAAAACGGGTAGTGTATTTTTTTGTTTTTTTATTCCCCCCCTATTTATACTCAACTAAACACAGTCATTTCAAATCACAACAACTTCTTTCAAATCAATTTTTATCCTCCTCAAAACCATTCTATTTCAATATGGCTAGACAAATTTGGAGTGAATCCGAACAGCTTTTGTTATGCAGGTGTTGGATACATGAAAGTGAAATGGTTAACTTCCCAAGCCAGGCCACTTTTTGGACCAACATAGCTGAGAGCTTCAACGCGAACACCACTGAATGTCCAAGGGGCAAATCTCAACTACTAGGTCATTTCCAAAAAATTCACAATGAATGTAAGTAGTTTGCGGCAATCTATACGAGATTGAATGCACAAAGGCAATATGGATCAGATGCTCTATGCAACGGTGCATCAGGAGTACCGTCGGAATTATGGGAAGGGATTTAGGTACGAGCATTGTTTAAGGTAGTTTATCACGGTTGCCCACTTTCGTTTGAATTAAGTCTGTTTTATGAAAAAGTCTGTTTGATGTATTTTAATTAAGTATGTGTTATGTATCTTATTTAAGTTTGTTTTATGTATTGTAATGTGTACTTTGTAATTTAATAAAAACAGACTTTTATTCATACTTTAGAAACATTACAAACTTATTAAAGAGAAACATACAACATAATAGTTCATAGAACTTATTTCTTCATCTCATAGACTGCTCTGGCATTCATGATGAACTTGTTGAAGGTGAAAACCGCATTAGCAAGTCGGGCAATAGCAAGTTGAATTTTGTCGTACTTCCCTTGCAAATAAGTGAAGTATTGATACTCAAGATCAGTACAATGCCCTGTTTGTATATAACAGATTTGTTCAGGACACCATTTCTTTTTCGCTGTGAGTTTTAGACCAATTTCAACAAGTGCCTCCTTGGACTTTTGGTGGTCGAGTATATCAGCCATGATACTGTCATTCACTTGATCGACAGTCATTGGTGGTTTATATTTAGGGACTCTTGATGAAAAAGCTATTGCAGATGTATAAAATTTTATGTTTTGGTAAGAAATATATGATAAGGAGCCAATATTTATAGCTAAACTAAAAGACGCACCTCCAACGTTCAAAATTCAAAATATTTACACAATTAGTCCCTCCAACGTTCGAATTCAATATCTACAATTTTAGTCCCTCAAACGGCCAAAAATTCAAAAACATTTACACTTTAAGTCCCTAAACGACTAGTTGGATTGTCAGTATATAAATACCAACCCAGATCACAATTCAGTTGCAACCTCATTCCTATTTTCATTATTTTACAAACTCACTCACTCTTTCAAACCAAATGGCGTCCTCATCATCAAACAAGAATGTTCATCGACCTCGTCTGACCGAACATGAGATGAAAACAAGAATCATGGCTGATATCAAAGAGGATACTCTCCTTCAAACTGAAGTCTCTAACCAAATGGGTTACCTACGGGAGAAAAGGCGACAATGCGAGCATCGGCTTGAGGCAATACAAGCACCAGGCCGTAAGGTCTCGAAGCACGAAGAGACATCTTCTATGTTTCTGTAGGATAAGATCAAGAAAATAAAGAGGGTGGTCGATGACGTTTTTAACGCTGGTCACACGTTGGGTGACCAGTGCACTTGGGCCGAATTGTATCACGACAACTGCGGGGAAGACAAAAGTACTTGGGAAGTCAAATGCCCGCAACACGACAAGTGGTGGGCAAACGAAAGCGCTTACCGTGGCTTAGGGAAAATGTCAAAGATGATGAAGATGAAGAGTAATCTTATCATTATGTATTTCGTGTTTTTATTAGGTACTATGTTTTTTTTATTTTGTATTGTCTTTTTTGTTGTAATACGTTCTGATAATAAAATGTGTTTGATTATTAAAAAGAAAACAAATTTTCTTCTTTACATACATAAATATATACTACACATATACATATATAATATCTACAAAACAAACAAAATACAAAACAAAAAAAAACTGACCCACAACCCGCGCTCTCTCTCTCGTCGTGCCAATTTCTCCCACCGAAGCACCTCCATCGACGAAGGCCACGAACTAGTTCCTGCCAACCTCTTCCTCGTCGACGGACTGACGGACTCCACGAACAAGCCAACGACGGACCGTTGGCAGAGGCCTAACTTTTTATATACGAACCCTATTTAATTTATCTCTTTCAAGAATCTAGTCATCTGATAACAACTTGGAGCACGTGTTTGACCTTGTTGCAAAGAAAAGGTTTCAGGAGGATAAGAGAATGTCATTTTCCGAAAGTTGCAGGGTCGGTTAGTCTCAAAGAGTATTCTATTTATGCCCGCGTCATTGCTGACATAATAATCCGTACAATTTACATATCACAGTTGTATGTAAGAAAATGACTGGTTTTGAACTAGTCAAAACATAGGATAGCTTAGTGAACACGTTCGTCAAGGTCAAGTTTGTATTTTTTATGTCATTATTATATATTCGAATCTTCCAAATATATAGCCTCATGGGATACGTAAGAAATAGACACTATTGGCCTAATATTCCGACTTTATTAATTAAAACACAAAGTAAATAGAAAATGTTAGACTTAAAATATCATTAGTAATTTATTATAACATGTATAAAAAATAAAAAAAGTATTATATATAATAAAATGAACCTTTGAATTTTTAAGCTACATACTATAAATCTCTTTATATAACTAAGAGAGGATATAAAATTATTTATGTGGCATCCTTTATTAGATGACAAGTAAGATTTTTACTTATGTGTTAAATTGTTAAAAATTTTAGCTTATTTTGATGTTACTTTAAAATTTAATTTATTATTTTATATTAATGTTAGATATCTATTATGTTATTATTTTAAAATATACGGTTATATATTTTTCTATAAGATAAGATTTTAAGAGATAAACTGTAGGCAGAGATATATGTAGCTAGACAAAGTTTATATACAATTTATTTTAATATTTAATATTAACAATAGATATTCAATCCGTTATAATTTTATTGGGAAAATACATAAAAAGGTAACCTATTTACCTAAAATTCTTAAAAAGGGTAACCTATTTAGTTTTCATCTATTTAAAGGATCCAGTTTTCAAAAATTTCCTAATTTAAGGAACATCATTAGTTTTTGACACCAGGCCTTTGTTAAGTGCCACACCACCACCGGCCGCCGCCAAGGAATCGCCGGAAAATTGCCGGCAAGCACCACTACATCACTATCTCCACCTTATTCCATTCTATCACCTCTGTTTTCGAGTGATTAAGTGCATAAATCGATAAATTGAATCTGAATTCGTTGTGGTTTTGTGATCAAAAAGCATTATTTTGATTTTCAGACCTTGAATTAGTGTGTTTTTCGTTTTTCCGGCGAGCTGTCGAAATTTCCGGCAATGTTTTTGGACTGTAAAATTAGTTAGGATTTGTTCGAGATTGAATTTAGAGTAGATTGCAACAGGTTTCATGTTCTGATTTGAAAAGACGAAAGAGTAATCGCGATTTGAAAATTTCCGGCGAGTTGTCTAGTTTTCCAGCGAAGGAGATCGAACTTACTTTTGGTCAGGTTTTGTTTGGAATTCATTTCTGAACATGTTGCAACCAAATTTCAGGTCCTGATTCGTAAGAACGAGGGAGTAATCGGAGGTCAAAGTTTTTCCGGCGTGGTTGTTGCATTTTCCAGCAAGAAGGGGTTCTTCAGAAGTTCAGGGAGTTCAAAAAGAAGGGTGATGTGGCACTTAACGGAGGTCTGACGTCAAAAACTAACGATGTTCTCTTTATTAAAAAATTTATGAAAATTGGATCCTTTAAATAGACGAAAACTAAATAGGTTCCCCTTTTTAGGAATTTTATGTAAATAGGTTACCTTTTTATGTATTTTTCCCAATTTTATTTACATATACATATATCTTTTAAGTATTTAATATTAATAATAGATGTTCATTATTTTACACATTTTTTATCTCTCATTTATTAACAAAAGTTATGTTTTGTTTATCATTAAAAGAAACCTATGTGTTGCTTACATATTTTTGATATATTACTCAAATTTAATAAATTATTAATTTTTTAAAATTAACCCTTTTAGTTTTTATTTTATGCATTGAAATTTATCTTATGTTGATGATTCATTTATGAAGTATATTTTATATGTTTTATTCTTTGATTTCATTTGTTGTTAAATGATTGCATTATGTAGACACTATTAAAAGAACAAGTCCATTGATTATATGTTTAACAAATAAGTTTATATTTGAATACATTGTTGTTATAATATTACAGTCTTTGATTTTAAATTTGAAAGATTCATTATTTATTTTTAACAGATTTTTGTAACGATTATTTTTCATGCAACGCATGGGTTTAATCTAGTTTTAATATATTTCACTGAGAAATCTAGAGATTGTCATTAGCCAAACTCGTAGAAAAATGATTAATTTTACAAATTTAGGTTTCGAAAATCTAGATTAATGGATTGGTTTTAGTGTTTATACCGACAAAAAACATATTGATCAGGTAACTTTGACATCTTGTGCTAAAATTAATATCATATGGAGATCGAGCAATATATATATAGAACATGAAATAGAACGTAAGTGATTCAAAATTCAAATTCTAATATATCCTATTATCCTGTTACAATGTGCATCACAATTTTTTAATTAATTAACTACAAGATTGCTTACAAACATATATAGTTGTTGTCTTTTAGCAACGTTGACATATATGCGTGGTTTGATTCGCTCAAATTTATTTTTGTGCATGGATAAGAAAATGCTCATTTTCTTACAAATTTATTTGTGAACCCCTGAAATAGTAAATTTATTGAGCCTAGTATCATGATCAATATATACATTATGGTTTTTTTTCTTTTCGATTTGGTATAATGTACTTATAAGTTAGAAGTCTATGATCAATAGTATTCAATATTTTTTTATCAATACATATTTAAGCTACCCATATATGTATTTATTTATAAATTTACTCAATCTTGACCGACAAAAAGAATGTTAATGTTATATAGAATGACAAACATATTTTTCGCATATTCATTATTGAAAGTTTATAATTAAAAATAAAGAAGCTATAATTTAAATCTCTTATATGAATTGGATCATCTATGGAGTTGCAAATGAAAAAGATGATTCGCCGTTCCAAGAAAAAGAAAATGAAAAACCTGATTCTACTCATATCCTTACTTCTATTACCCTCAGTCCCTCATAAAACATTTGATTGTTTTCTAAACCTTTTATTTCCCATAATTAAAAGAAATCACGATTTCACCTATCGATTTCGAATAGCGACCGGTTGTTTAAAAATAAAACTTATACATCAAAACTAATTTAAATATACTAGCACGTTACCCGCGCAATGCGGTGGTGATCGTGGCGGCGACGATGTAGTGCGTGCGACGGTGACAGATGAGGCATCGGTTGGTGTAGATTATTGATATAAAGGGTTAATGGAGATATTTTAAAAGATAAAGGATTGATAGTGTAACGTAATCATTAATGTTAAGGGTAGTGTAACTGAAAATATATGAGTATTAAGTGAAAATATCATATATTTTAAGGTTAGTAGATTAAAATATTACATGGAAGGGCATATTAGACATTTCCTCCCATGTAACTTTCAATATGGGGTATTTTATTTAATAAGTAGTATAGATTACTGTTTAAAACAAAATCTCC